>NC_072800.1:79528560-79831590 GCF_028583425.1 Eublepharis macularius
CATCTTCATAATTGTAATTCAACAACAACAACACTAAAAACAGTAACACACTATTATATCCCCATGGACGACCTGGTAGCACTGTAAATAGATATTGACCAGATACTATTTGAAACAAGCTGTATTGCAAGACAACTTGTGGGTTCAACTTTAATTGTACATCATTTTTGTTGCTCTTGAAACGACAAGCCTTGTTATACATGTTTACATGTGTGGTATGTGCACTAACAGCAAGGGTGTCCAACATACATCCCATGAGCTGCATCTGACCATGCAAGGGTGCTCATATGGCATGTGGGGCAGCCCACATCCACAGGGAGTACACCCATTTTTAAAATGTTTTGGACACATGAAGCTGCCTAACAACAACAACAACTGCACTTATATACTCTTCTAGACAGATAAGTGTCTCACCCAGAGCGGTGAACAAGTTAGTGTTATTATTATCCCTACAATACAGCTGGGGCTGAGAGGAGTGACTTACCCAAGGCCACCTACTGAGCTCATGGCAGTAGTGGGATTCAAACCAGTGGAGGGCTGACTGGCAGTGGCTCTCCAGGGTCTCTTGCAGCGGTCTTTCACATCACCTACTGCCTGATCCTTTTAACTGAAGATGCTGATTAAACTTGGGACATCAAATGGCCTTTAGCCATGGTTCCTCTTACAGGAAATATCTGCACAACAAACATATATTGGTTTGTACTGCTTCAACTGTCGTGGTTTTCCTTCAAACCTTCCCCCTGCCTCATCCCAGTCTCTATAGTCTGGGGAGGGTGTTGTGACTTCTCTTAGGTTTTTAGCCACCCCTTTCCTCATATTATGCCTTTCCTCTGTATCGTTTTCAAATAGTAGAAATCAAACAATTTTTAAACCCAAGATGTTAAATTTCTGAGGAGCAGTCATGTCAGTCAGTTACAGCCAGAACAGCAAAGAATCTACTTAGTTAAAGACCAACATTTATTTTCATGGATTGATTAGTTACACTTTGTTTCAGAAAGGTTTCATCTTTGTGTTTTAGCTTTAAGCTTATTTTCAAATTTTGTGCTACATACCCTAATGTATCTGAATGTCATGACTGTGGATCATATTACATTCTGCTCAGTGTATATTGTATTCATTTGCACTGGGTCTCAGAGAAAAAGGGAGACTATAAATAACAATAACAATAACAATAATATCTATAGCTATGGAGAAAGGAACAAACAAAAACTGTAAATAGTGGAAAGGAATGGCCATGGAGTGTGGTGTGTGCAAATCTGAAACTTATATGAGATAAGCATAGTGGCCATTCCCAAAAACACCAATTGGGGATAACATCCAACCTTATGATTTGTACAAATGTTAATGGTTGTCTCCAGCAGGGGGCTCTCTGGCACAGATCCTCTTTAGGCCAATCAGGGTTAGTAAGAACCTACTCCAAGAAAAACACAGATCACTTACAGGTTGGTCTCTTTCATTCTCTCAAACAGGCGTGGCAATAACAACTATCTAGGGCTCTATATATACAACTGTGTTTTGACAGAGAATATAATACCCTGAGCACTCCACAGGCGTCATTGCTTCCCATCTAGAATGTTTTACATTACAAAACACACTACTGGAATTATCAGTACTAGGACAGAAAAAAAAACTAAGCACACTATATACTATTACAAATTCAGGACATGATCCAAAGAGACATACTGTAAGATCTGTGCATGCCGTGCAAGCCTTCCCTTCCCCCCTTCCACCTACCATAAACAGAAGCCCACATCACAATTTGCAAATTCTCTGGGTGGTTTGCCATACAGTATGGAAGGCTACATTTGGAATTAAAAAGCCCTCATGTGCATGCACTTCTTTGCACAACAAATAATTTGTGGAACTCATTGCTGCAGGATGTAATGATGGCCACTAGTGGAAGAAGTTTTAAAAGGAGATTTTAAAAATTCAAGGAGGAATAGGTCCATCAATGACAATTAGCTGTGATAGCTAAAAGGAACTTCCAAATTCTGAGGTAGCACACAACAACAAAAGGTGGTTTTGGCCTCTGTTCCCCTGCTTACAGGCTTTCTGGAACATCGGGTTGGCCAGTTTGGGAAACAGGATGCTGATTTAGATAGACTATTGGCCCACCTAAGGTTACTCTTAGATTAATATATTCATAAAGCAGCCTCCCTACATGCCAAATTGGAGTCTTGGGCCGGTACCTTTTATTTGGATCCTGTATTCTTTTTCTGCTTGTAGAAGAAAGGGTGATTTTTGACACTGCAACCTCATGATATTCCTGGGGTCTTCTTATCCAAGGGAGCACAGTTTCAGGGGTACAAAAGACTGCAATGTGAGACTGGGAAGTCGCCCTTTTATCTGCCTCGTATTGTATAGGTTCTGAGCCTCTGTGTTTCCAGATGGGAACACTTTTCCCCACATCATCTCCTCCATTAAGAATTGCTCTAACCTAGAAGAAGCACTGCCCTACTCTGTCTGTGCTTATGTTGCTTTAAGCAACAATACAACTGGAGGCCCCTGGACTGTTGCATTATCTACCTAGGGTTACCAACCTCCAAGCGGAGCCTCAAGTTTTCATGGCATTACAACAGAACTCCGTATTATAAAGATCGGTTTCCCTGGCAAGTTCAGAGGGTGGTCCCTAGAGTAACACATCTCTGCTGAGCTCCCTCCCCACACCAAACCCCGCCCTTCCCAGGCATGCTCCCCCCCCCCCCGCCCCCAAAAAACGTCCAGAATTTCCAAAGCTGGAGATGACAATCCTACATATAGGACAATTTCGACAGGAAGACACTTGCCATGCCCTTGATAGTTATACGTGTGGCTGCCATGCTATTAAAAGCAACGGGCCTAACCAAACAGATGGCTCTAGGCTTGCAGTACACCAGGAAGGATTAGCATGGGGGTGGTAAACAAGAGTGTAAGTGAGCAAAACTATATGGAGTGCAATCAAAATTAGAAAGCCAGACATTTTAAAAATCCTGTCTCTGCCAGGGAATATTAAGGACAGAATCCTACTAGACCTATTCTGTTGAACAAATAGTTCTCAGTGGACTGAAGAGCTGTGAATTATTCAGGTATTTTCTTGGAGAAAAATAGGCAGTAAATATGGAAGAGTGAAATGGTGATAAGAATGCAAGTATTGCTCCTGTGCCTAGCAGCCAGGTCAGGGGAGCTATCAGAAAGGAATATAGACAAAGCATAGCATTCATCTATGGTAGGGATCTTAAATTTTGTGAACAGGTTGTGGGTGCCACAACAAAATGGCTGCCATGGGAGCTAGGTCAAAGCATAAAGCATTGAGAGGCTTGGTCTTCAGAACAATATAGTTATTGGAATCCAAAGAAGTGCTCAGTTGGTTCCAAGGACCCACGGGTGCTTTGGGCTTGTGTTTTGCAAGCAGTTCACACCCCCACCCCATCTAATCCCAGTTGGCAAAGAAATAGAGATTTCATCACAATAAACTCTGGTTTGTTTAAACTATGGTTTGTATGAATGCTTGTTACAGTACAATCCTTGGAAGGCTGCTCCAGTCCAAACCCACTTAAATCAATGTTTAAGATTGCCTGCCTAGGATTGCACTGTTAATCTGCTACATGTAAACAACAAACCCAGGTCTGAGCATAAACTCTGTCCTGTTTCTTCCTTCCTCTCTGTCTCCTAGCAGGGAGGGTGTCTTCTGTATGCTGTCAGGCAACTGCAAGGGGCAGTGCTGCTCAACTGACTGATTTATACATTCAGATGTCAGAACAAACCACAATTAGTACAAGCTGTGGTTAACAAACTAGCTACAAACCCTAATCTGAAATCACAGTTTGGTGCTAACCAACAAACCTTGGTTTCTTGGATTGTCTATTTGTACATGATAACTGAATGGGGTTTGTTCAGTCATAAGGCTATAAATTATAGTTTATTTTGATATCTGTATCAAACTTTTAAAATAGAGGGAGGTTCAAAATGAATTTGTGATATGGTTTGAAGTAGGGCTGCCAGTCAAACAAAAAAAAGTAAAAATAACAAAATGGACAGGGCACACTCAAGGCTGCTTCTGCACTGCATTGGGTTGAATCCTGTTGCTGCTGTGAGTGCAGAGGCATTTGTGGTGGCAATGAAGCTTCCGGGTGGGGGCCTGCCATTTCCCTCCCCATCTCCAGCAGGCTTTTTTCCTTTTTAAAAAAGATCAATAGTGCTACAGCACTATTGCTACAGCATTAGGTAACTACAGCAATAGGCTACAACCAATAATTAAAAAAACAACACTGGCAAAAAGCCTACCAGAAAGTTGAACAATTGGGGAACACAGGGGGTAACAGCGCAGAGGTGCTGACAGATGTGGATGGGAGGTGTGGAAACCTGCCCCTCCCTTTGCACACTTTCCTGAAACCTCCTGGCTATGATATTCCTGGACAGATTGTATCAGGGCAGGTTTGGGAAATCCGCAATAGAGCAGGGAAAATCTGGAAGATGGGTGGCTATGCAATGATCTAACGTAGAAGCTCAAATAAAAACTACTGCTATTTGGGAGAGAAACAAAAGCTCTTGCAGAAGCAGCCCAAGTCAGATGCGTCCAGTGGCTTTTACTGGTAGGCAACCACAGTGCTTTTTTGTTTAAAAAAGAAAAGATGTGCTGGTTACATATATACAAGGTTGAACTGATTTCCACCAATTCTCCCTTAGTACTTAGGAGAGCCTCCCAGGAAGAGTGCTGGTATTCAGTAATGGTGAGTACCACCATAAAAAAGCCCTGGGATTTCATAAATACAGTATGAGCCTCTTTAATTTCAGTGCTTTGGTTACCCCTTTAGGATGGATCCACAATAAATTAGCAGTTGCTGCTGATTCCCCCTTCCTGATGCAAATGTAGCGTTGCCAACTTCCAAGTGGGGCCTGGAGATATATCTCAGAATTACAATGGATCTCCAGATGACAGAGAGAAGTTCCCCAGGAGAAAATGGCTCTTTTGGAGGGTGCACTCAATAACATTATAAGCTCTTCCACCCCCAAATCTCCAGGAATTTCCCAACCTGGAGTTGGCATCCATATATAGGGGCCCCTCATGTTACTCTTCAAGGTCCCCAGTCTGCCAAGAACAACATTTAATGGAAATCAGTAGGCGGTTGTTGGAGGAGGGAGGCAGGGAAGTTCCATTATGCTGCTGAAAAATGTAATCTGGATCCATTCAACCCACTACAAGTCACAAGACAATATCTTTGGGCATTTATACTGATGTGCTTTGTAGTCATGGGAAAAGTGGGAAATCTTTATGTTCTCCAGGCTTCCACCTCCCAAGCATGGGGGATAATAACAGTTTTCAGGGTGGCATAAAGACTAATTATTGTGTAACCTCCTTTGAAAATAAGAAACACTTAAGAAGTAAGTATACTTAAATTGTAATCCAGCCAATATGACCTCTGTTACTTGCCTTTACAGTTATATGCAACACTTTGGCCCTTTCTGAAGATGGAGAGGACAAGCTATACACTGAAGACACTTTCTTTAAAGAAGTAAAATCTAAGGTTATGTTTTTATGAGCACTGCTTGGCTTTAAGCCTTACACATAGCATTCCATCTATAATGACTTCTAGCCTTATAGCCATGGTTACTGTATGGAAAGTAGTGATAAATCAATACATAGAAATCATGTGACACTTCATATCCATTTATGGGGTTGTTTTTGAAGGGGGGGTTGCTCATAGGAGCACATCCATCAATCAAAACTGTAAAGCAGCAGGTCAGACATACGTATGCTGAGCAATCTTTGGGATTCTTAGCATAGGTGTGTCCACTTTGAGAGCAGATATAGAAATAAGCCCTTTTTGATGTTCTTGCTATGAAGTTGAGCTATTCTGTTATGCCAAATGAAGTTTTGTTTCTCTCTACAGGCCTGCCAATAGTAGATGATAGTGGACAATAGGTGCCTGATTGGCGGGCATTTCTTCTAAAGGTACCTTGGAATGGGCCTTGATGCACACTTATCTGCCCGGTTTTACTAAGTTATTTGAAAGAAAAATGCCATTTGCATCTTTGCTGTGGTTAAAAAAAAGCTGCACCCTAACCTGGGTTGCCCAAGTTAACTTGATGTTTTCAGCTCTCAGAAGCTAAGTAGAGTTGGCCCTGGTTAGTATTTGGGATGGGAGACCATCCAGAAACTACAGGGTCACGAGGACGCAGAGATAGGCAATGGCAAACCACCTCTGAATGTCTCTTGCCATTCAAATCCTACAGGGTTGCTGTAAAACAGCTGTAACTTGATGGCACTTTGTATCACCAAGAGAGCTGCATTGGATTGGGTGGCAGCATTTATGTTGCTAAGAATCTGAGTTTGGGGGGGGGCGGGGCTTACTTCAGCTTCTTATAATACCTGCTCAAACTATACGTTTGTGAACACCACAGATATCATAAATGTTACATGCATATTTTTAAGAGCTCTCTCTTCTAAAGAAAATATATCCTTTAAAGAAAGTCTGGACATTCCTACTGTTCAGGGAAAGATGTACAAAACAGCATGGCTTGCATCCAAAGAGCTACTTTCAGCAAGCCCAGCGGGGGATTTTTGAATGTTTTTCTTTGAACAGCAAAACCTGTCATACAACGGTTCTGGAAATTCTCCTCAGTTGCCTGAGCGTGTTACCATTCAGTACAGGGCACTGCTATTCAAGAAACACAAATGAGCATATGAAACTACTTAGTTATTAAATAGATTTATATCCTACTTTTGATTATAAGATCTGCAAAGCAGCTGCTTACAGTGCTTTAAAAACACAGCGTTAAATTCTCCTCGTTTCCATTCCAAATATATTCATCGTCTCCCATGGCTGCTGTGCCTCAGATTATATTCTACTGGTGGCTTTAGAAGGGCAGATACAGGGCTTTTTTTCAGCAGGAACGCGGTGGAACGGAGTTCCGGAACCTCTTGAAAATGGTCACATGGCTGGTGGCCCCGCCCCCCTGATCTCCAGAGGGGAGTTTAGATTGCCCTCTGCACCGCCGAGTGGTGCAGAGGGCAATCTAAACTCCCCTCTGTCAGGAGATCGGGGGGGCGGGCCCACCAGCCATGTGACCATTTTCTCCGAGAGCAACCCACTGAGTTCCACCACCTCTTTTCCCAGAAAAAAAAGCCCTGGACAGATGTATTTATTTATTTACGTTAGTCTGCCTTTCCTCTCTGAGACTCAAGACAGATTACACAGTGCGAGTCAATGTGATCAGCGGCTCAGACATTCAATAACAATGCAAATAGGGTACGGATTGCAGAAATTTGAATACAAACAATTGCTGATTGGTCATCTTCTAACCCCTCCCTTACTAGAAGGGAGGGACTTGGAGTGAAGCACTGAGAATTCAAGGGCTTCTCTGTCTAGTAAATTTTTACCTTGTCCTTTCAAGGAGCTCAGGATGTGTTTATTGTTCTCCTTTCCTCATTTTATTTTCACAACAACTCTGTGAAGTAGTGGGCTTCATGGCAGAGTGAGGACCGGATGTCAAGTCTCCCATATCCTAATCTGATACTCTAATGGCTACACTACGCTGCCTCTGCCTCTAGTCACATGGGTCTTTGGATCCTACTTCATGATTTTGTGATAGTAGTTGCAGCTTAATCAGAAGTAGTCAAAGCCTGTTATTATAATTACTATTCAGAGTGTGCAATCCTCCATGCCTGTTTACTCAGAAGTAAGTTGTACTGAGCTCAATGGGGCTTATTCCCTTAAAAGACAGTGTGTGTCTTTTAAACTACAATGACATGTCTATGCTCCACATAGTGTCTGTAACATCCGCTGCATTCAGACTTCACAATTAGCGGAGACAGCACAAGAATACAGTTCATAGCTGTTTTCGTGCTCTCATCTCTTGCATTCATACACGGAGCTTTAGTTAACATTTTCTGATTAGATCACACTTTGATTTACCATAATGTCTGAATGTAGTTACCTTGGTGAATTTGTTTATTCCCATCAACTGAGCTTCTGCAAGGGGATTGAACTGAAGTTTGGAATCCTAATTTGTGTGTGTAAACAAGCTCCAGTTTGCAGAGGTGGGTGCATTTGGACAGCACAATGGAATGTGACCAAACCAAGGCAATCAAACTACAGTGTGCGCGATCATAGTAGCAAAGTGGTGTTCAATTTTGATCTCAGTTTCATTTCAGTTTGTCATAATGTCTGAATGTCATTGTCAGCGGTTGAAATTACATAACATAGGAGTAGTTACTGCCTCTTTTCAAAGTCCTTTAAGGGGGATATTTAATGGAGAGCCACAAGGATTGAGCACTGAACCAACATTTCACATTCACACAATCGAGATCACAGTGTAGTGTGTATCTTTGAGTGAAGACAGGCAGTGGATCTTGAGAGCTGAAAATGGATTGCAAGAGGCTTTACTTCCAATGATCGATGTACACGTTTCCCTTGTCCCTTTATGTTCGCTGGCTGAACAGATTTCATAAGTTTAAAAACAAAGCATCACACTTTAAAAAAAAAAAGCCAGAGGTGAAAGTTGTGATGAATGGACTCCACTCAAGCACAATGGGTTATGAAAATGATAGTCCTACTGTAGGGACACAACTTTGTTGCTTTTTGCATTTTTTAAAAATCTGGCTGGTTTCACTGTTGAAGCATACAGATGAGGAAATAAAGAAATAAAAAATCCTTAAATGGTCACAAATGTGTAGGGCTGTATATATGAATTATGGGAAGTGGTAGACAAGGGTTTCTGCTCTTCTCAGCTTTAAACAATTAGGTTTTGATCAGTCCTCAAGCACTGGGATTGGACTGTAAGAGAACATACAGACACTACATACATGAATAAATAATTAAAGACACGGCCATGGAGTGGGGAGAATTGTGTCGCTCATCAATAATGATATCACAAACAACTTTCCATTAGGTGCCCATTACATTAATGCAACCACATTCCAGCACACGGCAATCACAACAGTAATGGATGCACGTAGTATATTTCCCCAGTTACAAAATACAGGATTGGAAAATGTATATCGGCGGTGCTGAGGAGGACATGAATGGCGAGTGCCCTTCTGGAATAAAACTCTTGCTTCTTCGTTGCCCTTCTGTTAATGATTGGCACTTCCTTAACAATTTTAGCACACAAGACTGCTCTTCTTCCTCTTTGCCATTTTGTCTGACTCTCCAAATACCACCACCTCCACTGTAGACACTAAAGCAATGCCATGTCCCTGTGTGATGGGAACTGCATCCTTCAAGAAACCTTACCTGGCCACAGAGATCAATATTACACCTGCCCTAAAGAAACCACCCTGATTACCAGGCACAATTCAAAGTGCACTTTTTGACCTTAAAGGCACTGAACGACATAAACAGTACTTAACAGGGCGGAGCTGCGGCTCCGTGGCTGAGAACATGCTTTGCATGAACAAGGTTCAGAAGTTCACGACTCAAGTGAAAGGGTCTCAGGTACTGAGAAAGACCTTTTCCTCAAGGCTGCTACCGGGCAGAGCAGTTAATAGTGAGCTAGTTAGGCCAGTGGTCTGGTAGATGTCCTACATTCAAAAGAGCTGTTGACGTCTGATGGGTCATAGATCTCTCCTTCTGTATGAACATATAGAAGGAGAAATCCATGGCCCTTCAGATATCAGTGGCATTCCCTGAACCCTTCCAAGTGTGCTAGGGTTATCAACTCCAGGTTTGGCAATTCTTGGAGATGTAAGTTTAGAGCCTGGGCAGCGCACGGTTTGGGGAGGAAGTTCAATGGGGTATAATGCCATAGAGGCCACCTTCCAAAGCAGCCATTATCTCTAACAGAGCCAATAGCTGTCACCTGGAGATCAGTTGTAATTCTGGGAGATCTTCAGTCTCCACCTGGTGGCTGGTAACCCTAAGGTGTACAGTTTGGGTAACTTCTCAGTCTAGTTATTAGGGTGAGGGCCTTCTTGGGTGTCCCATCTTTGAGGGAATTCTTTGCCCAGAGAGGCTCACCAGGGCAGCCCTGACTTTTGGAAGAGTAGGTCTTTCAGTTTAGAAGAAGCTTTGTTGGGTTAGCAGAATGTTTGAGGATAGGCTGTAAAGTGGTTACAGAGGTGACATTTACCTGGACTTCTAGCATGTTGTCAATGTTTATACATACCAAAAGGGAAAGGGCTTCCTCAAGAATACTGTACCAAGGAAATATAAAGGAAGCACGCCAAGAATTATTATATTGCCCTATGTACAATGATACACTCAAAATTACAACAATGGGTGCAATAACAATTGTTTACAATAATCGTAAGAGCAAGAAAAGTTCAATATTTACAATAATCATAGGAGCAAGAAAAGTTTCATCAAATCCTATTGAACATTCAACAGGTAAGTGGTAATCACGTTGCTGTTAATGCATAATGTCCCAAAGTCCGTGGAAGCTAATTGAAGGCATCCAGTAACGCTGAGTGGCAGGAACGCTGAGTGGCAACGAGCTTACCGGTCCCATTCGATTTGGCTCGTTTCAGGATAAAACCTTCATCAGGCCACCAACCTATAAATTATCATTAAAAGTCCATCATAGACCATGCCACAATAACAATCATAAATACAATATCCAAATGCACTAATTAATACTCACTATTTTGATTCCAACATAATCTAAACACGTGAAGTTAACCACCAGGTACAGAGTCAATGTAAAGTCCATTCAAGGGTAAGGGGGAGATCATTCTCAAGACCATAAATACTGTCATCATTAAAAAAATCAATTAAGTGCATTCACTGAACCATTTCATTAAACTCTGATCCTGAAAAGACCCACATCTATATATGGAGTCTACTTTTTTAAAGGGGAACAGGACCAAATTGGAATCCTGAAGAACTAATGTTCTCCATTGCGACTGACCCCCCCCGGCACACCAATATTTTATTCATGTTAAAATTATATTGTTAGAAAGGGTATTTATCCTTTATATCCTTAAGAGAATTTTCGTCCCAAATCCAGACCAGAGAACTCCACAGTCTGCCTAATTATCCAAGTTATTTATACACTACAATGGGTGTTGAATCAAAAACATTCATTAAAAACGGAGAAAGAATTGGTCAAAGCAAGAGATAGTGACAGCT
This sequence comes from Eublepharis macularius, assembly GCF_028583425.1. Classification (NCBI taxonomy): domain Eukaryota; kingdom Metazoa; phylum Chordata; class Lepidosauria; order Squamata; family Eublepharidae; genus Eublepharis; species Eublepharis macularius. The sequence continues at coordinate 79,539,609 of NC_072800.1, forward strand.
GTCAGGGGAGCCCGTCCCTATCCGATTTAAGTTATCACGGAAATCACAAGAAGACTGAATAGTCAATTTCAGTATTTAGACCCTGTGGAACCATGGTTTTTAATCTAAAAATCCATCTAATCTCCGCCTGCAAGAGGCGACGTTTATTCGCTCCCAATTTAGGTAACACCTCCAATACTGAAAATTTGAAGGTTTTGTCCCTACCATGCGTCTGCCACAGATGCTGGTGGAGTGTTGTTATCTCACTACAGTTTTTAACCCGTGAAACGTGTTCCTGGATCCGCTGACGGATCGGCCGGGTAGTGCAGCCTACATATAGGAGGGGACAGGCACATTGAAGGAGGTAAACTACATTATCAGTATTACAAGTGGAGAACCCTTTTGGCATGGTCTATGATGGACTTTTAATGATAATTTATAGGTTGGTGGCCTGATGAAGGTTTTATCCTGAAACGAGCCAAATCGAATGGGACCGGTAAGCTCGTTGCCACTCAGCGTTCCTGCCACTCAGCGTTACTGGATGCCTTCAATTAGCTTCCACGGACTTTGGGACATTATGCATTAACAGCAACGTGATTACCACTTACCTGTTGAATGTTCAATAGGATTTGATGAAACTTTTCTTGCTCCTATGATTATTGTAAATATTGAACTTTTCTTGCTCTTACGATTATTGTAAACAATTGTTATTGCACCCATTGTTGTAATTTTGAGTGTATCATTGTACATAGGGCAATATAATAATTCTTGGCGTGCTTCCTTTATATTTCCTTGGTACAATGTTTATACATAAGCAGCCCAGGAAGAGAACCAGGTTCAAATCCCCATTCTGCCATGGACGCTCCCTGGGGGACCCTGGGCCAGTCGCACACACTCAGCCTAACATGCCTCAAAAGGTGGTTGTGAGAATAAAATGGAGGAGAACAGTGTAAATTCCTTGGGTTCCCACGGAGGAGAAGGGCAGGATATATAAATGAAGTATGTTGGCCTGTGTGCTAGCAGTATAGCGTGCTAACAGCATAGAAAATAAAGAAGAAAACCCAAATACCACCACCCGCATGGTGGTGGAGAGAGCCCTCAAGTCATAGCTTACTTATGGTGACCCCTGGCTGGCAGGGTTTTCATGGCAAAAGACGAACAGAGATGCTTTGCCATTGCCTGCCTCTGCCGCTCTAGTCTCCTATCCAATTACTAACCAAGGCCAACTCTGTTCAGCTTTTGAGATCTGGCTCACCTGGGCTATCCAGGTCGGGGCACTCTTCCATGATAGTGTGGAAAACATGGATTTGCATGAAATGCCAGAATCCCAGATGGAAGATGGGGCCACTTTAGTGTGCATAGTTTCAGGAGTAGAAATTTGAAATAAATAAAATAAAAATAAATCTGAAGAAGGGAGCATTGACTCTCCAAAGCTCACACCCTGCTGAAAAACTTGTTGGACTCTTTAAGTGGCCACTGGACTCACCTCTCCCTTTACTCTTCATAATCTTGGCAGAGGCAGCTCCGTGTGACTGAATGTTGGCTCTAGTTCCTGAAAAGGGTGTCATGAACGTGGTCTATTATTTTTATCAGGTAAGCCGCCTTGGAGGGGAAAAGCAGCGGCTTACAACACCGGAAAGCGCATGAGGCGCCGCCCTCTCGTCCTCCTTGGCGAGGAGAGTCCCTGGCTCGCTCCCTCAACTTCTCCCGCCTGAAAGGCCCCTCAGCTTCTGAGGGGAGGCCCGCAAGGTGCCCGGCGGGCCGCAAGCGCGCGGGCTGGGGCGGGCGGCGCGTGCTCCCGCGCCCCCCCTAGGGGCCAGCTGCGCCCGGGCGGGTCACGTGCGCGTGTGCCAGAGGAGGCGGCGGCGGCGGCGGCAAGCGCTCCTCCAGCCTGCGCGTTTCAGCCGCGGCACCGCAGTTCCAGCTGCAGCGGCGGCGCGGCCGGGGTGGAGCGAGGCGAGGGCGCTGCGCCCGGAGGGCCCCGCGCGAGTCGGTGGCGAGGGCGCAGCGGGCCCGCTCAGCTCCATGCCCAAGGAGCGCGAGCGGCAGGGGCAGAAGGCGGCAGAGGAGGAGGCGGCGGCAACAGCAGCGGCAGTCATGGCGGGGCTCCACTGAAGGCGGCGGCGGCGGCGGGCGGCGAGGGAGGGGAGGAGGAGGAGAGAAATCTCTGCATTCCCTCCACCCCATCCCTTGGCTGGGCTGGGCTCTGCGTGGACTCTCCTTCCTTTATGCACCGCTGAGGACTCGGGGCATCCGACGCGACCCCGGCGCGGGTGCTGCGGCTGTGTGTGAGCGCCTGCGGTGTGGCGCTCGGGGCCGGGGGGGATTTTTTAAAAATCATTTGCCGCCCTCCTTTTGGGGGGAGGGGGGGATTGCGTGCGCGTTACAAACAAAGAGGCCAGCCGCACGCAGCGGAGGAGAGAAAGGAGCCGAGCCACAGACAGGAGCGGAGGGCGGGCGAGAGAGCGAGCGAGCGAGAGCGAAGATCTCCTTGGATCGAGTATGGCGGATCGCAGCCTGGAGAGCCTCTCGCTGCCGCTGGAGGTGAGAGCCCGGCTGGCGGAGCTGGAACTGGAATTGTCGGAAGGTAAGAAGGCGATCCGGGGAGGGGATCCTCCCCACCTGCAAGAAAATCAGGGATTCTTGGGAACATCTCTGGTAGAAGAGAGCCCGTCCATCTCTTTGGGGAATCGGGAGCTGCTTCCAGAATGGGGGGGGGGAATCTCCGGGGAGGGGGCAGAGGAGGCAGGGTGGGGTGCGCATGGTTAGGGGAGTGTGTGCGCGTGTGAATGGGGGGATGTTGCAGTCAACGACAGCTGAAATGACGGCCCTTGGAAGCTCGATCCGTCCCTTCTGCAATGTGCTAACCTCTCGCTTCCAGCTCGCCTCGCCATCCCTAGTGTGTGCGTCTGTGTGGCATGTTGCAATTGTTTCCTGTGGGTGTCAGTTGCACCTTAGTATATATGTGACACAACCTAAGAACGGTGTTGGGTACGGGGGGGGGCGGGTTGGATGGGAGAGCCGCATCGAGACTTTTCTGCTTCCTCCTTTCCCCCTTCTTGGTTAAAGACAATCACGCTGCTGCACATATTTTTTTCCTATTGTTTAGTTTGTCCAGGAAACGGGTTGCTAATTTCGCCGGGGGGGGGGGCTGTGTTGATTGATTCTTGATGGCGCCTGTTGTCTTTATCCCTAGTGCCGTTGGGGTGTCTGCCTGTAAATATCTATAGGTCGAGTCTTAATTGTGATGAATTCGATCTCCCCTTCCTTCCTTCCTTCCTTCCAATCTCTGCTGTTCTTCATGCCATGATGCTAAGTGGAGATGGGAGAAGGGGATTTTGGCAGGAGCACGGCTGTTCCAGTGTTGCATGCTTTATTACGGAAGATGGAAAAATCTTCAGGGCTGGGCTTAAGAGGCTCTCATCCTGCCAAGAAAATACAGTGTTGCTTCAAGAAAAATAATGGTACAGAGGAACAAAACAAACCCCAACCTCCTGTAGCTCGATTGCTATTTGAAGGCACCCGTTGAGCATAATGCAAAACCTCCCAGGCTTGAGATTCACTATTGAATCAAGTTTCAGATATGAATAATCGATGCAGAGTTAAAGGTTTTCATACTTGTTTCTGGAAGGGGGGTGGGGATGGGGGGGTTGCATTTTGTTTTTAAAGCTTGGTGTTTCATTTTTATATTTTATCAAAGAACAGGTAATTTTATGGTTTTGGTCCATTGTGGTGGTTTGAGAAGTTTTTGCTTTATGAAGGGCATTTATGCAGTTTTTCTACATTTTTTTCTTATTTGGAGAATGAATGGAAGGGGGGATGCATTTAATATATGTATTTTGAAGTCTGTTGTTGGCTGCTTGCTTGAATTTACGTGTCCGGTATCCGCTCATTTTAAATGAGATTTGATGTTTCCATTTCCTGTCCATATTTCTCTCCCTCAACAGCTAGGAGTCCGTCTCTTGTGTTGGCTCTTCAAGTGCCCAAGAAAGGAACGCTGATAACTCTTGGCGGAGCTGTCTAGTGTTTCTGGAAAAGGCTGAGTGTTCCTCTCCCTTTGGAAGGTTATTCAAATAACATTTGAGAGACAAGGGAGAAAAAAATAACCCTGTGTGTCCCAAATTAGGGATTGGAGTATTTCGATACGGGGAACATCTTTTCTCTCCCTCCCTTCTCAGTACTTTTTGTAACGGTTTTGTGAGGGCTTCCAGCCAGAAAGTAAAATACACTCATGCCTGTTCCATCAGCAGTGAGGACTGCGAGCTGCTGTTGACATTGTATTTTTCTTTTAATGCTTTTGGAGGGGGGCTGGGGAGAATTGGTGAAGGACTAAGCCGCTGGGATTTTTCTGCCTCTGCCTTCCTAGACTGTGCCCTAGCCAGTTCCACAAAATTCTTAGCTGCATTAAAGGTTAAAGCAGTATTGACTTATTCAGGGTTTCTGCACATCGATTAGGTTTTTTCTGAGCTAACAGGGAGAGGCAAGGAAAATTGCTACAGTATGCTGAATGTACCGCTGTATACATGGATGTGTGTGTGTGTGTGCGTGCACACAAATGTGCATGATGCATATAAAAATTTCAGCATACTTATTATAACCTGCCTGACTTGAGATGTAGTATAAAATGTTTCCAAAATAATAAAATTGCAGGGTGAAATTTTGTGGCAACCTCCATGGCTAATGCATTGAGTTCCTTCTAGTATGTGTTGAGGAAGTGGGATGTGGTTAGCAATTTAGACATGCCAGTGGATCCAATTAATCCCTGCTGTAAGTATTTATTTCATAAAAGGTGTCGCTGAAATTAATTTAGTTCACTGATTTTTTCCCCTCTTGTTATGTGAAGTAACTCGACTATTTTTGGGTTACTCATGTGCAAGTTTTTTCATGCAGAATGGGCCAAGACATTTGTTACTTTTTAAATAAAGTATTTATCTTGCTCTTCCTGAGAATCATAGAACTGCCACTCCTGAGAATAGCAGTGTAATCCTGAACATGTTTACTCAGAAGTGAAGCAGTCAGTTCAGTGACTTGGTCTTAGACTGGAGTAACTCTGCTTAGGATTTCACTGCTAGTCTCTTGTACAAACTTCCTCAGAAGAGAGCCCCATTGAGCTCAGCGGGATTTACTTCTGAGTAAACATGCATGGGGTCAGACAGCAAACATACAATCCTGTGCCTGCTTATTGGAGTTAAAACCCACTGATTAAAGTGGGACCTACTTCTTAGTATGCATAGATGGGAATGTTAATTTTTGGCATAAACAGATTTAGTAGAAATTTCAGATACTTTTGAAACATCTATGTTACCGGGTAAAGACACATTTCAGTAGAACCTGACTTGTGTGTCAGAGTTGACTCATTATAGCATGCCACATTTGGGAAGCATATTGAGTACATTTCTAGCTTTGCAAATGTTCCCTGCCCACTATAGGAGAATTTAAATGTTTCATATTTTCTTACTGTATGCATAATTTCTGATATGTCAGAGTGCCTGTATAAAGGTCTCCTTCACATCAGGGGATATCATGTATAGGATGTGATGTTTATATAGCGTACTCAGCTTTCCAGTTGAAGCCCCTGATCCATTAAAGCTTGTTTCTTATAAACTCTAAAGCATGCTATCTTATTTTGCCAGCTCAGATGTAGAGTATTGTCTTAATCATGTTGGATTTAGTTCATCTTTTTATGAGTCAACATGGCAACAATTATCACTACTTTGGGACAGAATCTATATATATGGAATTTCAAAAAGTTCATGTTTACATTATGCGGATGACCACAAGTGTATTTACTCAGAAGCAAATCCCATTGAGTTCGTTAAGAATCCCTAGTAAAAGTGCTCAGATTGCTGCATAAACTTGGCTTAGTTGGTTGCACTGTTAGGCCCACAGAGTGTTCCGGTTTGTTGTACTTGCTTAGGCTGGTTCACTTAGCTGTGCCTTTTCCTGGAGAAGATCAATATAGTTGCAGTAATTCATGCCTTTGTTACATCCAGGCTGGACGACTGGAATGCACACTGTGTGGAGCTGCTTTGAAAGAATAACTAGGCACTATAACATGGATCAGAACATGGAAGCCAGATTGTTAACAAGAACTGGCTGCAGGAATCAATGCCAATTTTATGACATGACACTTGTTAGTTTCTCAGCCCAGTTAAAACCAGCAGTTTAGACTTTAAAGCCATCAACAGCCTGGGCCGAATATATCTAAAAGCCTTCTACTCACAACTGAATCAACTCACATGTTGAGATTTTCCTTAGAGGCATTTCATCCTGTCCGCTAAATGGCCTTCTAAACACACTATGGAACTCCCTCTGGAGCAGGATTTCCTCTTTCTCTTTCCTTCTGACATTTTTGTGGTGCTTTCTGATGGCTACATTGACACTGTTTGTTGCTACAACTTTTTGTTTTTGTTGACCTTTACTACTTCCATGTTGGTTTACTCTTTATGTCCTGAAGTACTTTATCTTCTTGTTTTATTGTTAACTGGTCGTGTCTGTTTTAATGGATGGCTGGTCACTTTAGAGGTTTTAAATGGAAAGGTATTAAATGGAAAGGGAATTCTATTTTTAAAAATAATATGCGTGTCTTTTCATGAATGAAGGCCTCTGTTATTGTGTGGGGTGAGGGGGGTGCATGTGATAATTTCTTGCGTTATTTGACTTTGCTTTATGCAGCTCTGGGTAAACAGCCCTGAATCCCTAGCCTTTTGAGGGCAAAATACTTGGTTTTGAGTCAGTCAAACTCTTAGGAGTTCTGTAGAACCCACTTAGATGAAAACCCGGACATGATTGGATTTAACTAGATTACACATTGTCCACACAAATGGGGAAACTAGCTTCACCACTGCAAATTTGTACTTGCACATGCAAACTGGTGTACTGTGTGATGCATTTTGGAAATCATGCCTGAATGAGGTTTGACTATGAAATGATGTTCACAATTGTTTGTTGCATGCCAAAGTGTTCAACCAGAGCCGGAATGAACTTTTACCAGCAACTTGCAGCTCCCTTATACATCACTGGGCCTGTTGTGGACAGCACTCTTGTGTTAAACCGTGGCTTAAATAGTGGCAGTGCCCTTGGGAAAGTCACATTGTGCTCCAAACACATAAGACATTGCAGATCTAATGAGGCATTCCTTTAAGGGCAGGCAAATGGGGGGAGGGGAGAAATGGCCTCAGAAAGGGGCCCTGCCCCCCCCGCCTGCCATGGTTGCCTCCAGCCCCACCCACCCCCTAAAGGAGAGGGAGAACCTGCCTAGCCACCCTCAAGCAGCAGGTGCCTGCCCAAGCTAGGTGGCCAGGCTCGGTGGGCCCATCCCATTCCTCGATACAGTGAGGCCAGGCTGGCAGGTGCCTCCCATAGCAAGGCCAGACCGGGCAAGCACATTCCTCACCATGGTAAGCCCTCCTTTATTGCACAGCTGGCTCGTGCCCACTCCTCTCTGTGGGCTGAGGTAACCCTGGGTAGTTGTGACCCCCCAGCCATCAGCCCATCTTTGTGGGTGGCCGAAATGACCAGTCCTCTCCTGCATTCCTTAGTACCTCTAAACAGGTGTTTATTTATTAATTAAACGATTTATACCTTGCCTTTCCTCTTGGCTCAAGGGAGCTACGGTTGAGTTTGACGCACCGGCACCCAGCTTTTCTAGTTCTTTTTAAACTATCACTGTTGCTACTGTGTTTTAAAAAGTGGTTCTAATGAGCTTCATTATTTAACCACTGGAGAAGGAAGTGGCCCCATAAAATTGTTAATTGTAGCGTTTGCTCACCACTGTGCAGGACTCTTTAGTGCTGTTATGAGAGGCGCCTAGTTTCAAATCCCATTTCAGCCATAAACTCATTGTCACTTCCTCTTTGGTTAAAAAAAAAAGAAAATAGTAACCTCACTTTGAAAAGTTACGGGATGAGGATGAATAGACGTTTTGTACGGCGCTGTAGGCTAATCAGTTTAACAACCTGTTGTTAAGTCCAGCTTCCCAAATGGTCTGAGGGGCACATGATACATGTTAATGCTCAGTAGATCTTGGCACTGATGGGAAACTGGCCAGAAGTATTCCAAAGAAAGAGAAAGATGAATGGCTGATAAATAAATAATACGTACAATCTTCTGCTATATGGTAGTAGGCCCAGGTTTTCCACTCTTGGGTTAGAGAGAGAACAAATGGCAGAGTTTTTAAGCCGGTTGATAATGCTTTTTGAAAATGCCCTAGGGATGGAATTTCAGCTAGATGTTTTCTGATCCTTTTACTTTCCTTAATATATGCTGGAAACTGAACTGTATCAAGGCAAGGGTCTCCCAGAGCTTATCGAGCATCTTGTCTCTATGTGTAAGCTAACCTAATCTCTCAGAGAAGGTGAAAATGTGCTGTGCTCTCTAAATGACGCTTCTCTCAAGGTAAGCACTGAGGCTTAATTTTATGACACTGCCATAAACTTCACTGGAGGTGTTTCTAAATCTATTTTGAGAAGAGGAAAGATGTGTGAAGGCATCACTTAAAAAGTAGCATCCGTGTGATCTTCTAGGAAAAGTGAGATCATGTGATTAGCTTAACATGGAAGTAAGTCCCACTGATTTCCATAGGGCTTATTTCTGTGCAGGAGTGAGCAATCTCATAAAAATAACCTAGAGGCCAGACAGATTGCATGTTATGCACCCACAAGAGACATACATTGCCGAACATTTGCACTTAAGCGATAAGTCTCTGAAGAGTTAGATATAATTGATCCATTGACTATCAGATATTGTGTAACCAAAGAGTGTAAAGCAAGGCTGATTTAAAGAGCACAATAGCTCTGGGCACCCCATGTCTCAGATGTTCAAATGAATAGAGAAAAATGTTCCTGAGATATACAACCATGAGAGCTAGAGACTTAAAGTGACAGATTAGAAAGAACTACGTTGGGGTGTCAGGTACATAAAAAGCCTGATGTGAGTGATTTGTTTTCTCCTCTTATAAAGTTTGCCAGTGAGATTTATAATTTCCCAAATCCTCATAATTTCCTAAATGCTCCCTTAAGTCTACAAGAGCTTTCACCAATTAAACTGGGACTAAAGCTTTTGTGGTCTGGTGTTTTTGACTCTTCACACTGGTTGCTCTTTCAGTTTTTAGGAGTCTCTTGTTTTCCAGCCTTGAGGGTATACGTTACTGGATTTATCATCTTGCTTTCTGGGATATCTTGCAGACAATGATATGATTGCTTGATGTAATCCTAATTGGGATTTTTACAAGCATGTTTACATAGAATTCTAAAAGCCCAAGATCCCTTTTTCTTAAACAGAACTACACCCCAAAGACCTCTGTGAAACTCAAGCAAGCTGGTTCAGCATGTAATTATTTGGAAGTTAGTCACACTGAGTTCACTGGGGTTTACTCCCAAGCAAGTATGCTCAGGATTGTAGCTGAAAATTTGCACATTTCTATATTTCAGTTAAGTTAGGCCAATAAAAGATATCCATTATCTTCACTGTATTTTACTTTTTAGGAACAAGATAGCAAACATCCCCTTCTCAAATAACAGTGTGATTATATACAGCTCTTCTAGGCAGATCAGTGCCCACTCAGAGTGGTGAACAAAGTCAGTGTTACTGTTATCCCCACAATACAACTGGGGAGCTGGGGCTAAGAGGAGTGACTCATCCAAAGCCACCTCCTGAGCCTATGGCAGAAGTGGGATTCGAACTGAGTGCTGATTTAAAACCCGACCACTTAATCATTATGCTCCAGTAGGCTTCTTTTCCTCTTAGGCTTAGGGTGCATGAGATAGTATAGTCTGTATAAAAATTAATTGGAAAATAAACTTTCAGTTGCTTTGGACAACATTTTCAGTATTTAAATTATTATGCCAATACTTAAGGAATTATCCTGACCTGGATAGCCCAGGTGAGCTTGATCTTGTCAGATCTCAGAAGCTAAGCCAGGTGGGCCTTGGTTAGTAATTGGCTGGGAAGAAGACCAGGATTGCAGAGGTAGGCAATGGTAAAGCACCTCTGTTGGTCTCTTGCTTAGAAAACTCCACCAGGGGTCTCCATAAGTCTCCACTGCTTAAGGAATTACATAGGTGCGACACTGGGGGGCAGGGGGAGCAGTTGGGGTATATTGACTCTCCAGCTAAGCTCCCCAATAAGGTAGAAGAAGCTATGAGAAAAACAGCACATCAGCAGGAAAATTGCACTTGAAGCAGTATTACAGCTGAGGGCAAATGCATCCTACCTACTTCCTTGATATTCTTCAGGCTTAGTAGAAGATTGGACATGTGCAGAAGAGGAAAACAACCCCTAGCATATTATGTAAGCAATTTAATTTTCGTTTTAACAGTCAAGTACATTTGCTTGAGCATTCAACAGGTTTTTGAGCGAGCATCAAGTTTTCCTTCCAGTGGCGCTCACCTGCTGTGAAGCCTATGGTTTTCACTATTTATTGTGTCTCTGTGTGTACAGATGCTGCTTTCATTTATTCGAGTCCTATTTTTTGTATCTCGCCTCTTGGTAAAGGCTCACAAAATTTTTATGAGATTATGACAAAATGTATAAAGTCCACAACAGCAATTTAAAGTATAAAACTGTCAGCATTAAAATTTCATCATGAAACCCCAAACAACTCAGTAATAACTGCAGGCATGGACGGGGGGGTGGGGGGAGAGCAGTAGATAAACCTGAATATATCGACACCAATTACCAGAGGCCTAGGGATTTTTAAGAAGGCACTGGGGAAATAAAAACTTGGAAGAAATGGCAAATATAGTGAGGGAAGGAATTTCATAGGTGATTTTCCATCCTTTGCACCTCTTTCCCTTTTGCAATGGTGGATGACTAGTTTTCATCATTGAGACCAAGAGGGTTGGACTAGATGACCCTAGATATCCCTTCCAACCCTATGATTCTATGACATGTCAGTCAGTCCAGTATATTATGGTGACACCACTGCACTACCACCTTTGTAATAGGGCCGCAGCACTGGGGGTGCGCCATCATTTCCAGTATCACTGTTCTACATCCAAATCTTTTTAGATGTCTGTTATTATGTTGGTGCCTCTCTGTCTAATATACTTATGGTGCAACAAGAACTAGATGTGGCCAGATACTCTCCTTAAGATGTGCTCTGCTTCTTAAACAGCTTTCTAGGAAAGCACATTCCCTAGGAAGGTTCCATTTAAATAAATGGGACTTGCAACCCTGTATGCAGATGAAAGTGAATTCCCTATTGAATTGTAACAACAGGTAAACAAAAAATTGGACCCAGTATCTTAATGAAACCAGGTCATCTGCATGACGAGCGTCGGCCCACCAGGGTTCCACAGCGTATGTGAGTACCAGCATGCTAACATGGAATGCTTAGCACTTGAGAGCCCAGTTTATAGCAAGATGACAGATGCACACAATACCGGACAAATAAGTTCTTGTGCATCTAGTATTGCACTTAAATTGGGCTATTTACTCCTAGTATGTATGCTTACGATAGTAGCTATATGGTAGTACCCTGTAGAAATGAAGCTGTGCCTGACCCGTTCTCTAGATTGCACTCAAAAGTGTAAGCCCATACATGTCATATTCTGTTAGCCAAGTGTGGCTTCATCTGCAGATCAGGCACACTTGGACAGAATGGAGATTTTTCTCCAAACTTTGGGGACCTGTAGGTCTGCAGAAAAATCTGAAACTTAAAAAAAAAAAAAAAGGATTGGGAGGAGGATTAAATTCCCTACGCCCAAAAACAAAGCATCCCGGCAGTGATGCAACAGGGAGGTGGGTGGACTGAGCAGCTACCGTGGAGGGGAGGCAGGCGGGCAGAATGGGGAGCCACAGCCACTGTGTTGGGCACGCTATGGGTGGCTGGGCTAGGGGGAGCTGCTGCCACGGTGGGGCTGCTGCCTTTGCGATGGCACAGCCGGGGATGGACGAGCTGGAGGCGAGTTGCTGCCGCCGCCATTGAAGCTATTAAGCTGGGGCTGGCCCGTCTGGATGGAGTCCCCTCCTGGATTCACATATATCCCCACATGTAGTTATATATTTTAAGAACATTTTGAACATGTAGTCCGTTCTGTATTTGCCTGACAGCTTTTTGAATTGCATCCCTCAGACTCTCCGTAGAGATTAATTTGTTTTATGTTTATTGGCTGATGGGCTGGGCCCATGTTGCAGATTGGTTTTTGGCAGTTTTCCCCCCTCTCTCCCTTCCCTTTCTCTCTTTTTCTGTTTGCTATGTGTCAAAATACAGCTCTTTCCCATAGGGAAGAAAGGTCTCCATGCACCAGAATAACTGCTGTCAGCAAAAATAAGAGAGCTTTCACTAATATGACTGGCAAACTTTCTTATGCACATAAAGAAAGAGGCCAACTCCACATGTCTGGATATGCTGACTAGTTAAAGTCAGAGGGCTTTGGTTGATGCTGCTTGCCAATGGAATCTGTACCAAAGGGATGCTTTAAGTGTTAAAGACTATAAACAAACTATCAAACTTTCCACAACTGTATGATTTTTGGGAGACAAGCTAGCCTCTTTCTGGAGTTGTGACTATGTTATGATCTTCCAGGGTTTTCCACAGGGTCTTTGCTGCCTCTCTCTGTGATACACTAGAGGCAGGCTGTGAGTATTTTGCTGTCCTACTGCTTGCTTAGAGAGAGGTTGGCAGTTGTGATTTGCAGCAATTATCTTTGTGCGTGCCAGTCTGGATTGGGAATGAGAGAGTTTGTGCACCCAGCCCTTCCTCTGAACAGTAAATTTTCCAGCTGTCATTAGCCTAGGGCTTCAGAGACATTTTTAGTTGGGCTGTGCTTTTATTTAAATTTGAACGTTCAAACAGATATCGTTTAAACACCCCCAGAAAGTAATAAACAGATCTAAAGGATTAAGATGATCTGGCCAACGTGAGGAAATCGGACGGCTCCAGGTCACCAGAGGGTCGCTTCCCATATTTCTGCTAGTGCATGGGAAACCTGTTTTTAGGTAGCATGTAAACAGCATCTTTTGTGAATGGCATTTCTAAGAACTAAGGAGAACTTTTGTTGCAAAGTACATGTGGCTGTTATCCAATCTTTACCAGGATGCTTAGTCATGTGGGAGCATAAAACAGAATTCTTCTGCATTTTCTGGGCCTGTAGAATTTGAATACACATGCGTGGATTTCATAAGGGACGCTGGGTCACATGTCAGATCAAGCTGCCTCACATTGAATCAGACTATTGGTCCATCAGGATCAGTACTGTCTACTCAGACTGGCACCAGCTCTATGAGGTCTGAGGGAGAGGTGCTCAGAGGGGTCTGAGGGAGAGGCCCTTCATGTTACCTACTGCCTGATCCTTTAAACTGGAGATATCAGGGATTGAACCTGGGATCTTCTGCGTGGAAAGCAGGAGCTCTTCCACTGAGCCACAGCCTCACCCAAGAGCCAGAACCCCTCCCAAAGGGGTGTATGTGGTGCTCACAGAACAAGTTCAGAAATTATACATGGCATGAACTAAGCTTACTCGGGCATCCCAGTTCCTTAGCAATACCGAGTGACCTGTGGTTAGGCCCAGGTGTTACTCAGAAGGGTGTGGCTGGGATTCAGGGCCAGCCCTGCCTAGAGGCCGAATGGTGAGACCATTCCAGGTGGCTGATTTTGGATGCCAAATGGTCAGTCTTTTAGTGGCTACTATAACTTCTAAAGCATAGAAGAGAGAGCTCTTTGATCTTTTTTTCTGTTTAAGGCAGCAACATGTTCTAGAGTAGCCTTGCTACAATTTTGTGTCCAGGTACGCACAGGAGTTTCTGATTCAGGAGTTTCTGACCCTCAGTCAGCAGTGCTTGGAGACTTTTGTCAACAACAATACTCTTCGATAGAAGAATACAGATGTCTATTTTGTATGGCGGTAGAGTAGCTTTTTGAAATTCAAGGTGGGTGGAGGTAGCTTAGCATCGTGGTCATCTGTTGGCATGAAATGGCTCCAAATGGGTCAAGCAAGGCACTGAGAGAGTTTGTGGTGGTAAGGCTAAAATGGTCTAATGTTCTGCCTTTGGGCTTTTGAGGATTATTGCCTCTGAATGTGGAAATTCATTTTGGCTACCAGCCATGGTGGCTAAGGGGTCCTTTCATATTCAGAGGCAGCAAATCTCTGCATATCAGTCCTGGAAAGTAGCAATGGGGAAGGATCTCAGCCTTTAGACCCAGTTTGTTTGACCCTCCAGGACCACTGTTGGGCTACTGTATGAAACAACATGTGAACTCGATAGACCACTAGTCTAAGGGCTCTTTTTATGCTCCTATAAGGGCACTTTCCTGGGAGTGAGACCCTCTGAACAATATGGGACTTACTGCCAAATTGACCAGTTTAAGATTATTATCTAAACATTGTGGTCCTTCAACAGAATTACAGCCATCTAAGTTTCTTGATGTCAGTGGATTTGCATTGTATACACCACAAAAATGTCAGACAAAATGATCTCCCTATCAGTTTTGAGTAGCCGATAGATTTGCGTTTCCCATGGTTTGCTTTAGTAGTTGGAGTTATAAAAGCTCTCTAGTGGGTGTCCGTGGTTTGTCCCCTGTGGCATTATATTCCTTTTCTCTTTTTAGTTCCGCCTCTCTGCCAAGGAGTTCAGGTCCGTTTGCATGGTTTGCTCTCCATTTTATCCTTCACCACAAGCCACTGATGTAGTTGGGTTGAAAGAGAGCAACTGATCCAAGCTCATCAATTTCGTGACTGGGGGCCAAACTACAAGTGACAGAAGCTAGGAATCCATCCCATGCCTGCCAATACTATTGTAGAAGCATTTTAGAAGCATTTCTTGTGCTTTTAAAATTGCCACAAGGCCCCAGTCCAGAGCACATATGCGGCATGGTGGCCCCAGGAGCCCCCCCCCACTTGCATCTTTTCAGGTGCCAAAACAGCAATGTTGTGGCTCCTGAAAAAAGTGCTGGAGGGAATAAGATTTCCTGGGGCCGCTGTGCAAAGCGTGCACTCTGGATTGGGGCAATTTTAAAAGAATTACAAAAGCTTCTAAAATGGTCACTATCACTTGTAGTTTGAGCCCCCGTTTGTCTTTGAAAATAGCTTGCAGTGTTTCAAGAGCAAGGCAAAACAACCTGTAATCAGCTCCTTCTCATCCGGTTGCTCACATGTTACCATTATGATACAGTAGCACACAGCTTACACACCTTCCCTTAATACAATAATTTCATTTCACTTCAGCGATCAAAGAATAAAATAAGATCTGTATTCATGTGTGATAGCCTGCAGTCCGGTTAAATTAAAGTACACTGTGATTAAAGACCGTTTTGTCTTGAGGAAAACACTGGGATTAATAATCAGTTTAAATGCATGTAACTCCATTGAACTAGGTTGTGGACCGAGTTGCTCGCGCTTCCTTAAGAGCTGTATACGGGTTTGCATTAAAAATGAGGTTTTGTTTTTATATGTGTATTTAAATGAAGGCAGGCGCTGTCAAGTATCTGTTATCTTTCAGAGGAGAGGATGATAAATTCTCCCTTAAGAAAATAAATATATAAATCTGTTTAATTTTGAAAATCACTTCTTGATTCACAGCTACAGTATCTTGTAACAAGCCATCTATGCGAATGGAGGGCTGTAGAACGACAAATGTTTCTCCAAAGGAATATCAATAGATCCCTTCAGGTTTTCAGAGTGCAACACACTTGTATGCATATGCATGTGAATGAGCATCGTGAATAGGCAGTATTTCTTTTAGATTGATAAATGCACCAACTGCATTCCTTTTTTTTTTTTTTGCAGAGGCTTTTTCTATAAAAACATCAAGCAAGATGCTTTTTTTTTGCACATTTAATATTACTACTCTAATTTTGCAGAAACTGTCAGGCATGATAACTTGCTCCTCCGTAAGTAATCAGCACAGTATGAGACGTCTTGACATGCTCCTAAGCCTTGTGAAATTATGCATGCGTATTCCCCTACCTTCCCGCTGAGCGAGATGTCGCCATTAGAATTCTGGCCCCGCTCTGCTTTTCCTCCCCTCTCCCACCCCCTTGTGAAGCTATGTCAGGATTCATTTATAGCCAGCTCTGTGGAATAGCCCGGTCCTCTGCACTTACACTGGAAAATAAGCCCAGTTGAGTGATACAGCTACTCGGGCAGTGAGACTAATATCTGGCACAGAATTTGTACATGTATTTCCTTTCTGAAGTGCCTAGCTTTTGTAATTGCAGCATGGAAACATAGGAGTGCATCTCATATGGTAGGTTTCTCAGCAGGCAGTAGATGGAACCCTCTATAGCAGATGTGGGCAAAGTACAGCCCGGGGCTGCATCTGCCCTCAAGTATCTTTTTATTTGGCCCTCAAGGTGCTTAGCCCTGACTTGGAAGGCTCAGGCTAGCCCAATCTCATCAGATGTTGGAAGCTAAGCAGGGGCAGCCCTGATTAGTACATGGATGGAAGACCACCAAGGAAGTCCAAGGTCGTTGCAAAACATCTCTGATTGTCTCTTGTGTTGAAAACCCTATGGAGTTGCCACAAGTCGCCTGCAACTTGACAGCACATTCTTCAACCACCAAGTAGTTTAATGGTTTGGCTGATGAGACTGCAGCACTGGCTAGTGGGCTGATGCTCCAAAAATCTATTAAACAGCTTAAGAGCCTGGTGCTGCTAAGTGCCATTAGGAACAGCAGACCGGGCGAGAGGGACACAGCTGGGTCTCAGCCTGCCTTTTGAGTTGGCATTTGGCTCTTCTTGTTTTGTGCATTGACTGCTGGAAATGGGAAGAGCCTAAGTTACTGACTCCTGCTTGGGAAATTTTTGGACATTTGAGGGCAATATCAGGGGAGAGCGGAGCTTGGATAGGGGCTGGAGCCCTCTAAAGAGAGTAAATTTAGAGTTACTGACATTGTTTTCTGATGGAGATTGTGCTGGGTTCTCCACTGAACTTACTGTTTCTAGTTTTCTGTTCCCCATTTGAAGGGGGGGGAAGCAGTTTCTTCACCCTTCTAGCTGCTCTTACCGATATCCTTAATTTTCAGTCTATAGAGATGACACAGATGGGTTCTTCCAGCTTAATAGTAAAAACCATAATGGAGCCAAAGACTGCTTCTCTTAGACTCGGTTGTTCTTGGTTGTCTTGTCTGTCCTGCACATCAATAAAACACCACCAAGAAACAAACATTAGTTAAGGCTAGTCAACTCAACCAAGTTCAATTCAGCTGCTTATGCCTATAACCGGTTCCCTTTTTGTGCAACTTGGTATAAGAGGTGCCTTTCCACTGGCCCAATTAAAAAAAAATAGTAAACTTATTTTTGTTAATGAGAGGGTTGCACTAGTTCCAGACGAATGAATTTTTTTGAGGGGAACATCCTCGTAATGTGCTTTCCTTCCAGTTTCTTCCCGTCCTTGGTATACTTTTTCCTAAACCTGCTTTCCTCCAATCTATTAGGAAAGAATTCAGTCCAAAGCACTTTAGCATGCCATCTGGCTGGGAATTTTAAGTAGTTCTGCCTATATTCGCACCGTTTTCCTGCCATCACCCCTTCACGGCTGCCGCTTTCACCGCTGTGCTTCTAGTGGTCTTTAAAAATATAGGATGATAGGAATTACTGATCTTAAAAAATCTCCAGTGGCTTGACAGGAAAAGTGGCAGTTGTGAGGGGCTAACTTCAGGAAAACTTTGAAGATAATGTGGAGAATCCCTGCCGTGCAAAAGCACCTACATAAGGAGAACCACAATGTAAGATGAACTATCCAAGACTGATTACCAAAGATATGTTATATTACTGATTTCAGCCCAACACACGATCCCTTACTGAGACCATTTGCACACACATTCACCCAGGAGCCATCAATACTAATGTTAGAATAATAATAACATTCAATTTATATACCGCCCTTCAGGACAACTCAACACCCACTCAGAGCGGTTTACAAAGTATGTTATTATCCCCACAGCAATCACCCTGGGAGGTGGGTGGGGCTGAGAGAGCTAGAAGCTGTGACTGACCCAAGGTCACCCAGCTGACTTCAAGTGGAGGAGTCGGGAATCAAACCTGGTTCTCCAGATTAGAGTTCTGCGCTCTTAACCACTACACCAAACTAACATAAGCACATCACGAGAGAGATGTGCTTGTGCCAGACCCGCTTTTCAACTCTGCTTGATTTAATCTAATCCGGGTTTAGTCTCAGGACACATTTTGTGATTTCCCTACTCAAGGTGGAATTATGGTTCCTTTAGATTCATATACCTCAGGATCCCTTACACTGCTGCAGTGAACACAAAGTTGCTATTCTCAGATTTCACATAGCAAAGAGTTGTACTTCTGTGCAACACCCTAAAGGATCCTGAAACGTAGGCTAATACATGTCGTCATTACTGCTCATGCTCCTATAAGTATTACTTGTCCCCACTTCCCACATTTAGTTGCTGCTACAATTAAGGCAGCTATGAAATGTTTGTAGTTCCAGGCTGTTACATGAATGAATCTGCAGTCTACTGAGTCAGACCAGGAGTCTACCAAAGTCAATCTTTTCTGCTCTGACTTTCAGTGGCTCTCCAGGCTGACATTCACCTGCTGCCTGGTTCTTTTCACCAGGTTTGATTCCCCACTCCTCTGCTTGAAGCCAGCTGGGTGACCTTGGGTCAGTCACAGCTCTCTCAGAGCTCTCTCAGCACCACCCACCTCCCAGGGTGATTGCTGTGGGGATAATAACAACATACTTTGTAAACTGCTCTGAGTGGGTGTTGAGTTCTCCTGAAGGTCAGTATACAAATTGAATGTTATTATTATTATAATACAGTCAGGGACTGTACCCTCACACCTTCTGCATAGAACTCAGGTACGCTGCAGCTGAGCCAAGGTCCCACCCCAGTTCCGTTTTCCCCTCACCTCTAAGTAGTTACATCCTACGGCTAATATGTAGGATTAGTAGAACAAGTTTTGGGAAAGCTCTTTACAGAAGTTCTGCATTCCTTACCATTCTAGCTTAGGAACTTACATTGCATGCTCATTTCTATAGAATGACCACACACAGAGATGTGCGTGTTGTGCACGTCTGGTAGGCATATAGCTGTGCCTTCGAAAAGACACCACACCTGCCTTGTGGAGCCTCTAGCTTAATAATAAGGCTAATCCCTGTCAGTGGTTCCCAATACAGAATTTGAATGGCTTTCTTTTACCTGGAAAGGAGGCCTCTCCTCCTCCTCCTCAGGCTTTGCTTTTGTTTCCCACCCACCCAGACCCCCTCTTTGGAGCTTTCTCAGCTCCTCTTTGCTCCGCACTTGGCTTGGGCCCAGCGCTAGCTGGTTCTCTAGTAGGCTTTTCAGCTGTGCTGGCCTCTGCTTGTAGCCGGACTCTCCCTGGCTGGGAATTAACCAATTACTCACTAGTCCAGAGTGTAAAATATTCTCTTTCTTATAACAGGGCTGCCAACATCCATTTTTTGTTGTTGTTCCACATATATAATTTTAAAACTTCATTTATAACCTGCTTTTTTCCCCAGTGGGGACCCAAAGCGCTTCACATCCTTCTCCATTTTATCCTCACAACAACTCTGTGAGGTAGGTTAGGCTGAGAGTGTGCGACTGGCCCAAAGAACCTGGCAAGCTTCCATCCCAGAGCGGGGACTACCAGGCCCTGCTCCTTAGAGAGATCTTGCACTTTTAAGATCACTCAGGAGGAGAATTTCTCTAGCTGGAGTAATGGAAAAGCCACACCTGTGGAATTTTCCTTTCTGTGCACATTTCCTCAGAGTCTGGACACGGAAGTGCTGTATGCATGGGAGACTGCATAATCATTTTGTTCTGATTCTCCATGTGCCCTGAAGTAGCAAGCTCACTTGTACCGCATAGATCTTGGCCTTGCAGTATTTCATAAACAGAGGCTAGGCAGAGAAGTGCCAAGATGAAAAAAAAATGGGACCAAAATAACTGCATGGTTCAAAATCCAGCAGTGCGAAACTTTGCCAATGATGCTACTATCCGTTTTGGGGCTCAGAGATACTGTGAATCCCCAGGCTGCCTGGGGTGAGGTGGGGGGCGGGGGGGGGGGGCGGAATAGTAGTAAAGAGATGACAAAACTCCTGATCTGTTGCATAAATTACAGTTTAGCTTAAGCAAGAACTTCATTGGCCCCCTAAGATCTGCTTTCTCAACTTCACTTTCTGTGTTTAAAATAAAGTAAGGGATCAGCTGTATGTCAGCAGTTCCTGACACGTATCCAAAGTAAAACTGTTGTAGTTTCCAGGCCCCCTTCCCCAGTTTTCTGTTCCCTTTCTGAAAGTGGAGCAGGGCAATCTGAAACTGAAAATACGGCCATAGCTTTCTTTATTCTAACACTTTATAGACCATAATCTGCAAAACCTGCTTGCATGTGGAATGAGTATGCACAGTAATTCAGACCCATAGAAAGTTTCGCAGTGGCCAGCGTTGGTGGGGAGGGGACTTCGGAGGGCAGTAATGTAGAAAGATCCTCAGCTAGAGATACGGCCTGTTCCTGTAAATACTCCAGGGGGATGGAGAAAGGTTGCATGGCTTGCCTTCTTTGCTCTGCTTTGTCCCCTTTTTCTTCTCTTCTCTCTCACTTGGTGTAGCAAATAAGAGTCTAAATTGGCTGCTCACACAGTGCAAAGGGAGGGCAGGTAAAAGAGCAAAGCAGGAAATGCAGGTAACTGCACCTTCTGTTGATGCATCATCTTATGGAAGGACTGGTCAGCCTCAGAGGAATGGGAGGAGCTAAGTGGGTAGCAGTTCTGAGCCTGTGCACCTGCAAGGTGCATTTACTAGAACGTTATTACTGTCCTCCTTCATTAACCCCTAGCTTGGTCCCAGGTTGTGATTGGAGGGCAAATGGCACAACAGCTGTACTGAAGGCTCAGGTCTGGTTCTGCCCGTTTCTTGGATGGAAGACTCCATGGGAATCCTGTATTTCTTATCTTGTGTTGTATGAAGGAAGAAAAAGTGGGTTATAAATGTACTAAACAAAGAACAAGTTTTAGATCAAGCCTTTGGGCTGCAGATAGGAAGTAGCTGCTTTTGGAGGTCAGACTAAGCTTCAAGTAAAAGCCCTGTTTGCCACAGTGTGCATGAGCACACCCTGTTCTTATGCACATTGTGTTTGTTTATTCCCCTTGCTCCACCCCCTGATTGAAGGAGGAGCATGTTTGCTCATGCTATTTGTCTCTCCAGGGTTGCCAGAGAGTCTGCCCCTTTAATAGAGGCCTCATATATCAAAATGGGCAGGTGAAGCTTTTCTTGGCAGGGAGGTATATCACCACCTGATAAGTAACATTCTTAACTCAGGATTTTTTCTCTTCCAGGCCTGTTGGCAACCTTATCTCTCGCCTTCTGATATCACGGTATCACTCTACCCAGACTACAGCAAAGGGCCAATCTGTTACTTAGATATTAGTTATAATTATATCCTGTCTTTTAGGAACACAGCGGTGTGGGTTAGCCTGCAGTCTTCAACAAGCTAGTGGAACTTACTAAGATATTAAAGAGCTGTGAAAGATGTAGAAAAAGATAACAAAAATGAAAAAAAAGGATCAAGGAATTGGAGCATCTTTCCTCATAAAGGAATGTGAAAGAGTTTGAGTCTTTCCAGAAAAGTAATATCTTACCTGGGGTGGCAAGGTATAGTAGGGTCCCCCCCCAAAAATAATATTAGATCTCAAGGGCATTCAGTGAAATTGGTGGACATTAGATTTAGAGCACATAAGAAAACACTTCTACACAAAATAAGGAACTTTTACACACAAGGCATAATTAAGGTGCGGATCTCACTGCATCAGGGTATAGCAATGCCCAATAACTTGGTTCGCTTAAAAAGGACATTAAACAAATTCCTAGAAAGTTGGTCTGTCATTGGTCATGCTGCAATCTATGATGGCTGAACAGGGGACATCCATGCTCCAGAGATGGTATGTTTCTAAATGCCAGTTGTATGCTGCACATGCAGACCCCCCGACAATCTAGCCTCTGTCCCATACCGGCTCTCAATGGATAATGAATAAAGCTACAGCTTCCTCTAGACAAATGCGACTTGCATAGGCTGAACTCCTAAAAAGAAGTTTGCTTCATTTCTTTCTGCATGACAGCTGTTTGCATTGTTCAAGTATAAAGCTCAGATTATGAACTCTTATCTTCCGATCATCTCTGAATATTCATGAAGGCACCTGTTATGTAAGTGGTGAGAAATGCTCTTGTGCCTTCTGCCACAGTTTATCAAGGTGAAAAGGGGAGGGAGAAGGGAAACAAGATCATTTGTCAGTTTAAGTATTTTAAATCCAGAGCTGCGCCTTATCTGCATAATAGCCTAATACTGAAGAAAGATACCATTAGTTTTTACTAGTGCTATATTCGTGCGATTGCCTGCAATTGAATTACGGTGAAGGGTATTGAGTTAAGATTTGGATAAGCCTCATTTTGCATAATGTTACAGCATTACAAAGCAGCTCCGGAATATTCAATTGGGGTGACTTTAATGTTTGGTTGCAATAGATCATACATACAGTATGGATCCCTACCTTGTCTATGGTAGGGCTGCCAGCTGGCTTGGAGGAAAAATGTCCTGTCCCTTTCATAGAGGATTAATGATGCTTCTTAGCAGGTGATTTTATTTATGTCCTTGCCTTGAAAAGCCTCAACTGCCCATTTCTATAAGCCTCTGTTAAAGGGTCAGGATGGTTTCTTCTGGGTCTGTTGGCAACTCAAGTCTATGGATGGTCTGCTTATGACTGCCTGCATTACATGTCAAGTGGCTAAATTCTGCGCACTAATTCTTAAACTATGGGATTTGTATCTTAGAAGCTGTTAAAATCTATATCTCCTTTTAAACTGTTTTTTCTTTCTGATTAATCTGTATGCTGGTCTTAGGACCGTAATAAACATAAACGAAACGACTGCCCGCATGGGGGCCAGCTGGCTTACTCTTAGAATTATGCTAAAATAATGAGAAGATAAGGGAGAAAAAAATATTAGAGTTGATCTCTCGCCAGATGCCCAGGAGAATTAAAGCATCCTTTCCTTGCAACTGAAATGAAGGTGGTGTCAGATGAACTGGTGTGGAAAGGAGTTCCATAAAGAGGGGGACACCAAGGAGAAGGCCCTGTCCCTGGTACTTATTCCCCTTGTTACTGTCTTGTTTTCTCTGTAATGAAGAGGAAAATGGGTGGCTGAGAAGAAAGCCTGTGGTACTCTATTTTATTTGTTATTTAATTTATTAGATGTTTATCCCACCCTTCCCCCAAGGAACTTACGGCATACATTGTTGTTATTGTTAAGAAGATTTTTATCCTCCTTTCTGCCCTAATAGGGCCACCAAGGCAGTTAACAAATTAAAATATACAGATTAAAATCTCATCTTAAAAACGATTAAAACCAACACACAAACACATCATTAAACACTTTTAAAACCAGATATTAAAATAAATACAAAAAATAAAAACAATAGTTAAAAACGTTGGGGAGGGAGGAGGGATCACTGAAAAAATGCCAAGCAAAACAAAAAAGTCTTTACCCGCTGGCAGAAGAGGGCAGCAGAGAGGGGACAGATGAATCTCCTTGGGAAGAGAGTTCCAGAGTTCTGGCGTCCCAACTAGTCCCTTCATCCCTATTTTAGCCCTACAATAATCCTGTGAGGTAAACTAAGCTGAGAGAAAGTAACTGCTCCATGGTCTGCTTCGTGGCAGAAGGGGGAACTGGACTGGACTCTCCCTATTCAGAGCTGGATGCTCTAACCACTACCCCTGTTGTTACATCTCACGTCTGCTTGTAGTTTCTGAGACTTGAAAACAGCAGTCTGAATTGTGCCAGGCAAGCTGATGAAGAGCATCTGACTTGTTGCCTGTCTCCCAGCACTTTAAAAGAGCCTCGCAAGGACTGAGTCCTTCATGGCATATTTCTGAGCCCTTTGTTTTGCCAGACTACTTTTATTTAATTGATCAAGCTTGAGTGGTAGAGCTGGGTGGGATTGTTTTGCTACTGAAAGGTGCTGTAAGCTTTTAAAACTGTACCTTGTCCTGAGGCCAAGTCAGCAGGTGATCGGTATGAATAGGGGAGTAATGATTTGTTAATCAATGTATGAAGAAATGGTTTATGCCTAACAGTGGGAAGGAAAATGGTCTATGTATGTACTTCATTCTAAAGTTTTCAAAAGTTCCTCTTTTCCTAGATACGTGTTGGCTGATACATGGGAAAATGTTGAGGTTTCTGGGTTTTGCAAAGTGTTTTTTAAAATCCAATTATGTTTGGGCAAGCAGGTTAGGAAAAAATTCCATGGATGTGTAACTGATTTGCAATATTGCCATTCGTAATAGTGATATTTTTACACAATTTTTTACAGCTGTGGTATGGTTTTCCACTGGGCTCAGGAGTCTGTCTGAAATGCAATGTCTGAACCGTGGTTATTTGCTTGTAAAACCTGGTTTTTTGATTCGATTCTTGTTCACATGTGGTCTGTAGGAAGTCATGAGCACTCAGCTGGGTGCTGAGCTGAATTCTGTGCTAATACTTCGCAGATGAAGAACACCCAGATTTAACAGGAGGGTGTGAGAGATGAACTTTATAGATTAGCTGTAATTTTAGGAATAAATGTGTCTTAATTTTTTTTAAAAAACCCTCCATATTTATGGATGTTTGAATTCTGCTTGGCTGTTCGTTGGACACTTCTATATCTAACATGGGCTACTTCAGACCAGTAGAGCAATATTAAACGACTCTTGATTAAATAGACATCAAGTGCTGCACATCTATATACCTGCCTCATTATTCCTCCATTAGCGTTTTATGATATGTTGCAGAGTAATCTAGAAAAAAAGGCCAGCCCTCCTTCTGACTGTCTTCATTTTGACAGCATGGGGGAGACAACGGAAAAATGGTGAGAAAAATGATAAAATCACAAAAGAGTGCAGAAAGAGTACGAGAGATGCAGAACAATGCGTACTATTTTGAACTGTTTTATGTTTCTCTAATTTTCAGCTATGCGTCTTATGTTCTCTTCATACTTCCTCAAAGCTGCCAGTCTCAGATCTTGTTCTGTAAAGATGGAATTGAACAGTAACTGGTGTTGGCCTTTCACACACGCACGCTGTGCAGAGAATGGAAGTGTATGGGTAGATCAAAAGAAGTGTATATAAAATTTCTTCTGGATTCAGGAGGGTAGATAAATGCAAGCCTTTGAAATCTCTACCACTGTAGAGATAGGCAATTTGTGCTGTGTCAAAGGCCGTTTTGGAAACATAGACTAGCTAATGGGTTGCATTGCCTAGTTGCTTGTGATTAAACAAAATTTGTGAAACGTTGACATTATTGCAATTCTTCAGTGGATATGAAAAACATAATTGTTCACTGTTGGTACCGGTGGTCATTTGGCATACTCAGCTCTGTGTGCAGTAGGTGCCAGTTAATTTGGAATTAATTAACTTTTGCCATGAATCCCCAGGCCAAGTAAAAAATCTTGGGAAACCTGTTGTGACCGTGTATTTCCTTAAGATTTTTTTATAGCTGTGATTCATAGCTGGAACCTCTGCAGGATCAAAATAGTGGCTTTCTGATTGCAGGCTATGGAAGCCATTTGAAAGACCTTTGGACATAGCACCCTTTGAGAATATTAGGTCATTAAGAGGGACATATTACTTCTTATCATTCTTCTATTCCTCCCCCCACCCCATTAGGATCATTGGTATTAATTATCGTAGTGTCCAAAATCATTAGTAGTGTAAAAAAATTTTCTGAGTGGTAAAGAGAACTCTTAAGGATGGTTAATCTTGTAGTAGTGCCAAGCCTCTTAATAAATAATTGCAAGAAAATACAATTTGTGCTTGCTCTTTATTCTTGTCCCATTCATGGAACCTGTTTGATATGTGAGTTTTGCTCCTGTGTGTTAGGCCCTCGCTGTTGCCAAGGCAACTGTGGAATTCCCTTGTCAAGAGAAGCCTCAGGGCATGTTGTAGATGCTATTTGCTTCAAAAGAATGATGTGGGAAACAGAGTTGTGTGTATTGGAACCATTAAGACCGTTTTGATTTTTGACTTCCGGTCAAAGATGAGTGTGTGCTTTCTTGCTGGTAGTCAGAAACAAATGTATTTGTCACTGTTACATAGAGTTTTGAAAGACAAGGCTACAAAAAAGCAATACTAACCAATCCACTATACCATATGTTGCTTATTTTAATCATTAAGTGGCATATCATTGATCAGAAAGTGGGAGACAAAGCCATCTAATTTGCATGATCTTACCAGCTTAGTCGCATGAAGGTTGTTCCGGTCACCTTTAGGTTACCTTTGGTATGGCTATTTCGTCTGCTTTGTTGCTGAACATACTAAATGCAGTTTTGACCCGTTCATTCGTTTTTTACTCCTAGCAGGGCTCCTATGCCTGTGAAGCAACTGGCAGATATTCAACAGGTAGAACTTAAGTATATGACGATCGACCAAATTTTAAATCATAGAAGGAATGCTATGGAGAGGTCTCCTGTGTAGCATATGTTCCTGAAAGGTGAACTAGACGAAACAAATTATCCGAGTCTATGCGAGTGGCCAGATTTGTTTTTTCACTCACCTTCCTGTGTCTCTTTTACCCTGATGAACTCGTGTCTGTGGCTCTGCGCCCGTGTCAGCAAAAAAGAGGTTTACATTGGCAAGTGGCAGCGGACCATATCATGAAGTCGCTGTTGCAGAGTGGTGATTCTGTTCTGCTTCTGCTTCCCTCTTCTCGCGCGGAAAGGCAATAGAGAACGGGATGGTTAAAGGAGACGATTTAAGCATGCGCAAACAGGCGGAGCATGATGGGATACCATTCCTGCGTCTTGGAGGAGTGCAGAAGAAACTCATGCTAACAAGGACACGGGATCAAGCACAGTCTGGCTGTGCTGGCAAGTATACAGGAAAGCAACGGGGAGACACACGTAAGTCTGTTCGCGTGTCAATCATATCGTGTAGTTCAGCTCTGAGTTTGTATGAACAATCTGAAAGGAATAGACCAAATTTTTTTCCATATGGGAGATAGTTTCCTTGTTCAATTAATATCATCTGAGAAATCAGGATCCAATAGCTTCAACGTGGTAATTGAATAACTCTTAAAGGAAAGATCCTTCTTTTGCCCATGTGCTGCTTCAAAAACCTCAGAATAATCCTGGCATGTGGTATGTGTATGTGAAGATTTAAAGGGACATAAAAAGAAATTCATTCTTTGAACAGGAAAGATTTCCTTCTTAAAGGAATGGTATCTGAGGAAGCAGCTCTTTTAGGGATGGGTCAGTATATGCATCTACACTGTGTGAGTCACGGATTCTTTTTCAAGTTTTGAAATTGTATTTGCATGTTCTGTATCCTCTGTGGTTTGCCATGCCTAAAATTACTGGTGGATCAAGGCGGACATGGCCCAAATCTTTAGCATTGTTTTGGTTTAAAACTATTGCTTTAATTTGCTGAAGACTTTAATCTTTCTCAGCAAAAAAAAAAATTGACTCTGGAGGATAATTTAAGTAAAGTGTGTCCTGAAGAGAGAAATGGTGAGGTACATGATTGATATTTATACTTTACATTGCTGTTATCCGCCCTGAGCCTGCTTGCGGGGAGGGCAGAATATAAATACAATAAAATAAAATAAATAAATCAGCTCATGGTGGATGCCTGATCCCTGAAATCAGGTGACAATTGGCTCCTGTTCCCCTTCTGCCCAGTACTTTGCTGGGTACGCAGCAAAATGTTTCAGACAAGAGATCAGAAGCAGACTCCCGGCTGATCCCTCTTTGGGTTCTGATGGCTGCAAGTAACCTGTTCCTGCGAATAGACACAAACTGATTACAAACAGCCAAACAGCCTGTTGATTAATTCGCCGCCTGATTGTCACTAGAGAATGGAATGTGAGCAGAACCAGCAGGTGCTTGACGATTCCTACTTTCAAGCAATAAAATGGGTTATAGTATCTGTACAAAAGACATAAATCTTTTTGCTTAAAGAAATTAGGTGTGTATGATTAATTGTACTTCTGTTAATGATATTGCTGTAGTTATTATGAGCTGTAAACACAAAATAATCACAGAACATTCTTAAAATATACTGATCTTTTTTTCCCAATTTAAACTTGACCGTACCCAAAAGCTGGCCTTTGTAACTTGCTGTGGATGTGCCTCTTCCCAGTCCACAAGGCTGAATGGAAGGGATAAGTAAGACAGTAAGATGCGTTGCCTGCCAGAAAATAATTTAGTGAATGCTAATGCTGGGTTTTATGTAGGGTGCAAAATATGTTCATTATTGTATGTGGGGGAATAGCAGTAACATTAGTTTTTCTTCATTTGTCAAGAATATGCTTCAAGAAGAGGAAAATTCTTAAATTCTCCAAATGACATTTAAGAATGCAATCCTAAACACTATGGAGTAAACCCCAGTGAGATAATTAGGAATAGTTTCTGCTCAAGACTACACAGCACATCTTTTACCACCAGAGATGAAAGTAAGCTGGTATGGGCTGGTTTGGTGTACTGGTAAGAAAATGGCTGAAGCAACAGCCATGTGAATGCTTTATATCTGGGAGAAGATACTTCTCTGCCCCTGACTGACTGCTTCTATGGAATGGAATCTGTGACTAGGCAAGGTTATTTCTTTCACTGTTTGGAAGTAAATGCGGGGGTTCAATGAAGAAGAAGGTGATGAGCTCCTTACAAGCTGGGAGCAGAGACGGAGGAGTACAGAGCCAAGTGGAAGAGGGTTTTCTTCAAGCAGCCCATGCAGGACACATTGCAGGGGAATCGTTAGTAGCCAAAGGGGTGAAGTGCTGCTGCCGTTATTGTTGCTTCACTGGGGGGTTCCTCCTTCTGCTCCCTTCCCCCCCCCTTGGTGAGTTTCCCAGTAAAATAGGTACCAAGTAAGCCACACGGGGAGGGACATTCCAAAGGCGAGGGGCCACCACTGAAAAAGCCCTGTTTTTGGTTGCCAGGCACCTCGTCTCTACTGGAATCACAGAGAACAGGGCCCAGGAAGCAGTTCTTAACTGAGGTT
This sequence comes from Eublepharis macularius, assembly GCF_028583425.1. Classification (NCBI taxonomy): domain Eukaryota; kingdom Metazoa; phylum Chordata; class Lepidosauria; order Squamata; family Eublepharidae; genus Eublepharis; species Eublepharis macularius. Next base: position 79,568,521 of record NC_072800.1, read on the forward strand.
TAAATGAAGATGCCATTTTGTGCTTACCCGTCCTCAGTCTGAGGGTAATCAGACATTTGGCTAAAGAAATCGAGCGTCAGAATTTGATCTTGAAACAAATCCGTTGCTTCCCGTTGCTGGCATGAATGTGAAATTCCCTTGACAGTTTGCACTTTATTGTCCATAGTGTTGATGTTAGGAAGGTTCTCTCTTCTGGCTGCATCTGTCCAAAAAGCATTACCCATTCAAGACACCACTGGCATATGAAGAAGGCTCTCAACATTAGTCTGGCAGCCAGTTAAAGTCAATTGAGTCGATTAATCATATATCCTTTGCAAGACTAATTGATTAAATGTAAATAAGTTTGATCGCTGTATATATTTGGCATAATACTGAACTAAAGAGGAGAGGCTGTGGCTCAGCAATAGAGCATGTGGTTTGTATGTAGAAGGCTCCTCGTTCAATATCAGGCAAAGGATCTAGTAGTAGGTGATGTGAAAAAACTTGACCTGCAACCACAGAGAGCCACGCCAGTCTGACGAGACGACGCTGATCTTGGTGGACCAGCGGTCTGATTCAAGGCAGCTTTATGTGTTCAAAACGTTCATATAAAGTGACTTTTTAGTATGTTGGAGAAAGTGTGATACACATACACAGGTTAATAATCAAGTCTTATTCAATATTTAATTTTCTTCCAGTTACATTCACACACCAGAATCAAAATAGCCTCCTGAAACAAAAAAGTGCCCTTATGTGGTTAACTGCGTTAATTAAAATTGGCCTCACTAAAATGTAGTTAATTGATCTGATAATTAAGGCTTGAAGTTTTGATTAATTTGTCTCTTTTATGTGTCTCTGAAACGTATTAGGAAGGAACATCTAAGTTTTCACCCTTACCCCCAAGGAATAAGATTTTTGTCTACCGTAGAACGTGTTGGCTTTTTAAAAGATGCAACTGGTGTTGTTTTCCTTAAAGAAAACATTTGATCTGAGCAACAAAGAGATTATAATCTGTGCATCATTGCCATTGGCTTGAATCCCAAGGTAAATATCCGTTCTATAGCGTTTCCATCTGTGGAACAACACTTCATTGGCCTCCTTCCTCCCACTACCGCTCAAAATATTCCCCCAAATACCATTTCTGTGGGTCAGGGGACCCTCAGGCACAGTGGGTGGGTGAGGGGATTGGTGGTCTGCAGTGAGAGAGAAGACTGAAAAGAATTCCACCCACTCACCTCCCCCCCCAATCCTTTAGTGGACATTTACCGTAGGATCCAAGACCCTCTTTTTGTCTTAGATCCTGTGCATTTGGGGAGTCACGAAGTTAGAACTGTGAATGAGAGGCTGAATTGCACTGGGGTGGAGTGGGGAACACAACAAAAATGCATGCAAAGGAAAATCCTGTTAGTTCCAAGAAGTGCTTTTTTGGGTGTTTTGCAGACTTGTCAGATTTTTTCATCGCATATGCTAGATGTTCATACAGTGTTTTGGCTTGACTCTGTTTTTCCATCTGCTGATGTCATCTTTGGGCTCCCTGACAATTTCAAAATTCTTGCTTTAGGTTGCATCATTTACACAAAAACTATTGGTTTTGAGCCAGAGTGCCTTCAGTAAAGCCGTGTTTGATCAACCTCGAAGCGTTTAAATGCAATAAAATGTAAACACAGTAAATTTGCACAAACAACACCAAACCAAATTGTGTTGCTGGAGTCCTCGCCAGATACTTTGGCAACACTCGCCACCTCCTTTATCTCTGTTTTCAGTTGTTTTCTACGCAGAAAGAAGTTGGTTCAAATATTAACAAGTTCTGTTTCTTGGGTGTGGAACGTGTGTCTTGTTCTGCAAGGCTGTTCTTAAGCAATATAAAAATGATAAACACCTTTGATCATTGGGATCTTCTTTTCCCCTTCTAGTCTTCCACTCTGTTCAAGGCACATTTAGCTTTGTTGTGGCTGGAGTTTGTATGCTTCAGTACTGTTAGTCCATTAGAATTGGTTTTGGTGTGATGAACAGTCACTTTGAGCTACTTTACTTGGTCATTACATGTGTGCCCAAGGTACTAATTTTGTTCTGTATTCATCAAGAACAATTTGTCTTCATTCTTCTTCACAAGTTGATGAACAGGAAAGACAATTTACAGCCCTCTGAGAACCCCTGTCAAATGGTGAAGAGCAAAACCATGCCAGATTATAAATTTGGGTAAAATGTGCTCATGGCACTGTTGTGGCCTCACCAAAAGCCAGAATCCATACAAGAGCTTTAGGTAAGCCCCTGAGCCCAAGGGGACATTGGACTTGCATTTCTCAAATGGCACCCAGTCATACAGTAAAACAAACTGGCGTTTTTTTAAAAAAATATATGCCAATAAAGGCGAACTTGAACTTGAACTAAAAATGGTTGTTTTGAAGGCACTTTGTGATGTACTTCTGGAATTTTAAACAAACCTTTGGACTAATTTAAAGGAGCTTTTTTGTATCTTTGCTTTAAAAAAGTAGCTTGTGTGGTGTCTCCTCTTAGAATTTTTATCAGCAAATTTTGGCATGAATCGTTTATTAATGTGGGGTCCACAGGTATGATCTGATTTACAGCCAGCCTCTTTTTGTGCTTGCCACCAGTCCCTGTCCTCTGGCATGCATGGAGGAGAGAGTCAGGACTTTCTCTGATGAGTGATGTCATGCAGAGAAGGTAGGTAACAGCGGGTGTCATCTGCTGTCTCGCTGAGCCATAGACAAGGAAGAACTTGAGGGATGGGGACTGAGTTTAAGTGTCTCCTCGCCAAAGGGTCGAAGGCAGTTGACTTAGCAAACTGGTGAATGAAACAAAGAGTGGGTGAGATCCAGAGAGCCACTAGTGGATCTTTCCTACCTCACCTTGAATCATATAGGGTTTTATTGTTACCTGCCCTTAAGTCCTGACTTACTGAGGTATATACAAGCATATACATAACTTTAAGTAAGTATCTTTGCTGTTACTTTTGGTGTTCCCGAAAAAGTTACAGTTGAGAATTGGGATCCCTTCATGTGGGAGCTGCACTGGGAGAGAGAAATCATAAACAGTCCAGCCTTTGAGTCATTGAAATGTCTTGGATCCAACGTGCTCTGATCAGTGTCACTTATTAGATTGATCCAATGCTTCTCTTCTGTTAAGTCTTCCTTCAAAGGCTTCGCCCAATGCAGGATGACTTTTCACCCAAACCAAACAGTTAGCCGCAAAATATAATCTCAAATCTGGTAGACCCAAACCTCCTCTTTCTTCTGCATCCTGCAGACTCTTAAATTTAACCGTAGGTTTTTTGCCTTGCCATATAAATCTCAATATATCCTTCTGCCATTGCTTAAATGGTGCCTGTTGACAATACTGGCATTATCTGAAATAGGAATAACATTCTAGGTAAGACATTCATTTTAATTGTAGCTATTCTTCCCAACAACAATAATTGAATTTTATCCCATCTTAGCATATCCCTTTTAATTTCTTTCCAAGTCTTAATATAATTATTTTGGAATAATATACAATTCATATTTGACAGATACCAAGTATTTTACCCTTTTCTCAATTTTGAACCCTGTTTTGCTCTCAAGTTTCACTTGATCTTGTATTTTCATATTTTAGTTAAGACTTTGGTTTTCTGCTTGTTAACCTTAAAACCGGCCAAATTCATTCAACTTTGTCATTAAAGTTTCAATTCCCTTCAAAGGGTCCTCCAAGACTATTGGACCTTGAAGGGCATGATTTAAAATTTGGGTGGCATGGGTATCTGTGGTATAAAAAAGTTAAAGCCAATGCAGAGTTTAATAATCATTATGTAAGGCGTGCCATTCTGAGAGTATGGAATAAATACAAATGTAGGTTCTGTTCGAAAATACCTCTCTGGCTGTCATTACAAGAAGCTCATTTTAGAAGGGAAATGGTTAGTCCACCTAAATGGTTAACTTACCAGGATTTATTGGTATTCTCTCAGGACCAAGTTAAAATTAAATCAAGAGAGGACTTAGCAGCAGAAGGGCACGCTTGTCAGTGGTTTCCATATCTGCAAATTTTGGAGAGATTCAAATAAGACAAGAGTCATGATGTTGAGAAATCTAAAACTGAATTTGAAATTGCCCTTTGTACAAATGATGAACATGTTATTTCCAAAATGTATAAACTTTTCTTGAGGTTTGAGATGGAAGAAGAGCAAGTAAAAGAATGTATGACTAAATGGGCGAAAAATTGTGGACATAATATATTAATGGAGCAATGGAGCAATGGGTTGAAATTTACATTAAGCTCTAGTACTAAAGAAAATTTTTACAAAAAGATGTATCGTTGGTATATGACTCCTGAAAAATTGGTTAGAATGTATAAGTGGGCATCAAATGTATGTTGGAAATGTGCTAAACAAGAAGGGACATTTTTTCATATGTGTTGGACATGTAAGAAAGCAAAGAGTTTTTGGTTGCAGATACAATCATCGATTCAGAAGATTTTGAAAATTAAAATTCAGTTGAAACCAGAGACTTTTCTGTTGGGAATAATGGACAGCCAGCTGGAAAAAAGCTTTAGAACTTTGTTTTTATACTTTATTACTGCAAGAGTACTTTATGCACAAAAGTGGAAAACTCCAACATTGCCTACAGTGAAGGAATGGTGGACAAAAGTTTTAGAGTTTGCGTCAATGGCAAAACTTACTGCATTAATTAGAGAAAGGACATTAGTTAACTTCTTGACTGAATGGAAACCGTTTATAGATTTTTTGCATGAAATGGATAACAAGGATTTGATGACATCTGGACTTATGGCTTAAGAAATATGAACAGTAGAAAAAAGAGGGGGTTTGTGGCTAACCTGGAATAAGTGTGACTCTAGAAATGACGTATACTTGTTGCGGAGAAAATCGGAACTCAACCTGTAGTGTAATTTAGGTGTTTTTTTTCTTTTTAATTATATAGATACATGTATTGTTAGTGTGTCTTATGTTTAGAATGTTGTGTTTTTTCTTATTCTCTGTGTTTATTGTTTATAGTTTATAGCTATTATGCTATGGTTTATAGTTTATAGTTTAAATAAAGAAAATTCTACCTGCAACGAAGGATGACTTTTTCTAATGGAAAAAGGCTTCCCCTGCTGAAGAAGGAAGTCTTTGTCTGTGGGATCCTGTGATATCCTTCTACCAAGGGAGTCCTAGGACCTAACTCACTTTAGGATAGCACAGTGCCCTAATACCTTCTCCAGTTGAGATAAAACAAGTCTCCTTGGTCACATGAAATTAGGTACGCACTAGTTTTCTTTTGTGTTCTCCGTGTTGCAGGGGAAGATCTGCAATGGTGGACAAAAGAAAATACTCCACTGTTCCCTTTTTTACGAGAAAACCCTGACAAGCTTGAGGTGGCCTCTTGGGCTTCCTAGGACTACAGTTTGTAAACCATTATTGTATACAGGGCTTTTTTTCAGCAGGAACGCGGTGGAACGGAGTTCCGGCACCTCTTGAAAATGGTCACATGGCCAGTGGCCCCGCCCCCTGATCTCCAGACTGGAGATCGGGGCGGGGCCACAGACCACTTGACCATTTTCGCGGAGGGCAATTTAAACTTTAAAAAACTCCCCCCTTGTTCCAGCTGACCCAAAATGGCATCATTGTGCGGTCCTGAGTTCTACCACTGAGTTCCACCACCTCTTTTCCCAGAAAAAAAGCCCTGATTGTATGACATTGTAATGGTTTCGCTGTCTTTGTAGATCCTGTCTTAATAGCATGCTGGTTTCTTTACAGTAAAAGTATTGCCTCACCTTTTGTTACATTGTCAAAAGTCTGTGTTGCTTTTGTTTCTTTCTGCCTCTCTTTGATCAGAAGGTGTAAATTAAGAAGTGGTTATGGCTTTGTTTCTTGCCCGAAGGGAATTCAAGGGTGTTGTGCTCACTCTAGCTCTATATATTTAGTTAAACTGTAAGGAAGATTACGTTGTAGTCTACATGTTAAAAATAGCTCCTGTGTTCTATTTATTTCACTGAACATGTAGTAATCACATATATAAATGCATCTAATTGAAATTGTCTCAGAGACTGGGAAATGAGCTAGAAGGATTAATTCCAAGATACACATTTGAATTATTTGTCAGGTGTCACAATGATATTAAAATTCAGGTCTAGGACTTTAGATTCATTCATCAGAAGACAAGGCTGTTGGAGAATACCCCTAAATGTTATGGCATCTGGTGCTAATATAATGATGGCGTACCACTGTGGATTTATATACCCACATAAGGATTCCCAGATAATCCTTGAATGCCCTCCACATTCCATTAGGACCACAGCAGGCAAGAAGTGGCTGCACATTTTGTCAAGTCTATCCACATCTCTGTGGCTTGGAGGACCAGAATTATGGAAACAATATTTATTTTATTTATTTATATTGGATTTATATTCTGCCCTCCCCACAGCAGCAGGCTCAGGGCGGATTAATACCAGTTTAAAAATCATAAAACATTCAAAATTACATATTTAAAATACAAGTACATGTACATAGCGGCACAATAATCTAACTGACCACCCTTTGACAATCTCCAGAGCATCTTTGCAGGGAATATTTAAGAGATGGGGGGGTGTTACTAGGAGGGAGGGCATGTTCTATACTCAGCTGGCCAGGGGGGTCTGCCTAGTATCGGCCGTACGCCTGGCGGAACAGCTCCGTCTTGCAGGCCCGGCAAAAAGATAACAAATTCTGCTGGGCCCTGGTTTCATTGGACAGAGTGTTCCACCAGGCTGGGGCCAGGACCGAGAAGGCCCTGGTCCTGGTCAATGCCAGGCAGGCCTCCCTGGGGCCAGGGACCTTTAACAGATGTTTATCACTAGAACGAAGAGTCCTCTGGGGTTCATATGGGGAGAGGCGGTCCCGCAGATACGCTGGTCCCAGTTCACATAGGGCTTTATATGTTAATACCAAAATCTTCCCCCCCCCCCATAGCAGGGAAAAGCATAGGTATACATGTATCAAAGATCAGTTGTCATGCATACCACATACTGAACATGAGACCAACAATTGATTAATCAGCTCATTACAAGATCTCTTTGCCCATAACTCTGCACTATTTGTTTCATGGTGTGTGTGTGTGTGTGTGTGTGTGTGTGTGTGTGTGTGTGTGCTGCTGCTACGTATAAGAATCTCTGGACTTGGGGAATGGATGCCATTCTAGCACGAGTGCTGCCCATTTTCCTTCACCCCAGCCTGAACATAGAATCCATGTGGCTGATCTAGGTTGTTAGGGTAGGAAGAGAGCTCTTCCATCTCCATTTTCCACTTAGAGTCTAAGAGAAGGGATGGAAGGTGGGTGGGAAGCTGCTGTTTGACTTGAGGCTGCAGCATTTCCGGATTCCCTGCAGTCATGATTACCCCTGCAAGTGTCTCTTTCGTGACCTCTGAAGCTCACAATATGAGATCTTAGCGCATATCATACAACACAATAGGTAACACCTGAAAAAGAAGCACTCAGTGTGGATGCAGAGTAGAAGTTCCTTGCAAAAAATCCTAGTGTATTTCTTTACTTTTGTTTAAAGCTCGTACTTGTGTTAAATCTTTAGAATGTTTGTGTCTTTCTCTCCTGTCTGTATTTGTGCTCTAAATGGCAAAGCCACAAAAGCCACCTCAAACATCTGCAGAAATAGCTGCAGAAATTGTGTGTGTTTGAGTCTGAGCCCCCTCCCCCATTTTAGAGAACAGCCTGTACTACCATTGTTAGTATCTCTGACTAACACTTCATAACGTCTCTCTGGAGTGGAATTAATGTACAAATGAACCCCCAAAGGCCACCTCTAATCCTGGATTTAAATTATAGAAGTGGAGGCCTGTTCTTTGGCACTGCAGAGCATGGAAAGAAGATGTTCAGCTTATATAAAAATCTGCAGTTTTGTTGCTAAGGCATTTATGTCTTGCAAAAGAATGTTCCTACGACATGTTAATTTGGAATGGACAATGAGTCCTTCTGTATTGTATGTGAAAAAGTCTATTATGCTGTGAGGGGCCTGCATTCTGTGCTGCCTTTCTGTTTCCTATGCTGCGTCCACCACCCAACATTTTCTTGCAATGCTATGTGAAAGATCTATTATCTTTTTAAAAAACAAAATGAATGGCTTTCCTTTCCTCACTTGAACCATTGTTGTCCCTTCGTTTAAAGTAAGCAACCCCTTCCCCTTTCCCTTGAATGGAATTGACTTCCAAGGAATTATGTTTAGGATTGCTGCCTTAAAGAACCACAGTGTAACTGAATTTAATTGAACAGTATTCTTAGAGTATTTTTTAAAGTATTCAACAACCATGCATTTTTTTAAAGATGCATTATTGACATTAAAATACAAAGAAATGATACGAACAGGTTCGAAGTCATACCACTGATCCATCCATCTAGTTCAGTTAGGTCTAGAGAAGGGCGCGAACCGAATTATGAACCAAAGTTTGTCATGAACCAGGCCAGTTTGTGAATAACGAGCCGTCAGTTTGTGGGAGCTCATTTCTTGGAACCATGATGAATTTTAGCCCGGTTCGTTTGGTTCGTATTTTGGTTCGTCATTGCAGACAGCCTGGCACTGATCAATCAGTTTCCTAGGCAACGGGGGAGATGGGCTCTCTGCAGACGTCTGCTGACCCGGAAGTGATGTTTTCACAAACCGAATGAACCAGTTCGCAAACTGGGGAAAGTTCATAAAAGTTTGTGGTTTGTGATTAATGAAACATAACGAACCACGAACCGCATGGTTCAGAATTTTTCCAGTTTGTGTCCATCTCTAGTTAGGTCTATTCCAATGATCCCCCCTGATGCCCCTTGGCATCTTTGACAGAGTATCTCTTCCCCAAACCAAAGAGCCAGTCTTGACTTTTCTCTACTTTATTGGAGCAGGATGTATTCCTGAAGAACCAACAAACATCTCAAGGAGGATACATTCAAAAATGGAGACCATTTTGTGGGGGCGCCTGCTCCCAATTTGAAAATTCCATATGTGCCTACAGCCGCAACAAAACTGGGGACTCTGGTGTACTCTGACTGGCAGTATCTCTTCAAGATTTCAGGCAGAGAGAGAACTTTCCCATCACCTGCTGCCTGAGATCTTTTAGCTGCAGATGCCGGGGACTGAATTTGGGGTCCTTATGCATGCAGAGCAGATGCTCCCTACCACATATAAATATATATGAACGTGCCTTATACCAAGTCAGACATGTGGTCCATCTTTCTAAATATTCTTTTCTCAGACTGACAGTAGCTATCTAAGACTTCAAGCAGGCAAAGGTATCCCCCAAAATCTGTTACCTGCGATTCTTGAACCTCTCTGACACCTGGGTTGTTCAGCATCTACAGGACACAATAACTGTACTTAGATATTGCTCTTCTAGACAGATTAGTGCCTCATTAGTGGTGAACATAGTGATATTATTATCCCCACAATACAACTGGAGAGCTGGGGCTGAGAGGAGTGGCTTACCCAGTGCCACCTGCGGAGCTCATGACAGTAGTGGGATTCGAACCAACAGAGTGCTGATTTGCAGCCTAACCACTTAATCACCATGTTACAACAGCCCTTGTATTAACTACAAGCCCTGCCCTTCCTCATATCAACAGAAGCATTACTTATTTTTTAAAAAATATTTCTGTGGTGCCTCGTAATATAGTAATCCATAGAAGGACCTTTTCAAACATAGTAAGAAGGAAGGCCACCATGCCTACCCTATAGCCATCCTAGGGAAAGTTTTTTATCCCCCTCCCCCAAAGTAAAGTATAAAGAACAAAATTAAAAATGGCAAAAATAAAGTCAATAAATAGCCTAATCCATCAGTTCCCTGTTTTCATTCTTGTATAATGTCAGCTGTCTAAGCTGTTCATACTTCTAGTTTCTGTTCAGGGCAGTGTAGTGGCTTGGGGAGAGTCAAATTAATGTGATGAATGGCTTCTAGTAGGTTCCTTCTCTCTGAAACATTTCTTTTAAAAGGGTCTGGCGATCCTTGGAGGAATACGAAGGTACCCATTGTCAAGAAGAAAACATATAAATAAAATGCTTGGAAATGTTACTTGAGTTCTCATTGGTAAAAGGTTAGTAAGAAAATAAGATTGAACCAGTGAGCAAGGAGATGTTATGCATATTATGGATTGTGGTCATCAGCACATCTAGAACACTGTATGATGTGATGCATTGTGGACTTTTACAGTGCAATCCTGTGAAGAGTTACTCCAAGAGTGGAAAAACTCTGTTTAGGATTGCACGGTTAGTAAAAATCTGATAACTCCTGAACATTTTCAGTTTCAACGTTCACTTTTTAAAAAGTAATGTGTGTGTGTGGTGTGTCCTTCCTGTTTTGGTTTTAAGGGGCTTCTGGAGGGGGCACAGTCAGAGAGGCCAAGGCTCCTGTGTTGCTGGCTCAGCATTGCTCTGTGTTTTAACAGCAAATCGGAAGGTGAGATATGCTGAACGCAGTTAGGATATTACATGGATTTTGTTCTTGCTTTGGGAGTTTGCTTTGGACCAACACACTGCCTGTAGAGGCTTGGCTGTTGCTTGACCTTGAGGGTGGGAGCAATTCTGAATGACTGTTGTGCCAAGACACTGGTGTGAGCTGTGGCACTGTGTAACATTCTTCACTACCACTAACTATTAAAAAAGGGGAAAGCCAACCTTCACGCTGCACAAATGTAGTATGAAGGCATAATCAGTAACCGCATTATTGCTGGTAATTTCCTACCCCTGAATTTTGTTCCTGTGAGCTGCAGGTTTTGTTTTTCGTAATAAGAAGTCATGCTGTACAGACTTGGAAAAGACTGATAATGCTTTGTTTCTCTAGAGATAATTACAGAGACACAAAAAACATTCATGATTTAACAACTTAATCAATAAACAAAACAAATCCCCTATTTAAAATCACTGAAGCAAATACATATGAGAATTTTGCTTCATGGGATATGATCTAGAGAGAATTTTTTGTTGTTTCATTATGGGATACACATATAATCTATTCAGTTTTTTTAAAAAAATGAATTCATTTAACACGGTTGGTATGTCTTTTTCCATTTGTTGGTTATGTATCTGTGTCACAGTGTTCTGAATATAGAAAGACATGTGGCATTATGGCTCTGGACATTTTGTAAGAAGGAATTTCTATCCTGCCTTTTGCTTTCTTTTACCAATGTATATAAAATTCCCCTCCCCCCCACCTTCTTAAATATAGTGTTTGGTATAGCTATGTAGTTTGTATAGAGATTGTCTATTTCTCCCTTTATTACCAAGGTCAGACTTAGTGATTAAGAGACCTGGGGTGGGGGAGTAGTATTTTTTAAATCTGTGTGGGAGATCCTTTGTTGTTTAAGTGCAATCTGATTTTAAAACTATCCCACAAGTTTCTTAGCATACAACACGGGGATGAAATCAGAAACCAAAGATTTCAGCTCCCTCTTCTTTAAATAACAACAACCACACATTTTAGCCCCTTCTCATAGCTGCATTTTCCTCTCTGTAGTATCTTGCCTGTTCTGTTAGAACAGGGGTGCACAGTCAAATAATTGCATGGGCCCATGCGTGATTTTAACTGGGCCCTGCCTCATGACCTCATCAGGACCTGCCCGTGAGACGTGGGTTTTGTTCGTGGGCTTTGTCCAACTGTAGATGACCAGCACACTGTGTTTAGAGTGGCAGTTGCCGTCTCTCTGCTCTGTTGTGAGGTGCTGATTTCTCCTTGAGAGAAATTGGTGCCTCTCCGCAGAAGCCAAGGTGTTGCAGTCGCCATAGCAACTGTGTGATCCAGGCTTCTAAGCATTCCCCTCATGGGCCAGATGTGGCTCACAGATTGTATGTTGTACATCTTGCGTGTAGAGGTCCAAATGTAGCTTTGAGCATGCTTTGAGAGTCTTGGATGATATCGTCTGTCCTCCACACTTGATCTCTATCACCCTTTTCAATAACTTCCTATATAACCCACCACCTATATCCTTCCACCCATCCATGCATCTCCCTCACTTCATTTTTGCTGCTGCTTGATTTTATTGAACATAAGTCACTTTTGGTCATCTACTTTGTTGTACATTATAAGTATATTTAATTTTTAAACATCTGTGCTTTTAGAAGCATCTTTTTCAGAATGACTGTCTAATAGCCAGCTCATGCAGTCTCTGGCTAGCCCCAGCCACTTAATTATCGGTGCCAAATCTTTGGTAATCTGCTTAAGGAGAAAAGATGGGCACTAATGAAAACGCTGGCTGAAAAGTTAACAACAGTTTAAGTGCCACATCAGTTTAATTTCTCTTCAGAAGAATGTGTGCTTTACCATTAAATGGGAACTAGCACGGAAATCTATTAGGGATTCCCCATCAATTATAATGGTGATCAAATTTGTCCTAATGAATTAAAGGAGCATGACTTTATATTGATCATAACATTAATGGGCCGATGGCTAGGAATTAGATCAGGTCAATTGCGTGCTGAAATTATCACAAAGGCTATGAGGGCAATATGGTAGGAATCTGAGCATGAAACTCTGTGGCCGATATTCAGAAAGGTCCAGATGTAGACATTTGTGTATTTGAAACTATTGTTTGTCACAATTCAGGCCTATCTTTAGAAGTTTAACCTTAGAGCCAGTTTATACATTCAGCAATATTGAAAACTTTCTTAGTGGACTGTCTGGCTTCACTGTGAATATTGCCATATGTGTGTTTGAATGCTTGTAAGGGAGAAAATGCCAGCCTTGTGCACTATCATATCAAGAAGAAAGTTTTGGCTTTTCTCATGGAGAAAAGTAACTAGCAAAATATCACTTTGAATTGCCCCTTGGTGCTTGAATTCAGTTTGAGAGTACCTTTGACAAACTAACAGATTCTCCAAACTTGTGCATGAGGTAAAAATGAAATACTTGTTTCACAGCTTCATTGCTAGAGTTCTGTGCTAAGCATTTTTCCATCTTCCTCTATCCCTCTCTTCTTCTCCCCTTTCTTTTCCAATATGCTGATTTTGTGTCTGAAATTCTGCTTAGAAAGACACTATCAGGCAGGTTTCCCAGTGAACATCAGATCTGGACTGCTACTGTGAAGAATGAATGAACCACTAAGAGAACACGCTTGATAACAGAGCAGATTCCATTTCATGCTTGCTGCCAACATTTATGGGGAAGGATTCTCCTTCCAACTTTAATAAAGCGTAAAGTGACTTTTATGCTGCCTTTTGTCACTGACCTGTATCTAGTCCTGCTGTATTGCTGCAACTGTTTTTATTGCAGGGAAAAATAAGTTTTCATAGACTTTGGCATTTGTTGACTACTTTCTCCAGGAAGGCTACTAATACTATTTGCTGGAACATAAACTTTGAAGCAAAGACAAATCACTGTGGCCAGAAGTCAAAAGAAAAGGACATACCTGTTATGTGTGCTGGCTGAACATTCTTTGTAGTTTGCTTGTCAAAGGAAGGATTGGTAGCGATATACAAAGCACAGGCTGTGTGTGCAGTTCTCTCTTGTGCTCATATTTATATATTTACTTCCTCTATACCCTGCCTTTCTCCCCTATGGGGATGTAAAGCACTTTATATCATTCTCCACTCCTCCATTTGATTCTCACAACTCTGCGAGGTGGGTTAGGCTGAGAGTGTGTGACTGGCCCAAGGTCTCTCAAGCAAGCTTCTGTGGCAATTTGAACCTGGGTCTCCCAGATCTGGGTTTGACATTCTAAACCCTACACCACACTGGCTCTATACGCGTATAGTAAAAGGCAGTATAAACGTATAGTAAAAATATACCTGGAAAGCACAGAAAAAGTTAACTACTGGTCTTTGAAATTCAGTGTTTCTTCTTTGATTCAAAATGTTTGCCTAAATACAAGATGTATTAAATTCAGAGGAACTTAACATCCAAATAAATGCCAGATGTTCCTGGTGGTGATTGGCATGGAAATTCTCTGTGCATTTGGGAGGATGTATATGCTGATGTGCTCTAGACATTAGTGTGGGTGTACAGCAGCCCACCGAGGCTTTTTTCAAGTCACTATCCCGTAGAGAAGTTCATGCGAAGACCAGCCTGTAGTATGAGGCCCTCCAGGATGTTTGCAAGTAGAACTAGTGTGGAGTGTTTCAGAATTATCAAAAAAGAATGTCGTTGAAGGTGCATGAATTCTAGCATAGTATGGCACTTGGCACACACTAAAAATGGTTGTGCCAACGTGGCCATAGTATGATTCATCGTACGGACACACGAATACGCCCTGAAGAAACCATACTTTACCATTTAAAATTGCCATCCAAGCACAACTAGAGAAAACAGAGAGAGGCTGCAACTATCAAGTGGTGAGCTGATAGCTGGTGGCTCTCCAAACCTCAGTGTTTTCAGTTTCTCTCTCACGGGCAAATCGTTTGCCAAAACTGATGCATCTTTCATTGAAAACTGACTAAGCGATTAAACAGAAGAGCTAAACAGTAACGACTCCTCCGTCTACTTATAAATCATGGTAACTCACAGAGCCTGTCAAGTTTCCTCCAACTAAATGTCTTCATCTGTTTCCTGTTGATTGCTTAAAACAGGAAGCCCAGTTTTCCTACCTGCAATTGGAGTTGGTCTTTTGAATGAACCTAGTCCAAGTTTTGCAGTGGTAACTGTCACTTGTAAAGGTTGCTTTTATGCTTTTAGCAAGCTCCGATTTTTGGTTGCTTCTCGTTCTGTGGCTGGAACCTTGTGTGTATTCCCTTGGGAGCAAATCCCATTGTATTCAGTGGGGACATCTCTGGCATGTATAGGATTGGTGCTGCTTTTCCTATTCATCAGTGTCTTCAGACAGTCAAAAGATAACAGGAACTTCTCCTGCTAAAGAGTAATTCACACGTACTTTTACATTACTTGATTTCTCATCAAGCAAGTCAAGCAATTTTTACATCATGTCTAGTGGTTGAATGAGTGAAAGTATTCTACTTAAAAGGGTAACTTTGATTTGCTGCTACGTGATTGAGATGGGACATTCAGACATCCAAGTAACCACTTGATGGTGATGAGCGTACAAGTTCTTATTGATTTTAAGGGGATTAGACGGAGGACAGGACTATCAGCGGCTGATAGCCAAGATGACTAAAGGGAACCTCTATATTCAGAGATGGTAAACCTCAGCTAGGAGGTCTTGGCCTCTATGCCCTGTTGTTGGCAGCCATGTCAGAGGATGCTGGATTATACGGCACTGTTCTGAGCCACCAGGGCTCCTCCTATGTTCATAAACAAACAAGCCCTTAAAGAATGGCAAACATATGACAAAATTGCTCAATAAATATTCTTGTGGCCTGAAGGACATTGGTCACATCAGTTCTCTGCCAGTAAGTCTCATTTATGAATGTACAACCTAAGGACCGTATACACAATGGTCACTTTGCTGCCATAGAACATTATATTACCCTTCTTGCATCAACTCTTTATATTACTTTATTTCATTTATAGTTCACCTTTCTTGGTGATGTTTTTTTTAAACTTCTTGTGATGATTATATACCTTGTGTCTTTAAAAAATGACTTAAGAACCAGCTCTGATGGCAGCTGGCTATTTCTTAACATCACTAAGAATTATAGGTTGTTCATGTACTGTAAATTATCTTCCATTTGGTTCTGCTCTAGTTGATCATTATTTGCGTTCATGCTTAGATCGTGCATTGCTTTGTATCCAGTGTTTCAGCTATCACGGTACGGGTTGTTATTCCTGCTTGGTGTAGTGGTTATGAGCAGTAGGACTCTGATCTGGAGAGCCAGGTTTGATTCTCCACTCCACCACTTGAAGCCAGCTGGGTGGCCTTGGGTCAGTCACAGCTCTTTCAAAGCTCTCTCAGCCCCACCCACCTCACAGAAGGATTGTTGTGGGGATAATAATAACACACTTTGTAAAGCGCTCTGAGTCAGTGTTAAGTTATCCTGAAGGGCTGTATATGAATCGAATGCAGAGAGATTTTTCCCTTGCACTATGAGTGAAGTGGAATAGTTGGAACATGTCTTCTTTTGCTGCCCTTTTTACAAGGAACTACGAGATAAGATTATTTCTCCCCTTCTTGATAGACCAACAGTTTTTGTGGATGAGGCCTGCTTGGAGGAGCTTTTAATAGATGAAAACTCAACTATCGCTAGACTTATAGCCAAGTTTTGTGCCTATGTGATAAAATTTCGTAGCAAGCAATAAGGTTACATACATACATTTTTCTTCCCTTTTAATATGATAGTAACAATGTTAACGTTTTAATGTGTATTTTAAACCTTATGATGTATTTACTATATTTCATATTTTATTTGCCACCCCAGCCGGAAGGAAGAGACAGACACAGGCTTGGAATTAAAGGGCCGTTTATTAAATGACCATAACATAAACAAGGCAAGGGCCAACTAAGCGGTACAGGTCAAGCCCTGGGGTCAACTCCGGACCTCCGCCTTGACCTATCTGGGCGAGCCCCACGCCCCCGGGTGTAGGCCATCCTTTGAATGGCTGCAACCCGGGCTGCCAGGCCATGGATCCCCATTGAAGCACCTGTTACGCCCCAGCCGCATGGCATGAGGGGAGGCCTTGTATTGAGGATCCCCACAGGTTTCTGCCAGTGTACGGTAGCCGCAAGCATGCATACTGCCCTTAATGGCAGCCCTGTCCCCACTCAAGGGGCAGTGCCACAGGGTGCTCACCAGCCCGCACCCTATTCCCAAAATCTCCTGCCAATGACACAAAACCCCCACGGCACCACCTCAAATGCCTCAAACACTGCCATTAGTGCAAGGTAGGCGAAAAAAACCTTCCTTTCCCACAGCCAATCTGGGAAAAAAGGTAAAAAATTCCTACCCGGCTCTGGAACAGCAGCCAGCTAGTCCTGCACTAAAACAGGGAGAGGTGGGTGGGCCGAGCTCTTCACAAACTGCGGCCAGGGGAAGATGGAGCCGCCGAAAAACGTCCCTTGGCTCCGCCCCCTGGCCAATGCCCCGGATGCCCGGGAAGGAAGGGAGCCTGCCTCCTTTCCACCGGGCGGGGCGGCAAAGTTAGACTCCCTGCCAAGGCTGCGAGCAGCTGCAGGGTGAGTCTTCTTATCTGAAATTTAATATGCTTCCTGGTTTTGGGAACCTTATGTAACTATTTGTTGATATTCTTAAAGCTCATTGACCATAAATGAAATAAATCAATCACTGTGTAAACTGCTCTGAGTGTGACATTAAGTTGTCCTGAAGCACAGTATGTAAATTGAACGTTGTTGTTGTCATCATCATCTTTGGTCCTGCCCTTCTACCAAAAGGTACATCATGGGGTAGAATCTTTCCTGAATTTGAGATCTAATGAGATTAGATTTGCCTGGGTATCCAGGTCAGGACTCATTACTTTTATTTTTATTCAAAAGGGCAAATTGGAAATGGGATTATAGTGGTGTAGATCATCTACATTGTGATATATGGCTTTCTAAAAACCACGATCTTACTGCTACCACTTTTAAAGCCAGAGGAAGCAGACTTTCAACAAGGATGTCTCTTATAACAGGTAAAACCCATTCTGCCAACTCTCATTCAGATTTTACCAGCCGTGTAGGACAACGCATTCAGGGAGGAAGTGGCAGGCCACACTTCTGAAAGAATCTTGTCTGTACCCTCAGGCGGCAGCGCGTGAAAGGTATCTGTATGAACCTGACAGAAACTTCAGAAGCATTCAGTATGACTGTAGCCGATGTGTTTTAGAATCAACAGCTAGATGGTATTTGGTTTGGTCACATTGGATTGGATCCAAATTAAATTGGCAGTTTTCCATTGATATCACCCCCCGTGTCATTCCTCACAACATTTCAAGGAGATCGGGGAGGGGGTGCAGTGGGAAGGGAGAAGCAGGAAAGTTTCATTCTGCCGTTGAAAAATTTAGTAAAGAATCCAAACCATTACTTTTCACTGTAGTGGCTTGAATAAAATCAGGGCTTTTTTTCTGGGAAAAGAGGTGGTGGAACTCCGTGGGTTGCCCTTGGAGAAAATAGTCACATGGCTCGTGGCCCCACCCCCTGATCTCCCGACAGAGGGGAATTTAGATTGCCCTCCGCGCCAGTGCCAGCGTGGAGGGCAATCTAAACTCCCCTCTGTCTGAAGATCAGGGGGCAGGTCCACCAGCGATGTGACCATTTTCAAGAGGTTCCGGAACTCCGTTCCCCTGCGTTCCCGCTGAAAAATAGCCCTGAATAAAATTCATTCAGTGGGAAGTAATACAGATTTGTTTTAAATGGTTTGATTTTTATTTCACTGAGGTTCTCTCACCCCACCCTTAGCGAAAAGCTAACAATAATTATCTAAAGGAACAGCTGCTAGATGAAGGTGAGATATAGAGGGAAGGTGTTCAGTCTACTTCCTTGAGCTTCATTCTTGGGATCCTGACAGATGAATCCAATCCTGAGAAAGATGGTTATGAAGTCCCATTAAAAACAAATGGCATGCCATAGGAATACTCGACCGGTGAGTTTGTGCAGACGCAACTCCACCTCATTTTCCCTGGATTGTTCCATCTTCTGCACCATGCAGTTGATAAATAGATTTTGCTTGTAGAGACCACTGGCCAATGTTGGGGCTTGGCCCTGAGCGAGTTGAGTTCAGATCTCCTCTGTTGAAGCATGATTTTACTGGCTGTTCTCAATGTGTCTCCCAGAGTTGATCTGAGGACAGTTAACAGTGTTGGTAACCCATGTGTAAATATTAGTGCTGGCAAATCTACATGGAAAACTGATGCAACATCTATGGAAAGCAGCCATAATGTGGTAGGCTGTGGTCTCATTCTGGGCTGGCAGCTTGGCCCAGCTGCTGCCATACCACAACCTCAAGATGTATTTGTCAGCACAGCAATTTTATGATTCGAGTTGTAAGACTGGTACATGAAAACATTGGAGCTGTTGTGTTATTTTACATAGCAGTTCTCTCTTTCTCTCTCTCGTATATATATTCACACTCTTGTTTCAGACACGGACTTTTGGGAGCTCCAAGGTGGTATTATTTTTCTTGTGAAACATGTATTAATTGATGAATTATAAAATTAGTACACTACATAGTGGTTAAGCGGTTGGACTGTGAATCAACACTCTGCTGGTTCGAATCCCATGACTGCCATGAGTTGTGCAGGTGGCCTTGGGTAAGCCACTCCTCTCAGCCCCAGTTCCCCAGTTGTGTTGTGGGGATAATAAGAACATTGACTTTGTTCACCGCTTTGGGTGGGACACTAATCTGTCTAAAAGGATGGTATATAAGTGCAGTTGCCATTATTACCAGTGCAGTGCCATGTTAAACATGGTTGCACCCTTCTAAAACCATTGAAGTCAGTGGTGCTAAAAAGGGTATAACTCTGCTTAGGATTGCACTGTTGGTCTCATAATGTTAAGTGTTGGTTTTCTTTATCCACTTGTATCATGTCATCGTCTCGAGATACATATTTGGGTGTGGGTTGGGATGAAATCACACGCATACATTTTGTAGTGCATGCCTTACTTAAATTAGCATCTCCAAGGGCCAGCTGCAACCTTAGTTTCCTAATGAAGGTTACTTTTTTTTAAAAAAGCGTGTGTAATGATGCCATCAGAGCGACTAATGGAACTGTCCTGTTGTGATGCTCAAAACACTATATACTTTTGCTTGCATTTGTTCCATGTTGCTTCGCTTTTCTTCCTGTCTTTCCTTTTTTACTCTGGAAAGCACCACGTACCTTCGTGGCACCGAATAAATAATAGTGATAATGGTGATGGTGACGATGCATTTAAAATAATTTTATTTCCATAGCATGCTGTCATGACAATATAATTGGTAAAGCTAGGAGGCCTGGAACAGCACCATTAGAACTGCAGATCTGTTCCATCAAAATTAATGTCAGCTTAGCTGCTATAAGTAAGGAACATTATTTCTATAAGCAGAGACAAATGTTAGTCACAATATTTGAACGTTTGTTCTATGACACTCGCTTTGCCAATGTTTACTGGTATGTTAAGCAGGGCTTTTTTTCTGGGAAAAGAGGTGGTGGAACTCAGGACCGCACGATGATGTCGCTTTGGGTCAGCTGGAACAAGGGGGAGTTTTTTAAAGTTTAATCACCCTTGGCGAAAATGGTCACATGGCCGGTGGCCCTGCCGCCTGCTCTCCAGACAGAGGGGAGTTTAGATTGCCGAGGGCAATCTAAACTCCCCTCTGTCTGGAGATCAGGAGGCGGGGCCACCGGCCATGTGACCATTTTCAAGAGGTGCCGGAACTCCGTTCCACTGCGTTCCTGCTGAAAAAAAGGCTGAATTGTTAAGTATGTAAAAGTCTGGTTGGGTTTTGTATATGGAAAAAGGGAAGGTGCTTTTCTAGCCCAGTATTGTGGCTAGAATAATGCCCTGTGCCTTGATCCTGTTCCTTTGCAAGACTGTTGCCCTGAGCCTGCTTTGTGGGGAGGGCAGAATAAAAATCTAAAGTAAATAAAATAAAATAAATAAATAATAAACACTGGTCCATAATAAGCTTGTGTACACATTGCTATTTATAAAAAAGAAGCCTTCCGCCAGTTCTCTTACGACACCTTATGCACTTCATTGGAGTAGTATGCTGATCTTGGATGTATTATTTATTGTAAGAATTTATGTGCCATCCTCAGCCACAAGATCTCCCTGGGTGGCTAACAGCAAAATAAAACATAAATATTAAAAAACCCCACTCCATTGCAAAATTCAGAAATAAAATACCTAACAGCATGTAAGAACCACTCAGTCTCTTTATTCAGTAATGCAGAGTAAGGTGTACTGGAGGGGGAGAGATGGGGGGAAGCCCTCTGCCACAGCCCCAAACCCCAGCAAATCAGCCATAACCTGAGTCAATACAAATATTTTAATCTGGTTCCTGAAAGTAAGAAAATAAGATTTAAGGGGATAGGTTAGGGGTGGGGGCAGGAGAGGTAGTCAGTAGACGAGGAGCCATTATGGAAAAAGTATTTTCTCTAGTAGCCAGACTTCAGTTCTGAAGATGGGAGCATGCAGAGGCGGGCCTTGGGAAATGATTTGAGTTCCCGGGCAAGCAGATACTGTGGTGTAGAGACAGTGTTTCAAAGTGGTTAGAGCATCAGCCTATAATCTGGGAGGCCCTGGTTTAAATCCCCACTCTGCCATTGAAGCTTGCTGAGTGACCTTGGGCCAGTCACATACTCCCAGACTAACCTACCTCACAGGGTTGTTGTGAGGATGAACTGGAGAAGAGGGAGAATATTGTAAGCCAGATCCCCACTTCGGGGGGCGGGGGATGGGGTATAAACGAAGTAAATAAATGTTGACGAAAGCAGTCCTTTAAATGTTGTGGTCCCTAACAGATATGAAGGCAACTTTGAATTGTGCCTCGTAGGGGATAAGTAACTGGTATAGTTCCTCTAGTACTGGAGAGAAGTGGTGCAGGTAATTTTTTGCACCATCCAATTGTTGCATTCTGACTGTTCCCAACCAGTTCTTCAAAAGCAGTCCCACATACAGCTCATTACAGTAGTCCAGCCTAAAATACAATCAGAAAACATCCTATAGATTTTTTAAATCAACTCAGGTGGGAAACTTGCTCCTTCAGAGGAAGTGCAGTTCCCATCCTTTAAACCTTGATTGGCATTGTGATTGTCCAATAGCACCTTCCTGTTTCCTCTACAGAACAACCCTCCTGCACCTCCAACATCCCTACCATCTGTTTTCTCTTTGCCCAGGGGTAGATTCTTTGGACTTGAATGTTTTGGATTAGGAGCTGGCCTGTTTTCTTGCTTATTTGGCTTTTGAGCCGCAATGGCTACTTAAGAATGGTCAGGGCCGTATTAACCCATGGTTGGGCCCCTAAGTTTTCAAGTATTTCAGGCCCCCTCCATCACTTCAGTCTTTCACCCCACTACAGCTGACAGCCTGGCACTGCGACAGTAAGTACTAAACCACAGAACATAGCCCTCTATCCATTTTGAGGGTCTCCTGAAGAATTCTATACACATTTAAAAAAAATTATTTTTATTGTGCGAGTAGAACTCTTCAGGAAAGCACATTTGGGGGGTATAATTGTTCAATACTGTAATATTTTGAAGTGAATAACATTTTTATTATTTATTAAAGTATATAATTTATGGATAATTGTTTTAATATAAGAGACAATTTATTTTACTTCAGTAAGGAAGCAGTAAATTATCTTATTAATAGAGGCTATATAGGGTTGCCAGCCTCCAGGTGGTGGCTGGAGATCTCCCGGAATCATAACTGATCTCCAGGTGACAGAGATCAGTTCCTCTGGAGAAAATGGCTGTCTTGGAAGGTGGACTCTATGGCATTATAGCCAGCTGAAGTCCCTCTCCCTCCCAAACCTCTCCCTCTCTTAGGCTCCCCCCCCCCAAATCTCCAGGAATTTCCCAACCAGGAGCTGGCAACCCTAGTTATATGAGAATCAACTAATTGTAATTTATGTGGGGGTGTACTTCAGCAAAAAGAAATGACGGGCCCCTAGTCCCTGCAGGGCCCCTAGGCTTCGGCCTAGTCAGCCTTGAATAATACGACTCAGAATCATCATTACTTATCCCCAATGGGTTCTTCCCTTCTCCTTTCAACCCCCCTAGAATTGGTCAGTGAATTACAGAATTACATTACAGAAGTTGCTTCTTCAGAGCAGGCGGTGGGAAGTGCATTTGCATGCACTTTGTATCCATGGTGTACACACTCAGGGGTCACAGGTCCCCAGAAGAGAGAGAGAGGAGAGAGAGAGAGAGAGACCAAGCTTCTTTCTCCAAACCTGCTGTAAAAAACAGATGGCCCTAGCTGGCCCTTTGTTGGCAGAGACAGATTTCATCATCCCTGTGTTACATTACCCTCGTGAGCTTTGCCGTGGATGGTAAGAATTTTTCTCATCCTTGTTAACTGCTGCTCCTAATGCCAGCCAGATTATTTTTGCCAATGTCATGGTGTGACTCTGCTGCTTGAGCAGCTAGATATTGAACATAGAGTGTTTGTTCTTATTTGCGAACGCATGCATGCAATCCAGGATACAGCAGTGCCGCTCCAACTGGTCCTTTCAGTCTTTCTTGCCCTCTGCCTCTCTCCCCTTTGACCCTGGGAAATGGTGCTGCTGAGAAATTGCCCAGGAGTTCAGAACAAAGGGGAGGAAGAAAAAGCAATTCAGAATGGTGTATGGACAGCAACAATGGGTCTGAAAAAGCAAGCACAGATGGGTGAGATGCTGCAGACCAGGAAGACTTGGTGGCAGTGCATTTGCTGATGTGGATGAGGGTTACTGTCTGGAGCTCATAGCAGTGTGATTCCTTTCAGGACTGAGCCTCTCAGACCGGGGAGCCATCTTGCAAAAGCTTTGCAGGATGTCTCAACAGTTGCTCAAAGAGTGATCTAGGGAGGAGGAAATCATTGCATTTAATGGAGCGTGAAATGGTTGGGTTTGTTTTTTTTTAACCAGCGGATCATGTGATAGCAGTTCCAGGCGTAGATACTTGTGATTCAAGTGCACACACCAGAATACAAAACCCAGGCAGCTGTATCAAGTGTGAAGAGCAGGTATCCATATTGCACATGTTCATATTGCCCATGTCTTTTGCCCCCTTGTGCGAAATAGAAGTGGTGGCCTGGATCCTGGCTGCCACATCTGATTCTTTGTAAAAGAGCCATGCACCTAACTCTGTACCTGCTTTCCTTTCACACATGATGTCTCTAACCGTCTACTGTCTCATCTGACTGGCTTTTCCTTCCATGAGGTCAGCAGGCTGAAGCCTTTCCACCTGAGACACTAGGGACCTATTCCTTTTCAACTTTCCAAGATTGCTTTTTTTTGGAAATGAGTGAGCTGATGCCAGGTATCTTGGGCCTCCCATGACACCTGCTGTCTTCTACAGAAACAAACCTTTTATGAAGTCCTTTTTATATATTTCCCTGAACTCATTTTTATGCCTTTCTAGACTGTGTCTTGCTTGATATGGGATTGCATCATTCTTCTGGCTTTACCCACTGCCCTCCCACAGCTCACATTGAAATGTCACCAGTGGAAGCAACTTAGCACATGCCAGAGATCTAAACCTGTTGGCTTTAAATAAATGTTGTTGCCATGCCAGGCAAATCTTCAGTCTGGTATACTGCAATTCTCAAATTCGACAGCTAATTACTAGAAGCTTTTCGAAATATGCTTCCTAATACACAGTAACAAGCTTACTTCACACCTATCCTAACCCTCCATGATATGATTTGGCAAAAAGAAAAAAAAATTCTGTTTTTCATTCTTATGAAAGAAAACCAGGTGAATTGTCAGGTTTCTTTCAGGTAGCACAGAAAGGATTTTCTTCTACTACAACAGATGATTAATTATAATTGAGCTGGACAAGTCAGAATTCATATGTATATGATGATCAGGGTATTTTCATACATTACGCTTGAATTGGTCTATAATGAATGTGTTAAAGTCATGTTGGCTGTTAGCCACATTGTACACTGTATAAAACTTGTAAAGTTTAGAAAAAGTCTGTGATGAGAACAAAAAACCCAATTTTTTTCATATTAATTGTGAAGGTGTCCATAGACAAAACTTGGGATAAGATGGGGGACCATTTTCACACATGGATCTAAGAAGTACATCATTTGTGCTGTGTGTAGAGGTTGCTGATGCTGGATAGAATGCAGAAGAGATTGTACATTTTAGCCAGTGTGGGGTTTATTTTTGTATTTCCGACACGGAGATGGAAAAATATAAATACAAAAATTAAGAATCGCTTGTTAAAAAGATGATGATTAAAATCATGAAAAGTCTGAACTAGCACATTATGGGTCATCTTGATTCCAATTGCAAGTGAAACCATGGAACTCCTTGCAGACATCATGAAGTCTAGCCAGGATGGGGTGTGGTGAACCTGTTCACAAAAAACTGCCCTATCTCAAACTTTGAGGATATTAATTTCAAAAACAGAGGTAGACTGTTTCTTGTATGGAAGGATACAAAACTCCTCCATCTTTTCTGGCACATCAGCTGTTCTCTCACCTTTTTTCTCAGATGTGCAGCAAATTTGGGGCCCTTTAGGTGCTTTTCTCTTTATATTCTGTTTTTTAAAATAATATATATGGTGACTTTTAAGCAAGTTGGAGCACCTGGCTCATTTGCCTGTTGAACTCAGGCCCAGGAAGACAGGTGTTACAGATTTAGTTGATCTCATTGATAATGGGGGTAGACAACACTGACTTTATTGTCACAAAATTGTTTTTGCTAATGGATGGCAACAGAGGTGAAGTGAATTGGAACAGTATGGTTTCCATCTTTTGAATAATGAAGAGCTACAGTGAGAACCACACACCGAGTACTAATTTTTGGTGGGTAAGCATAAAGAATAACTCATCAGTCAGTCAGTTCCTATCTTCAAATGAATATGATAAAAAGATCAGATGAACTCTCTGTAAATACCTTGCTTTTTATTTCCTGTTGAATTCTTCATGTACATGGCAAATAGGATTGCCAGGTCCCCTAGAGCCCAAACCAGGGGACTGGAGGGGTTTTGGGGGCCGGACATGCATATCGGGAGTACTTACATTGTGCGCGCTTCCAAGCACTTCCTTGTTGACCTGGGAATATCATCAGTCCCGGTGCAACAAGAAAGTGCTTCACAGTGCGCCGGAACGTGCTATGGGGCTCCTGGGCCAATTCCTTGAGCCTTTCCCTCCGTTGGCCAGGTAAATGGTGGCGGGGGATGGAGGCTGGGTGCGAGGGATCCCCGGCACCCACTGGGTGAATGAGATCCTTAATGACAAAGCATAAGAATTTTACCAACATATGTATGATGCAATCATTGGGAAAGTACAGTTCTAGAATAATTGTGCGCTGGACCATATGAGGGAAGGGGGGGTACAAGACCAAGCTGGTCAGCAAGGGCAAGTCTTCTAGGTGTACTGAAAGGTCACACTTAACTTCATTTATATCCTGCCTTCTTGTGTGTGTGTGGGGTGGGGGGAGAAAACTGTGTGTGCCAGTTTTTGCTCCTTGGAGGAAGCGCAAGATTAAAAATGTGATGGATAGATGAGAGATCAATGCTGTCCTGTCTAAAGGTCACTTGGCATTGTAATTAAAAATCATATCTGACCTTCTTAGTGACAAACTTAAAGTCTGAATTTATATACTCAACTGATCTCAAATTAGAAGCGATAAATGTTGGAGGTAATTGCAGGTTTTTTGCTTCTGTGCTGCGGATATTTTGTGTTCTTATGAGTATGCATAGATAACTGCTGTTGATCCAGAACCATTTATGAGGCTTTGTTTAGCCTAAAGAGAGTATTACACAGCTATTTTGACTGCTCTGTTTCATTAGCTCTTTTATCTCCAAAATTGTGTTTCCACAGCCAATATTAAAAGGCATGTGTTGGTGGTGGAGAATGACCCTTTCTCTGCTCTTAATACAAATGGCAAAGTTGTTTCTGTGGCATAATTTATAAAATGACCCCGAGTTGGCAGGCCAGTCCCTAATACTGCATTGTTGCATTTGGGGATGACTTAGGACCCCAGGATTTCCCAGACATCCATTTGTCTCGTTGTCTTTGACATCCAATATAAATACCAGCAGCCATTAACTCAATTAAAGCATAGATTTAAAAGACGAGAGAGGTTCTTTTCATTTCGTTAATTTTTAGGAGCCATTTCTTATGGTAGATCCGAAGATAAATGGTCTGATGGAGCAAGTGTTCTTTTTACAACCCCAAACTGAGTGTTCCCCCCCGCCTTTGAATGAAAATAGCTTTTCATGCTATTTTATTACTGTCTCCCTTTATGAACCGCATTGTTAGTTAAATTGCTGTATTTTATCCTTTGCCAGACTCTTGTGAATTAACTTGTGAAATTGGACAGTTCTCTGTATATGTTGGACCCTCTTTACAGACGTCCCGGAATTTACTCTCCTGCAACAACGTTATGCTCTTCTTCCATTTTGATGGAGAGAACTTTAAGACACGTTTGAAGAGGTTTTTGGTGGGGACAGGTGGATATTTTTATTTTGTTTGTTTCCCATAAGACATGCAACTCTCCGGGATGATCCCTTGCCTATTCACCCCACCTTCTTCGCCTCATCAGATGATAGTGTCGATAACTGATCTGACCTGGGTGGCGTGATCTGTATAAACAAAACTTTACTTGGAGTCCTTCCTTGTTCTGGTGCATTGGATTGTTTGGGAGGCTTGTGTTTGCCCTTTTTGGGTTTTGATGCAAAAACCACCCAAACAAGAATAGGGACTTGACTTTAATAATTCTGTTTGCTGATACCCAACACTAGATATACTAGATCACCCCATTAATCCAAACGTTGTATCCTGGTATTTTATTTTCCATTTGTTTTCTGTTTCCCGGACTTTAACAGCTGACTTTCCCCCTGAATTAAAGTTGAAGAAAGACACAAGATTTGCATCTGAAATGTTTACATTTTGAGTGTGTTTAATGTAAGAACCACCTATCCCCATTGAATCCCATCTTCTTTCTATTGCTTCATGTGACTGTAATAAGCCAAGCCTAAAATAACAAGTCATGTAGATAGGTGAGTAGCCATGTTAGTCTGCAGGGTTTTTGTCCAGTGGCACCTTAGAGACCAACAAGATTTTCAGAGGGCAACCTTTGAAAGTCAGAGCTCCCTTCTTCAGCCATAGGTCTAACTTGTGTCTGAAGAAGGGACCTCTTACTCTCAAAACCTTACACTCTGAAAAATTTGTTGGTCTGTAAGGTGTCACTGGATGAAAACTCATGCAGAGATGTAATAATTATCTTTTACTGGAAGCGGGACAGCACTGGGAGTGATTGAACAATCTCTTCTTCTAACAGAAAAGTAACTTAAGTTGGAGGAAGACTCCTTAGACTGGAGGAAGATTTTAAAACTTGAGCCAAAATGAAAGCTAGGGTATGAATATTTTAATAAATGAATGAATAAATGAATACATTTTGCTCAGTTGAGTAGTAAGATCAGGGTAGGATCCATCCAAATTAATTATGGAGAGATGCAGTGGGCACCGTCTTCTCTGGAGGGATGAATACTTAGACGCACAGGAACTGTTGATTCGTAACATGCTACTCGGTCCTGGGTGTTAGGAAATGACTGTTCTGCCATTTCTATATGGTTGGGCTGGGGGGTTGCAAGGTGTCGTAACACTGCAATTCTAAACAGAGTCACACTTTTAAAAATCCATTTATTTTCTTAAAAATAGTATTTATTTGAAAATATTGTCCATTTATGATCCCCCCCTTCTTAGAACTAAAAAATTATGTTGCTGAAATACATATACAGTCATATGAGCATGTCTTATACCAAGTCAGACTAGTGGCCTATCATAGTATGGTCTGTTCTGACTTGCAGGTCCTTTCCAAGCTCTCAGGCTGAGATCTTCTACATCACTTACTACCTAATCCTTTAAGTGGAGGTGCCAAGGATTGAACCTGGAACCTTCTGCATGTGAGGCAGATACTGTGCTGCTGAGCCATGGCCCTACCCTTAATAATATTTTTTAAATGCCATATTTCAGATATTCAAACAACCGACATCATTTTCGGTATCACCTTGCTTGTAAATGAAAATCTGAAAGCTATGGCTTGCCTAAGGTTGCCTGGTAAGTTTGTGGCTGAGGTGACTATAATACTGACAGGTTCCAGTGGGGTTATCCATCTGTTGCTGCGCCTACAGCAAAAGAAAATGGGCTTCAGTTCATGAAAGTTTGTGCCACAATAAATCTGTTAGTCTTTAAAGGGCTCTTTGTTTTTTGTGCTCTGTGATGTCACTCTTGGCCCCCAGTAGGAAATGCATCCCTTTTGCACTCTTTCACACATACTCCGTTCGCTCCCTCTCTCACAAATATACACACATACTCATGCTGTCACTTGCATATGTGTGTGTGTGTACATACACACATATATTTGCTTTTATTTGGCAGCTTTTTATGCATTTTGGCAGCTCCCCCCCCCCACTGTTGTTGCACTATATTGTTCTTCAGCTCTATATTGGCCTGAGGAATGTGAGAAGAGTTCAGTCCACCCCCCCCCCCCACCCCCTGCTACACCTTGTATTATTCACTACTTGTCAACAAGGAAGTCTCCTTTATCTCTTTGCGCTAAAACAATTCTGAAAGAGAATGCCTATCTTGCATGTATTTCTTAATCTGCTAACATATGAATATTCTGCCCATTTGTTCCTTCTAAGAAACAAGAGCAAAAAAAAAAAAAGATATATGGATTCCTCTGAAGTTAAGAGGTTCCAGATGTTTCCATATGTCTTGAAATATTAGCTAAAAGAAAAAGCTTCAGATAAAAGATGATTATTTGCCAAAGCGGTACAAAAGACAGTGGTTTCTGTATGGCTTTACTGTATGTCTGTTGTGGTGCGTTTATTTAATATCATGTTCTCCCCTTCAGAACGGTGGAGAGTCTCACAATCATAGTCTTTCAATAGATAATGTGGTGACAAATACTAAAGTAGGATAAAATATGGGCAGTCTTGTAGCAGGTGCTCTGGCAGCCTGATTCTGATGTCTTACACTTGGTGCCATCGCAACAGTTTGACAGAGGATGGAATTGATGATGTTTTCTACTGTTCACCACTGCCGCCATTGTGGATGGCCAGCAGCTGATACTGCAGATTCAGGCTCAGTAGTTGGGTTTCCCCTCGTTAAAGTTTAGGGCTCCTGAGTTGTAAGTATACACTAAGCTGCTTTCTCTGTTGTCTCCTGTTCTGCCAGGCCTATGGTGGTTGAGGCAGATGAAAAACCTTGCTGGTCTCCTGTTGAGGGGTGTGTGTGTGTGTCTCTGTTCCCCTTTCTTTGATTTATTTGGTCCACTAGCCACCCCCCCCATCCCACAGGTTCTGAAGTTGTGCAATGTGAATGCTGCATCAAGAGCCTGTTTCTACTGAAACTGAAGTGTTGATGTGTTTATCTTATATATTGCTGTTTTTATTTTTATTCTAACTTTTTAATGGTTGTTATCCCCTCTGAGCCCACTTGCAGGGAGAATGGCCTATAAATCTAATAAATAAATAATAACTGCTGGCCGTCTTGTTTGTCTGTCAGCTGTTGCCTGTTAGCTCTGCTACCTTATCTTCTTCCAAACTGAACTGCCCACCTAGTTGATACTCATTAGCCCTGAAACTTAGGTAACTATCACTACTCCACCCTTTATGATAGGATCCTCACATCATTTGAATGAATTAACTCCTACTCATTTCAACATTCAACTCATTTTTGTTCACA
The DNA here is from genome assembly GCF_028583425.1 of Eublepharis macularius. NCBI lineage: Eukaryota > Metazoa > Chordata > Lepidosauria > Squamata > Eublepharidae > Eublepharis > Eublepharis macularius. The sequence goes on from NC_072800.1 coordinate 79,598,670, forward strand.
TCATACTTTTGGTTTGAGAACTACCTGTCCACTTAGATTGTTTATGCAGGGTTATATAAATTGCTTTCTCAATCATAAATGAATACACGCTTTATAATTCCAGACTAATTATCCTTAAGCGCCCCCCCCCCACTTCACTATTACTTACGGCTCTTGCACAAAATCAAACCCTTTATTAATGAATGTGAAATAGCTACTCTCCCTGGTCCTTTTCTCAAGCTCATTCTGTATGCTTCTGCATTGGTGTGGAAGCTGTTTGCCGGAGTTCTTATCCTGTATGACACCTCTAGAAAAGAGCAAGAGTCCAGTAGCACCTATAAGACTAACAACATTTGTGATAGGGTATGAGCTTTCGTGAGCCACAGCTCACTTCTTCATCTGAGCCTGTGGCTCACAAAAGTTCATACCCTATGAAGTGAGCTGTGGCTCACAAAAGCACATACCCTACCACAAATTTTGTTAGTCTTATAGGTGCTACTGGATTCTTGCTCTTTTCTACTGCTACAGACAGACTAACACGGCTACCCATCTTGACGTATAACTTCAGTTATATCTGTGCTGAGGAACCACCAGTCCTCCCATGAAAACATTATTACAATCCAGAATCCAGGGAGTTGTTCCTGTTACCTGTGTAATTTCTCCTCATTGGAGGGGAAACCTTACATAGGTGATCAGAATTCCCTTCCTACTATCTATTTGTAACTGTTTTGAAAGGCTGGAAAGAAGACCACCTGTCTTACTTTCAAGCACCTCTGACTCTGTGAGTGAAAGAGCAGTGAATGGCCCATCAAGAGGTAAGCAATCAGTGTTAAATGCAGGGCTCATTTCAAGGGGGAACGCGCAGGAACGCAGTTCCGGCAGTTCCCCAAAGAGGTCACATGTCAGGTGGCCCTGCCCACCTGACTCTCGGCCATTTTGGGCCCATTTCACCCTGGATTGGGGCTGAAATGGCCCGGATTGGGCCTCTAACGGGTGGTGGATCCCTCTCCCACTCAGCAGCAGCCCGATCCTGATCATTTTGGGCCCCTTTTTGGCCATTTTCAGCCCCCTTTTGCCATTTTGGGCCCAATTTCGGCCCTGAATGGACAGGATTGGGTCCAAAACAGCCAGGATAGGTGATGTCAGGGGGTGTGGCATATGCAAATCAGTTATACTAATGACACACTTCCGGTGATGGCAAGGGGTGTGGCATATGCTAATGAGTTATGCTAACGAGCTCCTCCAGCTCTTTTTCTATGAAATGACCCCTGGTTAAATGACATTGTGAATTCTATCTTTCCCTCCCACACCTTGATTCAGGCATCTGATCTGTGGAATCCATGGTGGGGGGGTGGGGGGTGGGGGAAAGGCATTTGTAATTTCTGGAAACCAAAATCACAGAAATGGGTATGCTTAAAGTAGAAACTACATATTAACTCTGACAGTGTGCTTCTATCTAAACATGTGTCTTAATGCGAACAGTAGGATTGGTGGAACATTTGCTGAACGTTCTCAGCAAATGCACCCCGCTCAACATAGATCCATACGTTTTCCTTATAAAGGTGTAATTCATAATGGTGTAGCTACTCCATTAGAATGTACTTTGACATTGAACTTTTAAAGTATCTCACCTAAAAATACCCCACTCTCAAAGCTCAGAGTAGTTTAAAAGAGGCTTCCATTGATCTTTTGTCAGACTCACGCCTTCTTCTATTAAATTCTCCCAGGCCATTCGAAGGGTACCTTAGCTTTGTACATCTCAAAACCGCAGGCTGTACACTACTGGTTCTGTATTCTTGGGTTCTCTCCCTCCCCCAGCTTGCCCTTGGGTAGCCCACTCTGTGCAAATACATAAATCATTTCTCTGATTTAAGCTGAAATCCTGCAGTTATACAAACCTTTTTTTCTGTAATGTTGTAATCAACTCTCTGGAGTGTGTTTTGCCTCGCCACCACATTCCCACACCTTCTTTTGCCCCGCTGGCCAGGTGAGAGGTGGTGAGAGAGGAGGCTAGGGGCAGGAGAATGGCAAGCCAAGCTCAAGGCTACCCAGTGAGTTGTAGGATTGAACCGGGATTTGGAAATGCATTTCTGTTTATCCATTGCATGTTTAATTAACAAAACGAAAATACTCAGTGTTATATTTTGCTGGTCTGGTGCTCTTGCTCTGCTGTGCCGTTACCTAATTTCACCACTTGAACTTTTTGGATACCTTTTGCAAGTGGCGGCGGGGCTAGTGCTCGCTTTAGCAACTTGTGCTACATGTGAATGGCTGGTGGAATGCAGGTGCCATTCTAAGGCAGTCAGACTTTGCAATAGGTTGTAGCTCTGTATGTAAAGTTTTTGTGGGTGATGTAATGTCGGACTGGGATTTGAGACGCCCAGGTTTGAATCCGCACTGTGCCATGGAAGTTTGATGAATAACCTTGGGCCACTCACATTCTCTCAGCTTAACCCACCTCACTGGTTTGTGTGAGGCTGCAGTGGAGGACAGCAGAATGATGTCAACCACTTTGGATCCCCACTGGGGGCAAAGGTGGGGTATAAATGCAGTAAATATCTGTATGTTGCTTTCCCACTTCACTGTATTAATAACAATATATGTCACGGTGGAAGGAATTGTTGGGCACAGAGTATTGTGTACTAAATTTTCTGCATTTTTTTTGCCTCTGGATTCTTTTTGAAGCCCTCAATTTTGATTTCCATGATTAATGTTCACCTTGTACAAACTTTTTTTGACTAATTGTTGTTCACAATTAAGTAATTAAGCCAAAGGCTCTTAAACAGCTTTAGCATTCCAGCTTGGTTTCCTGCATAAACTCGTTTACTTTGATATGCAAATGTGTATAATTTTGTTTTACTGCTGTAGTCCCCAAAGTGTCGCCTCTGAATGTGTAATTACCAGCAGGCCCCAGATGTACCTAGACCAGTTATATGTCTTATAAATTCTAAGGCATGTTGTTTTGTACAGAGAAGATCTCGGCTAGTTCTTCTGCTTCTCATTTTTCCCCCTCTGGCAAGCATGGAATTTTCTTTGTATATCTCTCCTCGTGGATATGGACTATTCATTGTGTGCCTGTGCACTTTACTCTTCCCCTGTTAAAAAGTCTGAGTCTAACACCCCTGGGCTTTGTTTCCCCTAAACACCCGGCGCAGACATAATGCAAGAACTCCTTTTCCCGGCACTTGCTGACGACACAGCCGCCTCTTACTCGGGCCATGAGTGAGTTCTTGGCCATCCTGTCTTATGAGTAATTCTGTGTATTTTTCTTGCTTCCTTTCTGTCTTCTGAAGAGAGACACAGGCAATAAAGGTAATGCTGGCAAACGACTATGAGATGTTGGCAGAATCTAGTAGGTGAAACCACTGCGGCAGGAGCTGGAGCTGCATACAAAAAGCAAGAGGTTTTGGTCCCATGTTGCCTCTTATACAAAATGACTAAAATAAAAGGCCTTCATTGTACTGTTTTGCATTCAATCTGCCAGAAGCAGAGCACAACATAAGAGCAGCTGTACTGTATGGTCCAGTGTGATGCTTCTGTGCTCTTTTTTTCATTCTTATCTAAATTAATTAATGTTGTTGACTAGTTTGCCTTTCCAGTGTTCTAAATTTTTTTGGTCAGGAAATATGTATTTGTTTCCAAGCTCAGATGCAGCACAACATGTACATTCTGAGGTCTGTCTGTCACTTCTTTACATTTGGGGCTCTGTTTGTACCACAGCATAGCTGAGCATTATAAAAACTATTTTTCTGTCAAAAGGGCAAGTAATCATACTTAGATCAAATGACTGTTACAAAAAAAATTCTACAAAAGTGAGGGAGATTGATCACTGCTTACCAGGCTGTCTGGACAATGCATAACGGTGAGTGATTCCGCACAAGTTGGATAATGCACTTCCAATCCTCTTTATAGATCATTTGGAATGGATTTTTCGTGTGTGGAACAAAAAATCCACCTCAAATGCATTGAAAGTGCATTATCCAACCTGTGCGGAATCAGCCGGTCTTTTGACCCAGGCAGACACGTTACTGTGTGTTCAAAATACACACATTTCTGGGGCTCTTTTCAAACATTGCATCCACATGTACTGGGATATATGCTGTCACTATGTTGTCTGAACAGGGGCAATACCTGTATTTTTGCATGTGAGTACAATTGCGTAAATCAGGAGGTATGCACGGATATAACATATGAAAAGAGATTTTATGTTCCCAAGAATCTAATTTCCCACTACGGAGATTCTTTGGAACAATAAACACCTGTCATTTTTCATCCAAACCCAGAATATCTTTGAGTATTTGGCACCTCTTTGACCAGTTTTGAATACCTTTACTAAAAACTTGAATCACGGTCACCACATCATCCCTCATCTTTGTCACACATCAGATCCAAGATTCTTGTCCCTTGTATTTAAAGTTCTTTCTTCCTTTGATCATCTATTTTACCAGATACTGTCTGCCGTTCCCCCTCGTTCTTATACAAATGGTCAATAATACAAACAGCCAAATGTATGATATTTGGGAATTCATTTTGATGAATGGATTGATTGATTAGGGTTGTCTCATTGCTCCGCTTATACCAAATGGCTTTCGAATTAAAATATAATACAGCAGCAAATATAATAGCACTTGAGAATATATTCAATAAAACAAATACACAGTTATAAACAAACTTTCAGCTACTCAACAAGAGGATGCAAGAGCAGTATAGGCATCAGTCTATAAATGACCTCTGAAAAAGGGCAGCTTTACATAGCTTATGAAAAAATTGCCAAAAATGGTGTTCTGTAGACCTCAGGTTGGCCATTCTACAAAATGGGAACCAGAGCTGAAAAGGAACAAAGGACAGGTAAGAGGAATTGATGAAAGGAGACCCAAGGGTGGGGGTTGCAGCAGGAGAGAGGCAGTTGTTCAAGTATAAGTCTCAGATCCTGAAGGGCTTTAAAGATGATAATCTGCATATTGAATTGAGTGGTCTTAAAATTGGCATGATGCGCACATGTTTTGCCATGTATGTGTGGCCTCATTTTGCACTAATTTTTGGGTTATCTTATTGGGCAGCCTTATGTAGACTGTGTTGCAACAGTACAGCCTTCTGGAACTGATGGACATTAGCCACTGCAGTTTCCATGGTCTTTGAGGTACCTTTTGGAGCTTCAGTGATTATGAAGTTTCTGGAACTGAAATTTGTTAGTTCCCCGATTAGATGAGTGGCCTACCAGCCTGGGAGCAAAAAAGGAGCAAAGAATGGATGAAATGGGACTCGGCCCTGTATTTTCTCCTTGGCCATTTTCACACTGCTTACCGGCCACAGAACATCGTGCCGAGCTCCCGGAACGACAGTGTCTTCCTGGCACGATTTCACATGAGAATGAAATCGCGCCAGGAAGACGCTGTCGTTCCGGGAGCTCAGCACGATGTTCCGTGGCCGGTAAGCAGTGTGAAAATGGCCCTTCTCTCCCTTCCCTGCTCTCGGCACTGCAGAAACTTATCTACTCCCTTTGTCTCCTGCTGTTTCAAAGTGACTCAGCGTCACCCACCCGCCCCATCATTAAACTATTGCTGATTTGTAGGGCTCCAGTTCCAGTTCCCACCCACACATTTTATTTTGTTCTGATTTGCTTCCTTGCATCTGAGGACAAAAGTGGATTTAGCAATTAAGTCTGTATTTTGTCTTTTCCCTGAGGAGACCTAAACTTGATGATCAGAACTTGATCCGTCTGACATAGTTGGGAATTACCTTGGTTGGGGCAGATTTATTTAGATATGATTCAAAACTATGGGCTGGTTTTCAAGAATGGAAGTCACGGCAAAAAATGTTCGTGTATTAGGGATAAATCTTGTTGTTACGGCAACCAGCATGGCTGGAGCCACAGACACGGCTGCTTGAAGCAGACCTGTTTGGTAAAAATTTTGTTCTGCAGCCCCCACATAAATTGTGGTGATATAGCTCCTCCTGTCTAGCTATTTTAAATATTCATGATGCCATTTTAATGTATTATTATCAAGGCTGAGTAAACAACATTTTAATTTAGTTTAGAATAAAGCATTTAACATTAAGCATGACTTTAAAAATATATAATATTTTTTCTTAGCACAATATTGGTGAGGTACTCAGAACAGGGCCTCAGAAGATGAACCTCTCATTTGCCTAGGGGAGCAGCAATCCTTTAGATGCACTATAATAACTGTCAAGTTCTGTTTGGAAAAAAAATTGCCTTGAAAAGTTCTGTGTTCAAAATTAGTTTCAGTAACACCCCTTTTCTTTTCTCTCTGTTACTCTATTCCTTGAAGGTTTCTGGATGTTTTTTCTCTCTTACCTATTTCTGTCCTGCTCTTCCATCAAGGAGCTCAGGGCAGGATATATGTTCTCCCTTCCTCCTTTAGTTTTTCTTCACAATAACCTTGAGAGATAAATTAAGCTGAGTAAGAATGTGATTGGATCAAGGTCACCAAACAAACTTCATGGTTAAGCAGGGGATTTGATCCCTAGTCATAATTAGAGATGGGCACAAACAGCAGTACAAACAAAAAAAAAGCCACGAACAGCCCAATCTGCTGTTCGCGAACACGCTGTTTGTGAGGCCCCATTTTAAATGAACAGGTGGTCATTGCAAGCCTCGTGTCAGGTTCTGGCTATGTTTCTTGTATGTTCAAACCAAAGAGACTCCATTTTAATCCTGTCAGTATTTCAAGTGCTTCTTTTGCAGGTGGCAAGCAGTTCAGTAGCAGTTATCTTAGAGAAGAGGAATGTTATGACTACAACCTTTCCAGCCTTGGGAAACTTTCACTTTCTCAGCCTCAAGCCGTTTGTTTTGAGAACTGTGGGGGGAGGATGGGGCCTGCAGGGTTGTGCTATTCTGTACCTTAACCTTTGCCTGTCATTCGTAACAATACTTGTGTACCAGCCAAGATATTGCATCTTGGATAGTGGACTATAATGGTTGTTTATATTCAGTAAATCTTTTGGAACCAATGGACTCATGTCTAATTGCAAGAGGTAGTCTGGATTGCAACTTTTAGTAAGCCACTGTCTGACACCTTGTTCGTTGCTGTTCAAGCCAGACAGTCTGGCACCTGCAATCAATTCGCTTGGCAACTTAGGCAGGGATTGTCTGAACTCTGTCTGAACTCTGTCTGCTGTTGCCCTGGAAACCCCAATCTAAGCCCAATTTAGTTTGATAGGCAGGTCTTCCTTTCAAGTGTGGAGCTCCAAATTTGTTACAACAAGGGAGCAAAGACTAGGGAGGAGGGGGGCTCCCAGCTCTGACTTAACAGACAGTGGAGAGACAGTTGCTGTTGGCATTTTAATAGAGAGAGTGCATTGGAGCTTGAATGTTCTTTGTGTGTGGTGGGATAGGGATCTACCCCTTCAAGTTCCAAGGCTGCTGCCAGGCTCTGGGCCAAGCTATTATTTATTATTGGTACCTTTCCTGCTGCCTGCTCAGGTAAGGTTTCTGGGAGTGGTGCAGTAGGGATCTACCCCTTCAAGTTCCAGGGCTGCTGCCAGGCTCTGGGGCCAAGCTATTATTTATTATTGGTACCTTTCCTGCTGCCTGCTCAGGTCAGGTTTCTGGGAGTGGTGCAGTAGGGATCTTGACCAAACTTGGATGATGGCTGGAGGAGAGCCTGCTGGCCCCCACAAACAGCCAACCATAAACATGATCTTGAACAGGGCCATGTTCATGGTTGTTCGTGAGTCCCTGTTCGTGGATGGCAACGAACAAGGAACATCATGTTTTTGTTTTTTTTTCTGTTTGTGCCCATCTCTAGACTTAATCTGACACTACAGCCAAAAGATCCCCATGAACACCACACACCAGTTGTGTTTCCTGGAACCTGCTTGCTTTTTGGATCTTGGCCAGATGTATCTGGCTATGTGCCCTCAGACTGGGCCTGGACACAGATTTCCTTATGTCTCTGGGCCTGTCAGCCTCTTGGTGAAATTTGTACTTCAGAATTTTCATTGTGGTTTCACATTAGGACTCGGAAGCCCCCAGGTTCACATCCCCGCTGTGCCACAAAACTTGCTGTGTGACCTTGGACTAGTAACTCTCTCTCTCCCAGTCTAATCTACCTGACAGGATTTTTAAGAGATGTGGAATGGAAGCAGAACTATGTCTGCTGCCTTGAGGAAGGGTGAGATAAAAAGAAATAGCATAGAAACAAGCAGTTCTGTCAAACTGAAATATTGTGAAATTTCCAGCAGCGATTTTAATTTATTTATTTATTTATTCAATTTATATACCGCCCATCCCAGGGGCTCTGGGCGGTGAACAGTTAAAATTGATAAAAACAAAACTAAAATCAATATACAAATAATAAAACAAATTAACAAGGTGCAGTGGTGGGGAGAACCTTCCCCACCCCAAAGGTGGGAGGCCAACATGGCACCGCCCCCTTCAATCACCAAACGCCTGGCGGAACAGCTCTGTCTTACAGGCCCGGCGGAACGATAATATGTCCCGCTGGGCCCGGGTTTCCATTGACAGAGCGTTCCACCAGGCTGGGGCCAGGACTGAAAAAGCCCTGGCCCTGGTTGAAGCGAGGCGGGCTTCCTTAGGGCCGGGGACCACAAGTAAATATTTATTCGCTGATCGGAGCGATCTCCGGGGAACGTACAGGGAGAGGCGGTCCCGAAGATATGCCGGTCCCAACCCACTCAGGGCTTTAAAGGTAAGAACCAACACTTTGAACCTGATTCGGAATTCAACTGGAAGCCAGTGCAGCTGGCGCAGGACAGGTGTGATGTGTGACTGGTAAGGTATACCAGTCAGGACCCGTGCCGCCGCATTCTGGACCAGTTGCAGTTTCCGGATCAGGCCCAGGGGTAGCCCAGCGTAGAGTGAGTTACAGTAATCTAGCCTGGAGGTGACCGTTGCATGGATCACTGTAGCCAGGTCCTGGGGCGTCAGGTAGGGGGCAAGTTGCCTGATCTGACGAAGATGGAAAAATGCAGACTTGGCAACCGCCGTGACCTGGGCCTCCATCGATAGGGAGGCATCCAGGAGCACACCCAGACACTTTACCACTGGCAAAGTTGCCAGTGGTGTCCCATCCAGGGCAGGGAGCTGGATCCCAACATCTGGCAGCCCCCGTCCCAGCTGCAGGACCTCCGTCTTCACTGGGTTCAATTTCAGCCTGCTCTGTTTCAACCATGCCGTCACAGCCTCCAAAGCTCTGGCCAGATTGTCTGGGGCCGTGTCTGGCCGGCCGTCCATCAACAGAAAAAGTTGGGTGTCATCCGCGTATTGATGACAACCCAGCCCAAACCTCCGCACCAACTGGGCGAGGGGGCGCATATAGATGTTAAATAACATTGGGGAGAGTATCGCCCCTTGGGGAACCCCGCACACCAAAGGGTGACGGGCCGATAGATCTCCCCCGAGCGCCACCCTCTGTCCCCGACCCTGGAGAAAGGAGACCAGCCACTGTAAGACTGTCCCCCTAATCCCCACGTCGGCAAGGCGGCTGGCCAACAAATCATAGTCAACCGTGTCAAACGCTGCTGTGAGATCAAGTAACACAAGCAGCGCTGACCCGCCTCGATCCAGATGCCTGCGAAGGTCGTCTGTGAGGGCAACCAAGGCTGTCTCCGTCCCATGGCCAGGACGGAAGCCAGACTGGAATGGGTCCAGGACTAGAGCATCATTCAGGAATTCCTGCAGTTGTACCGCCACCCGCCCGCTCAATCACCTTGCCCAGGAACGGGAGGTTCGACACTGGGCGGTAACTGGACGGGTCAGTGGGGTCCAAAGATGGTTTTTTCAGGAGGGGCCGCACTACCGCCTCCTTTAACACTCCTGGAAAAACCCCAGAGCTCAGGGAGATGTTAACAATGGCCTCCAGATGGTCCCGTAGCCCCTCCGAGCTGGCCTTCACCAGCCAGGATGGGCAGGGGTCCAGAGGACAGGTGGTTGGCCTCATCCCCTGCAGGATCCTGTCCACATCGTCCTGAGAGAGCAGGCTGAAATGGTCTAATACGGACCCAGAAGACGGCCAAGGGGTCTCCAGTTCCCTTACTGTATCAACAGTGGGTGGCAGGCCACGGCGAAGGGACAAGATTTTACCCGCAAAATAGCTCGCAAAAGCCTCGCAGCCAATAGTTGAATTAAGAATTTGGTGGTCTCCCTGAGAGAGGGAGACCAAGGACCGAACTGTTTGAAATAATTGAGCCGGGCGTGAGCTAGCGGATGCAATGGAAGCAGCAAAGAAATCCCTCTTTGCTGCTTTCACTGCCACCTCATAGGCTTTCATAAACGTCCTATAAGATGTTCTTGCCTCTTCGTCGCGCCCCCGCCTCCACACTCGCTCTAGTCGTCTCAGAGACCGCTTCATCTGGCGAAGCTCCTCGGTAAACCAAGGAGCTACCCGTTTGCGGGCTCGGAGAGGACGGCAGGGGGCAATAGCGTCGATGGCTTCGGAAAGACGGCCATGCCAATCATCCACCAGCTCATCTAACGTACTGCCAGGGGGCATCGGATCCCGCAGAGCCGCCTGGAAACCAATTGGATCCATAAGCCTCCGCGGGCGAGCGTAAATCCGCTCACCGCCCACCCGGGAAAGGAGCGGCATGCTCAGACGAGCCTTCAGAACAAAGTGATCTGACCATGGCACTGCATCATAGGCATCCAAGACCACCATCATCCCTGCCCCAAAAATCAAATCCAGCGTGTGACCTGCTTGATGTGTGGGAGCCGAAACAAACTGGGAGAGTCCTAGGGCCGCCATGGAGGACACCAGGTCAATGGCCTGCATGGAGGCATCGTCGTCAGCATGGACGTTGAAATCCCCGAGAACCAAAAGTTTCGGGAATTCCAAGGCCCAGCTGGCCACCGCCTCCAAGAGACCAGACAGGGAAGATGCAGGTGCAGTAGGCGGTCGGTACACCACGCATATTGCCAACCTCTCCTCGGCGTCCAACACTAGGCCCACACAATCAATGCCAGTAATTTTTGGGGTGGGGAGTGGTCTGAAGGAGAAAGACTCCCGAATGAGCAAAGCCACGCCTCCCCCCCGACCACTTGTCCGGGACTGGTGGAGGACCGTATAACCTGGGGGGGCTAGTTCTTTCAAAGCGACCGTCTCGCCCTCCCTCACCCATGTCTCGGTCACGCAAGCCAGGTCCACATTCAATGCTGCAAGATAATCTTGCTTGAAATAATCTGTGCTTTTATAAATTCTGCTGTATATTCAACATCAGTATCTTCAGTGTTTTATCAGTTAGCACTGCGCCATTGAAACCCACCGGTTGGTGGCTCCTCAAACTCTCTTTCATGGGGGTAGGGATTTCCACAAAAGCTTTTTGGCTTCTTACCCAGTTCAGAGAGTTTCAAGAAGTCCTGAAAATCAGATGCCCTCATAAATCTTGCTTTAAGTCTCCTAATTATGGGTGTCCGAAATTTCCAGTTTCTGAAGAGTGCCTGTTTGCCTCAAGTTACCTCATGGATGATAACAGTGTGATTTTTTGTGAGTGCGTTGTGTATCTTAACACAGATCACGGCAGTCTGAGTGAGGGTGGTTGTGAAAGCGTTAGATCCTCTGATTAATCTATGGGCAGCCGTTTGAATGAAGGTCTGGCAGGCTTACCGTTTTATGGAAGCAGATGGTACATTTACCACCAAGCTTAGATAAAGGATGAACTATATGGGCTGCTAATGGGACCTTGTCACAGATCTGCTATCAAACTCCACCAGTCCTTGGCTAAGATAAGATGACCAGCCCGCATTTCTACTGTGCAACTGTTGCTTGGAACGTTTTGAATACCGCACTGTAAAATTAAATGACTTCCAGCCCTTGGCCCTCCCCCTCTCCCAAATCATTTTAAATGCTGAACTGCCCAACCATGTGTAATACGGCCTTCAGGCTGGAAAACAGTTGACAGCGTCCAAGTCATATGAGCAAGCAATGTTGAATGAAGAGTTCTGATGGCCACTTTACATTAAAAAGAGAGGCCATCTCCTGTCACAGAGCAGTGAACCTATCTTTATTGCCCAGATCTATAAAACATACCAGTTAGCCGCCTCTTCCCGCAAACACATTGGAATGATCAGGATGACAGTAAATGCTCTTATTTTTAGTGGATATGTCTTATTTAGGCTTTTATTTCTATCCCATCATTTTTACATTGTGGAACTAGGGGCAACTCGCATACTTTTGTCAGAAGGTTTCCATCTAGAACCAAACAGTTTTAGTAGCAGCAGCCAGGGAGGGCCTCAGACCCAACCTCGGAACCATCTCGAAAGACACTTTTTTGTGTGTGTGTGCAGTTAACACAAAATGTGCAATTGAGATGGCCCATTGAGCCCTTGCATTTTGATGCTGTGTTGGGGGCAGGAGACCCACGTGGGACAGAGTTGGATGAATCTGTTTGGCTCTGTGACTGCCATGTTTTCAGCGGAGACAGTGGAATTAGTCTTCTAAACGCCTGACAGCCCCCAAGTGAATTAAGTATTGGATCTTCCCCACATTGCACTTTTGAATGCTACAGAATAGATGTGCTATGGAAACACCAAGGACTGTGGTGCATGAAGCAACTCTAAGAAGTCACAAGAGATTAGAGAAAAGGAGGAAAGGTAAAAAGAGCTTCTCAGGAACTGAGCTTAATTTCAGTGGGCTGTATCTTTCTACCCTGCTCAGCTGTGTAGCTTTCTTCCAGCAAAAGTGCTGCTGGAGGAAGAGTCTATGTTTAGCCGAGCCGGGTGATCAGATACAACCTGTTGTTCTTTACCCTTCTGAAAGGCAAAATATGCAAATACACAGCAAAAAGAACAAAACTGAGAATTCCTACACTATGCCTAGTCATTTTTAAATATGAGAAAGGGGTTAGTGGGATCCACAGCACCTGTTGAATGAGCATTTCTGGAATGTTTGAAAGCACACTGCTTTGAGCATGGCAGAAAAGATATCACTGATTAATGAAGGGACCAATGCAGGATTTGTGAGAAGCAGCCCCTAGACTGTAAAACTACAGGAAGGAACTTGTTCTTTTAGTAGCGTAACACTGTATGCAGTAGATGCTTTGTAAATATTATGTCTGCCACTGTGCACACAGTTAGGTTGCTCAGTCCACTGAAGTCAGTGGGATTTAAGCCTCTTGACTACATGCAGGATTGAAGTCCTAATGGAGGAACAAATAAAAAAACAGTCCAATATTTAAAACAGGTGCCATTTTGTGAACAATCCACAGCCTTAACTCCTATGTATTTTCTGCACGTCAGATGTAAAGTGCCTGCAGACCGCCTGCTGAACCAACCAGTGTTAAAACACTGGAAATTCAAGCTTTTACAGTTAAGCAGAATTCTTCAAGCACAAGTGATAAGGAATTACAAAATCATATCCAAATTAAAAATAATGTGTACATTTGGAATGCGAGTATAAGTAAAATTTCATGGAAAATATAATTATCAATATTGTTATATTTAGATCTTTTGCCTGAAGAAGAGTTCTGTTCTACTCAGTAGCTGACACATCAGCCATATGGCCATTATTAATTGATCCAGTGCAAAGTATTGCCTCTTTTGTGCTATATTTAGGACCAATCTGGCTCTTACGGCTGTATGAGCACAGCCTGAAATTTCTGCAAGAGCTGCTGGCACAGATGAGCAGGCAATCTGATGTTCAACCAGAAAACGGCCCGCCCGTTCAGCCTTGCAGGCGGCTGCAAAGACTCCTTCAGCTGCAGGTATGGTTCAGGCATATGCTGAGCTTTATAGAATTGCCCCCTAAACCTTTGTTTTGTGATCTCAAAGGCATTCCTTGTTCCTCTGCAGTGAAAATTCTAACCTGGCAGACATTTCATCATTTCCCGAAGCAATGCCTCACAATGACACCTGTTATAAAAGGCAGGCAGGCAGGCAGCTGCTCCCCCAGTGGAGCCAGTTACAAATCCTAAACTATTTGCCTTGACCGAGCACAGCCTGGTATTCTTATCTGTTAATGACAATTTGTGATCTAGGCATAGCAGTGCTGGCTCCCTAGTATTAAAGTGACTGCAAACCTCAATTTTTCCCTCTTTGACCTTGACCGATGGCTGCCTTTCCTGATGACCCTACGAAGTCAGTACCCGTAGCTGTGCCTCTGATAGCTTCTACTTGCAATTTTCTATCATCGGCCGTGTTTTATGATTTCCTGCCCAAGGGTCGGAGAAATCTAATTTCCTTTTCCACCGCTGGTCCTCTTTTCCGGCATGTCTACCTTTGTTTCAAGAGATACCTCATCCCCGACACACATCACCCTTGTTCTTTAGTCACAGCCTTTGACCTTCTCTCCCTTTGGATAAGTTTATATGAAGAGCATAAAAATTAAAGAGACTAGGGGCTAATGGGATGATTGAGTCACTATGGAGTTTGTGACTTTTTAAAAAAATCGTCATTGTGTAGATGCATAGCAAAGTAACAATTATAATTCTGAACTGGTGTCTGCTTTAAAAAAAAAAAGCAAAGACACACTCAAGCCTGAAGCTTAACAGGCGAATGTCTGACAACCAAGAGAATGAGGGTTGGTTCCAGGTTTTGGTGCCTGCCCTCCTGCCGTCTGTTACCATGACCTCCTTGCCTGCCCCCCCCTGCCCCCTCCCTATCAATGCATCCCCCCCCCCACCGCACACTCATTTGCCTGTCCTCCCAGCACTGTCACATACTTCCCTGCCAGTTCTGGACATTGCATGCAGCTGAGAATGCTGCTCCCAGTAGTGTGTGTTGCTGCTGTGCACCACACACATAACCTTCCCCCAGCAGCAGTGGGCGGCATGTGCAGCCAGCTGAATGGTTAGTAGAAGGGCTCACAAGGAAACAGGTGGGGCAGCAGAAGAAGTGTTTGAGAATGAGGGTGGTGGCGGCTGCAGCAGCGGGCCCTGCAGGAAGTGCTGGGCCCTGGCAGCTGCCCCACCTAAAGGTATGCTGACTCCAGCCCTGCTGAGAGCAAGAAAGGCTGCTCAAGAAGCTTAACGGGGCAGGTAGGACAGGCTTCTCTAGGTGAAGAGCAACAGCAGGCCCTGTCAGGTTATTTGGGGCAGGGCTTGGCAAATCCCAGATGCCTGGTTGCCATAGCACCTAGAAATTTTGTCGTTGTGCCTAGAATATTTTTGTAGTAGCAGTCATTAGAAAATATGGTCATATATAACCCCAAAGGCCGAAATGTGAGTCTGTTGCCAAAAATTTTGAGCTGACTTCTAGAGCCAAAGAAAATTTATTAAGGCTGATACAGGAGGAAGTAGGAGGTTCCTGACCCCTCCTGATCATCTAATGTCTAACCTAGATGTCTTCTGCTCAGAGAGATCTACTTGCTAGTTTGAAAAGCCTTGCAGTCTCTCCCAGCCTAGTTGTTCTGTTCATTCACTTCGTTGGTGCCTAATGGAAGAAACAACTTACATTTACTCTTTTACTTTCTTGTATCATCAAAAGGCTTTGTGAATTACGGTCACATCTATATAATGTTTTAAGATGCTTGACCACCATTTTGAGAACTGACGTACAATTTTACTTGAATGTCAGATTCAGACATTTAATTTTTTTAACAAAGTTCATAAATCCTTTGAATACTGTGCACATTTTTTTAAATGCTGTGGTATTCAAGTATTTAGGAATGTCGACGTTTGGCATTTTTGAGTTTTCAGGTTCAAAATCTGGAAGCTTCAAAGTGCAACAGCTTAAGGTACGGGTTTTGGATTTGTGTACAGATTTTATATGTGGAACTCAGCACATTTGTCAGTGGGAAGAGTATTTGAATTACTCTCAGTATTCATATTGGCCCTGATCCTGCAACTGATCCTTCAGTCAGAACCTGATCCTGATACTATCTGCTGGTGTTTATAATGCTGTTGTTTTTCAAAGGGGCAGCTGTCTTCCACAGTAAAAAATAGCTCGGATCCTTGTAACATAGTGAAGACAAAGGCTGCAGCCCTCAGGATACTTTCCTGGAAATAAGCCTCATTGGATAGCATAGGACTTAGTTCTGAGGAGACCTGCTTAGGATAGCTCCCTTACAAATTTATTGTGGCATAAACATTCGTAGATAAGCCCACATTCAGGTGAATGCACTATTAACATTATTGGCATGCATATACCATATATTTACTTGAGAAGTAGGTGACCCTGAATGTCAGAACCCCCCCCAAGAAATTTTTTTACTGGACATAACTCTTAACTTGTGTGCACATGTAAGTCAACCCTCTCCGGCACTGGAGTAAATACTGTGTATATATAAATAAGACAGAGACATAAAGAAAATTTGTTGTTATGTAAGCACTAGGGCCAAAATGCCATGCAATGCTTAGAGTAATAATAGTTCTATCATGTTTATAGTCAGAGACAGATGTACACAAGATAAGAACAAAGTAGTCACAACAGTAGTTATTGTTAAAACAGCTATCTTCCTATCTATAGTATGCTAGTTTTAACGCGTTGTGGGAATTTAAAAAAAAAAAAATTCTGAACTCAGACAAATAAAATTCTAGTTCAGAAATGGCATGCTCGAGCTCCCCTTTGAAGTGCTTTGTTCGACTAAAGGTGACTTTGAGGTCAGCTGCAGACTGTCTGGACAAAGTGAAACATTTCCCCTTTTAATGTCCGATTGTGTCCTGAGAAGCTGTCCTCCTTGCCTGTGTAGACTGGTGAAGGGTATTGTTGGCAAGAGATGGCATATATCACATTAGAGAATATGGAAATGAATGGTTTGTCTGATGTTATTCGGTCTTGTAATAGGGTTAGGTGAGTAGATGTAGGGACAAGCCAGGCATCAACTTAGTGATGTTTAAAATCATCTTTTAAAACTAAATCACTGCCAGTTCTTTGCTTCCCCCTGGATGTTTTTGACTTACTCCTTGGGCTTTGATCTTTGGGTGGGCAGTGAAGGCTTAAGGACTTCAGAACAGGAGTTATAACCTGGAATTACTGAAATGAAGTAGCTGGGCCATGAATCCCCAAAAGCTGACAGTTTTGTTGGAACCAAACATTTATCTGATAGCAGAGAAGACAAACTGTGGAAACCGTCCTCTACTTGGATAAACGGTTTACATGGTGGCAGGCCCTGTATAATTCAGGCCAACTGTGCTAGAGAAAATCCTAATTTAGGGACATGGAAGGTCTCTGACATATCGTGAAAAACCAGATACAAGATTCTCAACAAGATTTGAGACCAGTAGCACCTTAAAGACCAACTAGATTTCCAGGGTATGAGCTTTCAAGAGTGTCAAAAGCTCATACCCTGGAAATCTAGCTGGTCTTTCAAGACTCTCGAAAGCTCATACCCTGGAAATTTGGTTGGTCTTTAAGGTATTACTGGACCCGTATCTTGCTCTTCTACTAAAGACCAACATAGC
Source organism: Eublepharis macularius (assembly GCF_028583425.1). Classification (NCBI taxonomy): domain Eukaryota; kingdom Metazoa; phylum Chordata; class Lepidosauria; order Squamata; family Eublepharidae; genus Eublepharis; species Eublepharis macularius. The sequence continues at coordinate 79,615,968 of NC_072800.1, forward strand.
ACCACACTTGAAACTATTTTCTCAACTGCAACTTGTGCCATAAGGTATAACTTTTGAATTGCATTCGGTGGCCTCAAATAGGAGGTGAAGTGTTAGGGAGGGGGAGTGGGGCAGTAACATGCCAGAATCACAGTAGCATCAAAAAATAAAAGACCTATGCCCTTAACTTGCAACACTTCCTGATTATCTGGTCCCCACTGCTTAATTAAGTAACTGTGCTTAAGTTGATGAATTTGCCAAGGAATAAAAAATAAACTTGCTGCCCTAAATAAATGTGAACTGAATTCTATTGGCTTAACAAAGTAATAATAGAGAAAGGACTGGTCAAGTACTTGTGCTTTGTTGTTTCTGCATCAGTATTATAATGAAAGACATACCTGTCTGACCACATTTCAAATTGTGATTCAGTGGCAGAAGACCATACATCACAGCAGAGTTGTGCATCTGAACTTTTAGGCACCCTTTTTAACTGTCTGCTATTTTGTATGCTGGCTAAAATCCAATGACTTCTCTGTCTCTTTTAATTCCTTTCAACAATAGATCCCCCCCTCCCATGGCATTCAAAAGAAGAATGCACTCCCTTTGCCCCTTAGTGCCTTGGCAGCCTCTTTTATAGATTTCTACAAATTCCAAAGAGGCGGGTGAGATCTTCCAGGGTAGTACGTATTGTGTTTGTGTGACTCTTAAAATTTTACAGCGGCCTTTCTTCTAGGACAGTCAGAGAGAGAGAAGAGAGTTTTTGATTGTCACTGTCTCTAGGAAATAAGTAGTTTTTAGGGTTTTCAAATTGTGCTATACTGACAAAATAGAAATAACTATGGCTTTTAAAATTTAGTTGTTTTGGAGGGGGGGGGGGGGGACCAAACTGCCTGAACTCTTAAATGGAATCGAATTCCTTCACAGTATTCTTCTAACACATAATGCTTGGAACAAAAGAAATCCTTTTTGTGCATTATTGGAAGAGGAAGTTACTGGATTACTTCTTGATTCAGGCCATTTTCACACGTCTTACCTGCCACCGGAACATCGTGCAAAACATCCGGAAGACATCGTCTTCTTGGGCGAAATCGTGCCAGGAAGACGTGATTTCGTGCAAAACTCCCAGATGACAGCATCTTCCTGGCACAATTTTGCACAAGAAGACGCTGTCTTCTGGATGTTTTGGGCAATGTTCTGGCAGCAGGTAAGACGTGTGAAAATGACCCCAGTCATGGTTCTGAGCTCTAAAGTCCCCCAGAAGGCTCTCAGGGCAGGTTTGAAATTTTGCAACTGCCACCTAACCCCACTTCATCATACCTACTGCTGTTTCCTATCACCAACACCACATTTATTTATTCGGTAACGTGCATTCATTCACATATAATACCTCGCCTTTCTTCCCAATGGGGGCCCAAAGCGGCTTACATTTCTACAGCCGCTTGTTCCAAGCATTGGGGTACCAGCAGTACTATTGAGGGGTACTGGGAACCACGAGAAAAGCAAATGGAAGAATAAAGGCTAGCACGGGCAAGTCTCTAATATTTATGTTTGCGATGAGCTTTGCAGGGTCCCACATGAATATCGAATACCCAGTAATTATATTAGAACTCTAGCTGTAAAGCTGGTGCATACTAGTCAGTGGGCAAGATCCCTTCTTTTTTTTTTTTTTGCTGCTGAAAAAGCCAGGGATGGTTCCTTCCCTTTCCTCACCCCAAAGGGCCATGCTGAAAGACATGGGATCTGCGTGTACAAACGCCAAGTGGGGCAGCTGCTGTAGAATGGAGGGAATTGGGTAAGTGAAAAAGCTGGTGATCTGTGCTGCCGATCCTTTGCCTAGTCTGCTCTGCCTCCGAAGCCTAACAGATCTGTTGTGCCTACTCACGGTAATACGTATTGAAGTTACTGCCCTGCCACATTTTAGAAGTCCTTGTTGGACTGTGTTTTATTGTTTTACTGTTTTATGTGGTTTTAAATAGTATTTTATGGTATTTATATATTGTTCTGATTGTTGTGTGATGTTCTGACCCACCCTGAGCCCACTTGCAAAGAGGGCGGGATATAAATAAATAAATAAATCTAACCCTCGCAACTTTAATTCTTAGGGCGTTTTCATGCATGATGCTTAAACTGGCATTTCTTTTGTCTATGACATGAACGTGGAGCCTACATCCAGGTTAAATATAATTCTCTGCCATTAATCCAAGAGGGGCTTTCTGACTCTTTTAAGTTACAATCCTGTGTCATTGAACCCAGTGCCGCCTTTCTGATTATTGTACTAGGTTTGTACCTTTGCTGTCACAGTCTCCTTAGGTACTGATTATGCATCTTGTAGAATGGTATAAATTCATTTTAAAGGAGTGTGTGGGGCTGCACAGGGAGGTTCAGTCGCTGAGGGGTTTGGGCCCCTTTTTTGAAAGACCACTCTGTTTACTAGCATTGCAACTATTGTCTATTTCTCAACAGACCCGGTGTAATTGGTTTCTCAAACAATATGTACAAATTAATTGAAATCCTTATTGAGCTCTCATCTACGATGTAAATACTTTGCTCTGATTGCAGATTGAATTAGCTTGAAATTCAGCATCTGATTATAGTTAAGATAACTAAAGAGATGTCTGGCTAATTTAATTGACATAATTAAAATTGTCAGAAATGCCCTCACTTTCATGTTGGAAGATTAAAATAATGAGTAATGAATCACCTCTGCCTTAGGGAGGTGGGGTGGGGGAAGATGATGAAGGTTGGCAACCATATTGATGAAGAACGTTATTAGAGCGAAAGGTCTGGAAAACTGAAAAGAAGCAGACAGGCAGAGGGATGTGAAGGAAGACAAGCAAGCATACAAGCCCCCGGAGATGGCCCTTCTTTGAGTCAGACTGCCACGTGAGGATCCTTATTGAAATCCTTATTGAGTTCAGTAATCTGCGTTCAGATTACTAAACAAACCATAGTGTCATCTGAGAACAAGCCACAGGATGTAGTGTTGGTTGCCAACTTAGAAGACTTTAAAAGGGGAGTGGACAAATTGGACATGTTGTCTATGGCTACTAGACAAAAACAAAAGGGAAACAAGAGGAGGAAAAAACCCAACCTGATAAACAAGTCAGGAACCATCAAGGTTGAGTGTCTAAGAACATATAAAATATAAAAGAAATATAATTATTTATTGCACAGTGCAGAAATGATTAAAAACCATGGAACAAGGTTAAAAACCTTGAGACCTATTAACATCAATTACACAGAGTCATGAAATTATTAGCACATACACAAGGACCAAGTCTCCAAATTGATTGCACATATACAGAGATGAAATGTGTTTTGGCCCTCTGGGCCTTCCTCAGTGGTCTAATTTGTTATTACACACACATCAAAATTATGGCTCATAGATATAAAATGTTGCAGGTTCAGGCCAGATAGTTTAAATATGGAACCTAAAATTAAAGATAGAGATAAACATATTGGTGTAAGTCTATGGCTACTATTCATGATAGTAGCCATAGACTTACCTTCCTCTAGTACCAGGGGCAGTATGCCTCTTTATATCATTTGGTAGGGAGTGCGGGTGGGAGGATGCAGTCCCCCTGTTTGTGGGGTTCCCAGAGGCAGCTGTTGGCCACTATGTGAAGAGATTGCTCGACTAGATGAGCCTTTGGTCTGATCCAGCACGGCTCATTTTATGTTCTTAAGTCCTCTGGCTCATGCATTCCTCTCTTGCTTTTGGTATGTAGATCAAAGATATTCCTGGTTTCAGCTTAGATTGTGGTTTGGAATCCTGGTTCACGGGCAAAAATTAATCCACAGCAGCTCAGATCATAGGGTGAAACCATGGTTTATTTGAATGTAACATAGGCCTCCTCACTAACTGTGGCTAGTTTGTGCCCATCAAACCTGGATTTGATGGTGTTTTAACCACAGTTAGTTGCAATGATGATTTTGTATAGTGTATGACTGAAGACACCTGGCTCATTCCCCAGAGCCACCGAAGATGCTTGGTCTTCTAGGTCAAAGACAACATAGATCAGTTCCCCTGGAGGAAGTGGCAGCTTCAGAAGGTGGACTCTGTGGCATTATACCCCATTGAAGCCCCTTCCCAGACCTCGCCATCCCCTGGCTCCATCTCCAAAATCTTCAGGATGAATGCAAACCCCATGCCTTATCAAATTATACTGTTTCACTTTGTTGATTGGTTGGTTGATGAGAATGAATGAAACATAGATGCCTGCTGTCTCTTTTCATTCATCATAAAAAATGAATCCTGATTTTTTAAAAAACTGACTCAGTGTTACTTATTTACAAGACCGGAATCGTTTGTTCGCGGTAAGATATTTCAGTAACCAATTTTGAGATAGAGCATTACATTTATGAATATTCTGTTAGGGATGATTCATTGCTATTGCTGTTTTCTGAACAGTGGTACTTGAGTGACTCATGACAATCATAAACTACCGGATTAAAACAGAGTAACTCATAAATAGAAGCATAGGCTTTATGGCCTGGTTAATATTCTTTGTGAATTTAAAAAGATCATATTGACAGCAAAGCTAGTCCCATGGGTTGAGTGTTTTGATCTATATTTGGGATAGGAAGTTTTTAAAAATCCTCATTAAACAATAGATTCTTTGAAAGACCTCTGTTTTCTGTTGGAAAGCGGTGATAGTGATGACTGTTACCTAACAAGCTATTTGCTTTTTTAAATATATTCTTGAAATTACGTGCAGAGCCCTGCTGGATCAAATTAGCTGTCCATCTGATGCAGCACTCTGTATCCAAAGTGGCCAACTGGATGGGTCAGAACGCATTCAAGGAAAACAGTGGTCATTATTCATGATGACTAAGTGGAGTCTCCATGTTTAGAGGCAGTGTACCACTGAATAACTATTTCACCATCCACCAACTGGCATTCAGAGACCTTGCCTCTGAACATGGAGGTTCTGTTTAGTCATGGTGCCTAATAACCATTGCTAGACCTATCTTCCACAAATTTGCCTAATCCCCTTTTCAAGCCATCTAAGCTAGTAGCCATCTTTACCTCTTAAGTCCCATTGAGTTCATTTAGTTTACTCGTTCCCGAGTTAGCTTTTCAAGAAGTTTTCTAGACAACTGTAGAAATCTATTTTCCTCTCTCCTTTCACTGTTTTTAGAAAGCTCTTCCTTTGCTCCTTTTATTCAGTTATTCTCTTCTTGGCACAAAAATGCCAACAGACAATGGCAAGTTGGCAAGGCAGTTTATAACTCTGCTGTTGAAGATGAATGGTTTCTTACAAACAAATAAACAAAAAAAAATTCCAAGATGTTTAGGTTGCCCTTCTTTGGCAATTCTGTTTGTAGTTTGGCAATAATCCTGAACTTTGGAAGCTGTGAAATCCTTCTGAACTGCTACATGCATGCCAAGTGGGCAACAGGCCAACAGTCATGCTCTACAGGGAAGTATAGTGTAGAGCCAAGAATGTTTAGAAAACAAGCTAAGATCACTTTGATTGAACTACTACTACTATTTTAATCTAGGTAGAAGTTGTATTATCTGCAGACTCGACTGCTTGTGGAATTCCATACTTGGAACCAAGTTCAAACAATTTACTGAAGTCATAGCCTTATCAAGTCATAAAATCTCAGCCTCCAACATTTGTTTAGGACTGCATGAGCTGAACTGGTTCACACATACCATCATCCACCTGTGATTGCTGTTTGAATGCACTGAGATGTTCTAGTGATCCATTCAGGGAATAGTATTTCACCTTCTCTCCTGTACATGCTGATTCAATCCAGTGAAAGGTTAGTATGTAAACATTGGCTCTCCACGGAAATAATAGTTTAGGTGTGCTAAAATTGCATGGGATTGGCCTTTTATGGGATTGTTCATGAAAAAACAGTCCAGATATTACTGTCTTGTTCATTGGTAGCATTTTGAATGGACCTTGAGAAGCAGGCCAGAAGGAAACCAGTGGGGGTTGCATAGATGCAGTATGGACGGTGTTCAGATGTGCACTGGGTTGTGCATCTGGCTCCCCAATTTCCCATGCAGATCTTCCCAGACAAAGTTTTACATATTTGGGTTCAAACTACCTAGTTGCCCCAAATCAACAAGGGAGAGCTGTAAGCAGAAGCAGCTTTCCTGTTGTTGAGGCAGATGTTCACCTGGCTGTGTATTTGGAATAACAAGTCAATTGAGCCCTATTGAACTGGTTGAATGTGCTTTTGAGAGGGATGCATGTACTTATCTAGGGAGGGCCACCACTTATCACACTACTTCTCTGTGTGTATAGCTGAAAGAGACTGGTGCCTACACTTGTTTGTGTGCCCCTGTTTGCACTATAGATGATCTTGTGGGCTCCAAATAGTAGGCAACTTATTAAAAGCACTTATCTAGAATAATTGTTTATTTCTTCTTTAAAAAAAATCAAATACATATCTTCAAGAATGCAAAATGAGTGAAACTGGTCTTGAATCCACCTCATGTTAGATTGTTAAGCAGCTCTTATTACTTCAGCTTTCTTTCCTGTTTTTTTTTTTATTCTTGCCTTTCATGTTGGAGTAGAGATGGGCACAAACCAAGAAAATTTCAAACCATGTAGTTCATGTTTTGTCATGTTTCACGAACCATGAACCATGAACTTTCACAAACTTGCCCTGGCTCGCAAACTGGTTTGTTTGGTTCATGAAAACATCACTTCCCAGTCAGCAGAGGGTCTGCAGAGAGCCCAGCCCCCCGTTGCCTAGGAAACTGAGTGATCGGCATCAGGCTGTCTGCAGTAACAAACTGAAATACGAATCAAACAAATTGAGCTAAAATTCATCACGGTTCGTGAGAAATGAGCTCCCATGAACCGGCCTGGTTTGTAATGAACTTTGGTTTGTATTTCAGTTCATACCTGCCTCTGTGTTATAATCATGAAATTTTCAAGCAGATCCTAATGCTATGTGGTATGAAAAAATGGAAGAGAGACAGACTAGAAAGAAAAGTTTGATGTAAAACATTTTTTATAGTGAGTTCTAGAACCTGAATCTCTACGGTCCTAACCAGTGAGAATTTCTCCTGCACTGCCCTTGTTGAAATGATTGAAAGCTCTGTGCAGCATCAATGAAGGAATGTAGGAACAAAGGGGTTGTGGATTGCTGCAACCTAGAAACAATTTAAGGCAGTACTAGCCAGTTCTTTGTGTAAATCCACATGGTAGGTGGATACCTCAGTACTAGTCCAAAGGAGAAGGTCAAAGGTTATTTACTGGGAAGAAATCTCTAGTCACTAAGGATACTCACAAACTTTCACTTTAGGATTGCCAACTTCAGGTTGGGAAATTCCTGGAAATTTGGGAGGTGGAGCCTGGACAGGGTGGGGTTTGGGTAGGAGAGGGACCTCAGCAGGATATAATGCCATAGAGTAACCATAGAGAATACCATAGAGAAAACAGCCCTTTTCTCCAGGGGAACTCATCTTTGTCACCTGGAGATCAGTTGAAATTCCGGGAGAATTTCAACCCTGTTTCACATCCCCAAGCGAAAGGGGGCTGTACAGCACTTCCGGCATCTTTTTGAACGAATTTTCTTTCTGACCTCATGCCTGTTCTTGGTAATGATGGAGGGATTGCGCTATTGCAGTCTCATCTTGAGAGACCTGCATATTATCTTTGTGACCATGGTGAGTGGGTGGGGTTTAGTGCCTCCCCACAGGTTTTACCAGCTTGAAATTTCTCTGTGGATGAGGAACAGGCCCTGAAAGGGAAAGAATGAGATAAGCTTATAATTAAATTATGCTTTTTATTTAATTGCAAAATGGAGAAGTTCCAGTATGCAGTTTCTGTCATGACATTTTGTATACTACCCTATAAGATTTGTAGCTTAGCATTCCTCACTAATGGATGAAAGATTTTATAGCAGCATTTTGCTTTTTTTTTATTAAGGATTTTCCACTTGTAGTAAGTAGTGCTTTAGGTTTTGTCCCAGTTGTTTCACTAAGATCATTAAGAAAAAGTGTATGTTAATAGTAACACCGCGTCAGCGGTGACTATGCTTGATTAAACAATTTCTACTTAAAGCTCTGTGCATGCCAGCCCCAGCGTTCGCCATGAAAGTGCAATCGATGTTTTATGCAACAGCTTCTCACTGCATAATTCATTATAGATCTCCCCCCCCCCATATTGACTGCAGAGAGTATATACAATGTGACACTCACTAGATGGAAATCCAGAGCAGTGCTATGGGAGGCCATTGTTTTGAGATTCTTTCTGAAACAAAATGTTGCAGAAACGTGTGTGAATGAATGAGAGAAATTCCATTGTGTGCCTGTGTCAGATTTGGTTTCCATAGAATTACGGAAATCTAAAAGTGTACCCATCTCTTTGCTATATAATATTTAAAACATCCCATTGCCTGTTTTAAAAAAATATAGTAATGTGAGCATTGCAATTTCTTTTGATAATTGGATATTTTGTGTAGCTTTTAACTATGATATTTTTTCCATTATTTAACCTGACCTTTTCCTTAAATTTAGAAATGTCTTTTTAGTTAACGCACTTAGAATTGTAGTCTGTTACATTCTTTATTGTGTGTATCAGCTTGCTTTTACTGTATTGTCTGTGATCTTTATAATCCTATTTCTGCATTGTGGTATGTCGTGGCATGCCATGCCTTAATTTTTTGTTTGTTTTGCTTTCTAATTCTACAGTCCTAGTTCTGTTGCTTTATGCTGTTGGATTGAATGTATTTGTTGTAATAATCCTTAAGGCTCAGTTAGGAAGGTGACCTGTAAACTAAGAAAATAAATACATAAATGTGTTGTATTTTTTTATGCTCAGTTTTGTTTATGGAAGGCATACGATACATGCTATTTTATAGGTAGGATTAAATTACAGATTAGCCTTTTTATTTTAAAGAGCTGCAGATTTATCCAGATAGCCCACATCTCACACTATTTGTGCAACAAATGCTTGAAGTCAAGGGAGAAGGTTAGCCTTGATCGCTCTGATTAAGGTGTAACAAACGTGTACAGTCAGTAATACACGTAAAGCCAGCTTGGCCAGGCACTGAGTCGGTAGGAATGACCTAAAAATACTTATTGCCAACATAACATCATCTTGGGTGACTTCTTATGACAGACATCGAGCTAGGCAGCAGTCATTCAAAGCTAGCCATAGTAATTCAAGAATTTGAGAATCAAATTTTGCACTGAAGCGGATCAGTCTCTTCTGAGCCCCTGCATAGAAATAAATTAAGCTACATTTCTTTTGATACGATCTGAATTTTGAAGTTCTGCTCTGCAAATAGCCACTGAAACTTGAAACAGAAGTGGCTTGTGATGTTAGAGGTTGATGTGTTCCAATAGCATGTTTGGAACTGGCTTACCTGTGTGTTTGTGGCTACAGCTCCTAATCGTGTCACCTTCAGAATGTTTCCTTAAAGAATATTTTCTGCAGAATATTTTCAAGCGTTCAAATGCTTGCTTGCTTTAGAGTTGAAATTGTACGTGTGAAAACTCATAGCTCTGGAGAAGATTTATTTGTTTACTTTATTTGTATGTGTGAAAACTCATAGCTCTGGAGAAGATTTGTTTACTTCATTTATACTCCACCTTTCGTCCAGTGGACGCACAAAGTAGCTTGTATCCTTCTCCATGCTACATACTGAAATGACTCCTCATTTTCTTTTCCGTGTGCATGGAATACCCAGTACCTCTTCTGCATCTGCATTAGGAGCTATGAGTGATCCAATTCTGTGGGTGGGCACAAGGCAACGAAATGATGTTTCACGTGGGCAATGCTTTTTCATCAAGCTAGTTCTAATAATCTGTTTGCTTGGCTATCACCCCTGGTTTCTTGCAGGTGTTAGAGCTGACTTCTTTGGCTTCTCCAGTCTAGTAGAGGGAGGTTTTACATATACAGTATGATTTATAAATGGAACCTACTGAAGAGCCAGTTTGGTGTAGTGGTTAAGAGCGCAGAACTCTAATCGGGAGAACTGAGTTTGATTCCCCACTCCTCTGCTTGAAGCCAGCTGGGTGACCTTGGGTCTGTCACAGCTCTTTCAGAGCTGTTTCAGCCCCACCCACCTCACAGGGTGTTTGTTGTTGTAGGGATAATAATAACATACTTTGTAAACAGCTCTGAGTGGGCATTGAGTTGTCCTGAAGGGCGGTATATAAATCGGATGTTATTGTTGTTATTTCCTTACACTTCTTTCTTTGATTACTGAATTGGGTATGCACATACATTGATCCAAGAGCAAGGCATCTTTGTTTGTAATATAGTGGTGAAAATGGTTGCATCTTGAAGGTTCTTGTTTTTGTTCTTCAGGGTTTAAGAGAAAGAAGATGGAAGCGCTACGAAGTGGCCAGCGAAACAGTAGAGAGGAGATAGTACTTGGATGGGCATCATATTAGGATGACCTAATATGAGGCAGCTTCCTATGTTTCTAACTCATCTCTATTGTGAACATGAAGTTGGTATACACTTAGCGATTAACCCAATGTCAGTTCACATGTATTTACTTAGAGGAGTGGCTGTCGAGTCCTTGCTGACCTGCAGAAAGTCCCAGGTTCAGTTGCTAACATTTCTAATTAAAGAATATCAGGGAGCAGCTATTGAGACCGACCTTTCCATGACTCAGATTCTGCAGAGCAACAGGCATTTACAGCAGAGGATACTGAACAAGGTAGACTAAGAGCCAAAACACACGTTAAGAAATACCTAGGTTCAGCACGTGTTCTCTTACCTCAAGGTTTGCCGGGATCTGTAGGCGTCCTGGAAGCTTAAAGATCTGTAGGCGTCCTGGAAGCTTAAAGGTGTCCTGGAAGCTTAAAGCTTAAAATACAGGCGCCTGTATTTCCCTTCCCCTTTTTACTGCTCTGTAAATGCTAAACTTTAAGCTTCCAGGACGCCTACAGATCCCGGCAAACCTTGAGGTAAGAGAACACGTGCTGAACCTAGGTATTTCTTAACGTGTGTTTTGGCTCTAATACAGTGGGTGCACTCAGGTTTGGATGCTATGGCAAGAGTTCAGGGCTTCTGCTTAGGGGAGGCAAAAGCAGTCTGTAGCTTTGCATTTGAATTAGCATCTAAAGGGAGTCCATATAAGATCAGTCTGAAATTACTCATCTCTCTCCTAGACCAGTGAGTTGTCCCAGTATGGCAGCTTGTAGCTTGTAAACGTGTGGAAGCAGAGTTTTTCAGATCACTTTCTTTTGAACTTTCTGAAGAAACATTGAACAGCTGTATGATGAAGATGGTTTAGAGACCTGATATTTTGTTCTGGGATAAACTTTGTTTAGACTAGATAAGAGTCCAAACAAGGACATTATGATATGGTCAGTTTTGTAACGCCCTTGTATTTGATATGTGGTATGACTGCATTTGGAATTCGGTATACAATTCTGATCAGCCCATCTGAAGAAGGTAACGTAGAGCTGGGAAAACTGCGGGAAAAAGCTCAGAAGCTCTGAAGGACTGTTTCTTGTAAGAAAAATTTGAGATTATTTGCAGATTTTGTCTGTCTTCCCTACTGGATCTTGACTACTACCTTTTTCTTTCATGGCAGTCCTATGAATACCAGTACAAGGAGGCAACACTGCGGGAAGTCCTTTGCCTCTTTCCCTTGTTGGTTGTCCTCCATAGCAACTGGTTAGCCACTGTGTGAAACAGGTTGCTGGACTAGATCAATCACTAGTCTGATCCAGCAGGGCTCTTCTTAAGCCACTGATTGATCTATTCATTGTGATATAATTCTTTATATCTATCTAAGACCATGGCTGCATCTTGTGGCAGTGAATTCCATAAGTTAATTATGTCATGTGAAGAAGTACTATCTTTTATATACCTTCGTCTACCGATCAACTCCATTGGGTGAGTCTGAATCCCAGTATTATGAGAGTGGGAGGAACCCACCCAACCCCATTCGTTCATAGCATTTATGTTTTTTAAAAAATATTGCATTACTTTTACTGATGTCAGGAAACCGAGGAAGGATTTATAATTCAGTTAATGGCTGGCTATAAATAAATTGCTTACCTGAAAGTGCATCGGAGTATAACTGGATGTGCACACATGCTCTCCATTGACTGATTTAGAGATGTGATTTTTCTTTTATTGGGCTCTGGGTAAAATTTTGCTCCATCCTACCCCAAAATTATGACTCTGGAGCCCAAAATCTGAATAAAATGTGGAAGATAATGGAATAAGACCATATGATGAACATGTTTAATTATACAAAAGAGAAAGAGTCCAGTAGCACCTATAAGACTAACAAAAATTGTGGTAGGGTATGAGCTTTTGTGAGTCACAGTTCACTTCTACTGATATAAAGCTGTGATTCATGAAAGCTCATACACCACCACAGATTTTGTTAGTTTTATAGGTGCTGCTGGACTCTTGCTCTTTTCTACTGCTACTGACAGACAAACAGACTAACACGGCTACCCATCTTGATCTATGTCTAAATATGACGCAAATGTTGGAGAGGGAGTGGCCTGGGAAACAAGCATAAATTAATAACACTGTAAGTTCAGTGTGACCAAGAGACAGAATTATCCCCCTGTATAATAATAATAACAATAACAACAACATTCAATTTATATACCATCTTTCAGGACAACTTAACACCCACTCAGAGCGGTTTACAAAGTGTGTTATTATTATCTCCATAACAATCACCCTGTGAGGCAGGTGGAGATGAGAGAGCTCTGGAAGAGCTGTGACTGACCCATTAGCCATTTCATTAACTAGTGGCCACACTGGTTTCATTTAAATTAATGTTTAGTAATAACTGTAATTATAAATACATATAGAAACTCATTGGTCCATCTTTGAGAAGCAGTGGTTCTCCAGTGTTCTCAGGCAGAGGAAAGGTCTTTCCTGCTATTTGCTGCCTGGAATCTTTTAATTGGAGAGCAGCGGCAGTGTAAATTATCTTATGAATGTAAATTGTTTTATGAGTGGGATCTGGAAAACACGGGCCATGGCTACATCCTGAACACACGAAGTAACATAATTAGGAGTTGTGGCGCGGCCTTGGTAAATAAATGAGAATGACTGCAATCCCTTCAGAACCGGTTTTTGTTTGTGTACATATTTCTTCCATACTGAATGGCCTTCAGTTTTTTGTTGGTAGTGTGTAAAATACTGAAAATTAACCTTTAGGCAGAGGTGGCTTGGCCATGATCCAACAAGCTACGGTTGTCTCTTCAAATGGTTTGCTGCACAATGTGTAATTATTGTGTTTTGGAATAGCCAAAGCTGCCACGAGTCATATTCACAGTGGAGTCTTGATTCCACAGGGATTCCCTGCCCTCTCCTGGAATGGGAACACTTGGGTTGCTGTTCCATAGAAGGTGATGTAATCGCTATGCAGGAAAGGTTCTCAGTGTGTCTGTGGGCCAAGCTACAAGTGACGAATGACACTTGAACGGCAAGTGGATCGAGTGGAGAGCAAGTGGAGGGCAAGTGAACAGGGAAGAATACACTTGCCGTTCAAGTGTCACTTGTAGTTTGGCCCCTTGTCATAGTGGTTGCCATTTCATCCCTGTACATCATTTGTGTTGCTGTTCTTGTGTATGTATGGAGAAGCAATTTTGCTGATAAATATTTATGAAACACTTGGAAGAAGTTATTTCCTCCACTCATGCATGTTCTTCTTCCTTACCTTAGTTTTTCATCCGGGGGCAGGAGGTGTGTGGGAGGGCTTGATGACTTCTCTTTTTGAAGAGAACATTTGAAAGCTCTTTGTTCTGCACCTTCAGCCAGATGTGCATTTTATTGGTCTCTTGCTTTAGCACTGTAAAATCCATGCTTTCTGTAGAAAGATGTAGTAATGACCTGTATCCTCTTTTTGGCAACTGTTTGAAGCATAGCAAGATTTGGGTCCAGTAGCACCTTAATCACCAACTAGATTTCCAGGGTGTGAGTTTTTGAGAGTCAAGTCTCCCTTCTTTAGATATGAGGAATGGAAAAGGAAGGAGTCTTTATAATCCTGGTAGGGGGTGTTGTGAATTAAAGAGTCAGGAAGCTACTATAATACATGTTGTAATTAGCTTGATAGAATATGGGTTTGAAGAAGTATAGTGTCAAAGGCATGTTACGTGAGCAGAATTGATCACAAAACCTGCCATATGATCAATACTCTGTTGGGAGGAAGGATAACATTCAATTATGAAACTTTGATGGGATTCCACCCCCCCCCCCCATTGTGATTATACCCACAAGCTTCCCTACAGTTTCAGACTGTATTGTGAAGACATGGGTCCTGTGGCTTTAGGTGTCTTTGTGGCTTCCATCTCCTACGAAACTGTGTTGGTTTTTTGTTCCCGTTCTGTCTTATCTGTGTTTATCCCACTTTTCCTTTTCCTTCCAGGGTGGCTCTCCCTTCCTCCCAGCCTTTCTACTCCAGTATGTTATTTTCTTCTTCGGTAGATGTATGTTAGGTGGGAAGATGCCTTTGGATAAAGCTAGAACATCTTTAGTGTTACTTGCTTTTTGCTACTATAAGAATATTGTGCGTGTGTGTGTGTTTATGCTAAATGGAAGGGCATGCTTCTCAGTTGCCTAGCAACCGCAAAATTCCATTCTAGCAGAACCAATCTGGAGCATCTTTTAGAAGCATTTTATTTCCAAGTTGATGGCAAGGACAAAGCTATCCAGTATTAGCCATGTTGCAGTTTGTTTGCAATAGGCTAATATTTTCATCTGTGCCTCCAAGTCACTCTTAATCATTATGAATTTGTCAATAGGGTAGGCTTCACACCAGTCTCCTGGGCCCAGCATGCTGTTTGCAGCCAGCTCTCAGAGACCCTTGGCCCTGTGGCAGCTTTGCCCCCCCCACAATAAGTTCTCTCCCCCCCCCCCCCAGTATCTGTGACTCTGGGTGCCCTTAAACAGAGAATTCTGCATCAGTAATTAACTTTATTGGATTGCCCATCTGGCTTCTGCGAGTGGAGAGAGAACAGATTATTGGTTTAGCTTAGTTTGTCTGAGGGGCATAATATATAGAAAAATGCAGTATGTACATATATAAAAAGATGGTCTTGATTGTGAAAAGTATTGTGGAATACAGCCCCCTCCCCTTTTCTTGCTAATCATTCCCATGATGGGATTCCCAGAATAGCTTTAGCATAATCATTCTTGTGACAGAAATGGCACACTATAAATTATTCCCTAAAAATAGTTTTTAAAAAATACATACCAGAGCTTTTAAGTACTATAGGACTGCAGATTTCCAGTAATTAGCCCCAGACTACATGTTACATACAAATACATGTAGCCGTCTTTTTGAGAATAGAAAGTCCTGTTTTTGATGCGAGGGCAGAATAGGTTAGTGGCAGGAAAAAAGGTGCTTAATCATTACCCCTTCCTTCCCCTCCCTGTTGGTCTTTAAGGTGCGACTGGACCCAAATCTTGGTCCTACTACAGACCAACACAGCTACTCACCTGAAACTCTACCTCCCAATGAAACTGAGTTAAACGTTTTTTGAGTTAGTCGTGTGTTTGATTTTTTTTTCTCATGGAAAGGAGCCATAAAACCAAGACTTCTATAAAGTTTTTTCATATGTAAGAAGTCTTTGGGCTTGTCTTTCTCAGTTAGAAATTCCTACTTTTCAATGCAACATGGCTGGGTGCTTTTGAAGTAGAGAAGACTTACAAAAAATAGCTTGTGATGCAGGTGGGGTGGAGTGGAAATCCCTCTAGGCCTATCCAAATGCTTGTTCCAAGTTTTTGGTGTGAAATCCACCTGGCCAGCCATACCTAGGGCTGCTAGGCAAGCAGCCGTGTTGTGTACATCCTCCGTGTGCTGAGGTCCAGGACCATACATTGGATTCACTCGTCTCCTCTACGTCTAACATGTTTTGCCTTCATTGTGTCCCATGCTAGGCCCATGTACGTGTTAAGTCTGTATGTGAATCTCATCATTTGAGAGTTAGTTCTTGCCTGTGTTACTTCCTCCCTCATTCATGTCAATAGTGCACTTATTGAATTAGTTGTTTTAAGATCCTCCCTTGCTCCCAGCCCTTCTCTTCTGGTGGAGATTCTTTTTTTTTTAAATACTCAAGATAATATTTTACTGATCTGATTCGGGCGGGGGGAGGGAGTATCTATTGGCTTCCAGGCATGCTGGGTCTGTCTCTTTAATGAGCTGTGATTAGATATTGATGTTCAAAGCATGTGCGTGTGGCAGGGCTGGCCTCCTAAATTCCCAATGATTCATTTGGGATCTGCTTATCCTTTGAACTCCATAATATGTATTTCATTGAAGCCAGACTGTTTCTGATGAATTATGCATGTTTGTTAAGGAGCAGGCATTGTCGTGGCCCGTATGGTATATTTTTTCAACACAAAATGAAATAATTGAATCACTTGATAGCAATTTTCATTTTTGCAAATTGTTGACATGCTCTTTAAAAAAAATTAAATTCAGAGCATGTAACTGGACTGGTATCATTTGGAGTTGGGTAGTAAACTCCCTGGAGCAAGGCCATCTTGTCATTTTATATGTTAGTGGAGCTTCAGCCATGTTGCTGGCACTCAATCAATGGTAATAAAGATAAGTAATGTTCACACATGATGGGTGTTTGGTCTTTATTATGTTTCGAGTGGGCATTAGTTTACCTCACAAAATCACCACCATAAAGTGTCCTGTAATTTGATACACTCAGCAAAAAGTCTAATAGTGGAATAGTAGAACACATGGGCAATATAAAGACAAATTATCCATGCATATTTGTTGCTAAGGTTGCCACTTTTTTATTTTTAATGGACAGAAGGACTCTGTGACTGCTGTGTGTGCTGACCAGGAATTCCACAGGTTTTCTCCGAGCATGGAAGTGCTTTGATGGGAAGGTTTTTCCTGTTAATTTTTCTGCACAAACACAGCTTTGTCCATAGAAGGGGAAAGCTATCAGATAACTCTAGTATGTGTACCAACTTGCTAAAATCTTAAGAGTCTGATTCAGTATTATGTAGGAATTACATATATGTTAATGGCAGTATATGTAACTTATTCAGTTAATAAGCGTACACACGCACGTGCACGGTACGAAGTTGGGACTGCTTGGAATTATGGGAGGGGAGCACAATTTGGAAACCCCAATCCTCACCCAAAACTAGAAAGTTCTCAGGGGCTTGAATAGGTTGTTTCCCACCCCCCACCCCCTTTGAACTTCACTGTTCTCAGCATTCCATATTATAGAATATAGCCCTCTTTATTGGGCCATTTTAAAAAAAATAATGAGGCTTATTTTTGCATTCTGTTCATTACAAACCAAACCATATTTTCTTTAGGGTTGCCAGCCCCTCCCATCAGTTAGCACCAGCCTGCCTTCTCTGATGTGGGCACTTCTCTCAGGCCTGCCTTCGTCTGTTGTTCAGCTGGCAATTGGTGGGTAAGAATCCCTGGGAGATTGCCCATCACCAGCAGCAACTTGAAACCCTAATTTTCCTGCATATCCTTTTTTTGTCTGTGGTTGGCCTGGCTGTGCTGCTTTGCTGACTGGCTAGCCCCTTTGCTGACTGGCTAGCCCCTTTGCTGTTAGGTGAAACGGTACTATTGAGTACAGTGAAGTATAGCCAGCTTCTTCCAGTGGTTTCTAGCCAAAGGAGTGGTTATGTCAGTCTGTCAAAACCAAAAAAGCAAGAAGGCTTGTGGCACAAGTATTTGCCAGCTGGACAATATTTCATAAAATGCATGATGTGTTTGTTCGTGGTGGATTGTGTGTATTCATATATGAGTATACAGAAAAATCAGGGTGAACAGTGGTGTGTGTCCAACTGTGTCAGAGGAAATGTGGGTTGAGTATATGCTAATTGGACCAAGAGACCATGAAATGCAAAATGCAAATGCATACAAGAAAAACAGTAATAATTTCCATCTACTGTGTTTGGTGATTGAACATTCTTCTTCTAGGCTTTGCTATACTAATTTACCACTGTAATGTGAAAGAATTCATGCAGTCCTAAACAAGCAGAATGAAACTTGTGGATAAATTCAGCAGTTGGAGCCTCCCTTATAGTAGGTTGATCTTGTTGAGCAGCTTGTTCTACCCACCGCTGACCTCGAAGATGGTTTGGAATCTCTGGAGGTGGCAGATGGTGCCGGGGTAGGGTTATGGGAACATCCAAAACCTGTGGAAAGTGGTAGTAATTTTTGTGGGCTAGTAACCTTTGTGGACTTGCGTTCAAGGTTCATCAGTACAATGCAGCTTGAACATAAGTTGTAAAACTTACTACCCCCCGCCCCCAAATTGTTATTAGTTTGCCCATCCACAAATCTCTATATTAGCAATTTATAGTCTAAAAGAAAAGAAGAAATGAAACTTGGCAAAATTTCCCTGCTATGTCACTGGAGACAGTTTTAATCACCACTGATAAACAAGAGGAGTAGATGGTTGTTGTGGATTTTCCGGGCTGTATCGCCGTGGTCTTGGTATTGTAGTTCCTGACATTTTGCCAGCAGCTGTGACTGGCGTCTTCAGAGGTGTAGCATCAAAAGACAGAGATCTTTCAGTGTCACTCAGTGTCAGGAACTACAATGCCAAGACCACGGCGATACAGCCCGGAAAATCCACAACAACCATCGTTCTCCAGCCATGAAAGCTTTCGACAATATAAGGGGAGTAGATGTTAGAAAGTGCAGTGTATGTGAATACATTCTCACATGTGGAACAGAGCCTTTTTATATTGGCACCATGATGTTGGAATCCCTTTCTAAAGGCCTACCTGAATTCAGCTTAGCATCTTGTACAAGGCATATCAAAACTTTATTATTATTCAGACAATATTTCTTTTTGGCTTGTTACCTGATACCTTCTTAGGAGTTGTTACGGAATTTTTGCTTGTGTCTAATATTGTTTTAATTAATTTTAGTAACCTATATAAACTGTGATAAGGGATTTAATTGTTTATTAGTCAATGTTTGGCGAATTGTGATGGCCTATGGCTATAGACAATAAACTCTGTTGATACTTTAATATTTGATGGTGCTGTGTTTATATTTTATTATGTTCTTTTGATGTTGTTGGTGCCTGTCATGAGAGCCCCCTTGGAGTTCTCCTTGCAAGGAATAATATTTTAATCTATAAATACATATCTCTGCTTTCAGCTTTGCTTTGGGAAAAAAGCAACATTGATTATAGTATGTTTACTTGAACTTTGATTGTGTGTGGTACATTTAATCATGCAACAAATTGCATGCAGTTAATAGAAGAAGCCCTGAAAAATTGAACCAGCTGTGAGCCTTACACAATTCTGTTCTCAGCTGCAGTGGTTTCTGATGTGCTCCCAGGATGTTTCACTGCAGTCTAATAGTTCAGAACGGAAAGGCCTTATTTCACTTGGAAGAGAGTGTAGCTGTGATGTTGTTTAACCATTTCTAAAGCAGCAACAAACTCATATTTTTTGCACCTGCTTTTGTGGATAGTTGCCCAGAACCCACTGCTGTAATTAATGTGAGTCCTTGTGTGTCTAATGTGCCTTGGAAAATTAGACTCCCATCCCAGAATGGATTGTGCGCAACATTAAGACGAGCTGTTGCAGTCTGGGAAAAGTATTCATACTGGACTGAGCACTTTATGATTGACTGACTGACTTCAGAGGAATATATGAGTCTTGTAATTGCAGTGTATATTGTGATATGTATGAGCACTTGCACTTTAATTACAGAGTTCATTAGTATAAACCCGGTAGTGTATTTGGGTTCTTAGGGTGATTCCCTAGTTGTTGTTGTAGCTGGGAAAAGTAGCTGTCAGATAATGATTGGAATTGTGGCTAGACTTTTCCTTCGTAGCACGGTGGATGTGGAAAGACCATTCCTGATGAGGCTTGTCATTGGTCCTCTGTATGAACTTTCCAAGAAGATAAATAGGAGGCCCACTTTTGCATTTGGGGAAGGTAGATATTAACTTTTTTCTGCTACTTTAGCTTATTGGGTTGGATTGGCCCTCTTTTCTATTGGTGGCAAAGGAAGAAGGAGGTCCTCTTTGACCACCGAAGAAGCTATGCTGGGAATCAAGAGATCAGTGTGAACAAAAGCCGCGTGTGCGACAAGGGCTGTGACAAGAATTGGGCAAGAAGGAGCAAAAATCCTGGCTAGATCCAGTTAACTGTTCCCCTCTCTGTTGAGCTTGCTGCTTTTGAAGGGATGTTTGGTTATTTCTTGGATTCTGTCGTTTTATGGTTTTATGACTGGGCGGCTCGGATGGTTGGGTTCAAAGCATCTTACATCAATAAAATAAACGAGATATTATGAAACCACAAGATGGTGTAGGCCAGACTTTTTGTGTGTGGGATATGAGCATGACACAGCCACCATCTGAAAGGAGACCCTCTATCCTCAGAAATGCCTGCACTTTCCCCAGAACAACTTGTAAACCTGCCTTTTGAAGTGATTTGTTGGTAGCAGGAGGTGGTGGTTAGGAACTGACATTGGGTAGCATAAAGGATGCAGAGTTAGGCTACCCTGATATTGCATGAACTTGCAAAAAACACTCCCATTTAGACTAGTGACTAACAGCACAGTCCTAAGCAGAGTTACTCCAGTCTAAGTCCATTGAAATCAATGGGCTTAGACTGGAGTAACTCTGCTTAGGATGCAGAGGAGTTAGCCGTGTTAGTCTGTAGTAGCAAAATCAAAAAGAGTCCAGTAGCACCTTTAAGACTAACCAACTTTATTGTAGCATAAGCTTTCGATAAAGTTGGTTAGTCTTAAAGGTGCTACTGGACTCTTTTTGGTTCTGCTTAGGATTGCACTGTAAGTCTCAGTGAGAGGGAAATACCACGTAGCTGCTGGGAGGGATGGTTTTGTCATTTGTGACAAATCTGATTTAATTATTTTGCTTTTAGGGTTGAAATGAACACAGATGCTCTCTGCAGAGCTGCTGTTTGATGAATGCAGCAGGGGAAGTGACATTTTTTGTTCAGCTCGAAACATACCATTAATAGACTCTTTTTTGGGGGGAGGGGGTTGTTGTTTGATGAGAAAGTACTGATTTCATGACCCAAGAAATACTTAATGCATACTGTGAGCAAGAAAAACCACATGATCACGTTCCTTATTGATTTTGTTCTAACTAGAGAATGAAGACAGAGAGACTGGGAGATACCTTTAAAGAACACCCCCTCCACTTTTAAGCCTACACACATCTGTTTGGACAGAGGGGTACTTTTTAAAGAAAGTGGCAGCATATATAAATGAAATTGGCATGTATTTAATGACATTCCAGTTTTAATTTTGCAATTTGGCTGCACAGACTTTTGCATACTGCTATCTACAGCTAGTGAGGCACTGGCAGTCCTAAACCTGAATATTTTGGATTTAAAAATGCCTGCCTCCTCCTCTTCTCCACTTGGCTCTTAAGTAGGAGAATGGAAATGGAGGTTGAATTGATTTTCCATAACATATATAATGAGTTTATAGTATTTGGAATAAGGTTAGGTTACAAATATGTGCATGTGAGCTTATATATACAAGCATATTAAAGTTAAAGGTAGTGCATGTTAATCAGTCTGCATAATTAAATGTTAATCTGCTGCATAATTAAATGAATGGGTGGAGCAGAAGCTGCATGTAGATTTGAGGGCGTGCTGCAGAAAGCATAATCCTTGTGTATGATCTCTAGACTTTTTAAGTCACATGAACATATATGAGGAGGTGCACGTGAAGGGAGTCTCAGTGTTAGCCAGGAAGCTGAGTTTTAAAAAAGATCAGAGGGCTTTGTCAATTTCCCCTCTCTACAGAGCCAGGGAGATCCCTGCTCAGAAGGTTTGTTTCATCTTTGCCTCTTAAAAGGGAAAGTGAAACTGACAGAGCCTTTGGGAGGCAAGGAGGAAATTAACAAACCTTCTGAGCAGCAATCTCCCTGGCTCTATAGAGAGGGGGAATTAACAAAGCCTTCCGATTTCTTTTGAAACTCAGCTTCCTGGCTAACATTGCGACTCCCTTCATGTTCTCCTCCTCGTGTAATTCGTCTCTTGTAGCTTGGCTCTCAGATCGGCAGCAGCTCCCCAGGGTCTCAGGCGGAGGTCTTTCACATCACCTACTACTTCCTGAACCTTTTGTCTAGAGATGCCAGGGGTTGAACGTAGGACCTTGTGCATGCCAAGCAAATGTTCTACCATGGAACCACAGCTCCTCTCCACATGTTATAAGTCCTGTCTAATGTCCTATGTCTACACAGGCAAAAGCCTCCTATGGTTACACAGGTACACTTTCTGTTACAGTAATGTATGCAGCGGCACCACAAAAGGATGAGAACTGTAGAAAGAGAGGGCACCAAATCAAGTACTGCATCCTTGTACTCTTCTCTGTTCTAATCTTGCACCATCAGACTGTTATTTTCCTTTATAAAATGGTCTTATGCACAAGTTTGTTGTACAGTGACGATTTAGAGAAACAAATCATACAGATGCGCATGCGCACACTCAAACGCTAACATTGGCAAACCTGTGCTTCTGTAATCAAAAGCAACATATACCTCTGATTGTCGATTATTGGAAGGCTGCAGCAGGAATAGTCTGGGACTTTGTAAAGCGCCAACTGATAATCTGCTGTGGGCATCAAGGACCTTTGGGCTGGGCCTCTGGGAGAAACAGGATGCTGGGTTAGATGGACCATAGAGTCTTCCTGGGCTCTTAAATCAGGTTGTGTTGAGTCACTGCTGATGTTTTCTGCAGGATGCCTTGTAAACCTTAATATACTTCCCATTGTACACCCACTTGTACACAGTGGTCAGTGAGAGGATCATCATGGCAGTCCGCTGATGAGAGAGCTACTCACGGTGGAAATTACTGCATATGAAATTTTAATGTTCTTCTGAGAATTGCCTCCTTCTTGTTAGATTGACG
This sequence comes from Eublepharis macularius, assembly GCF_028583425.1. Taxonomy (NCBI): domain Eukaryota; kingdom Metazoa; phylum Chordata; class Lepidosauria; order Squamata; family Eublepharidae; genus Eublepharis; species Eublepharis macularius. The sequence continues at coordinate 79,638,758 of NC_072800.1, forward strand.
CTGACACAGCCGTAGGAGAAAAAGTTACGCTTGTGTACATTAATGCCGTTCATTTTAATTTACATGTTGGTCTTCTTTGCCAGCCATGGCAGTGGAACAAGGAGCTATATGGAACAGCACCCCACACCTGTCCAGGAACTCTGTTATTTAATCCCAGTGAATGTGGGTTTTCTGGGAAAATTCAAATTAGAAACATTTCTGGAAATTTGTCCCCCCACTATTCGATTTTATATAAATTGTTTATATGTTTAAATAATGATAGCAAAAGGAGGGAAATATACCATGTACTGGCCTGGACCATTTATAAACCCAAGGCTTTGTCCATGCTGCATATTCCACTTTTAACCCATCTAACGTGGTTGATTTGCAGCACAGCATCCCTGACAGCTATAGATAGAGAATAGACATAGGGCAGAAAATGTGCTGTTCACATCACTGCTTATGCCACTACCTGGCCAATGAGATTTATTTTTACAGATGTTGACCTTATATTTTTAAGAATGTATTTCAGCTAAAGGAATTTTAATACTTGTTTTAAAAATGATGCATCTGATGAAGAGAGCTGTGATTCTCGAAAGCTTATGCCTCAATAAAGTTGGTTAGTCTTAAAGGTGCTACTGGACTTATGATTATGATTATTTATAAACCACCCATCCTCAGGGGCTCTGGGCGGTGAACAACAGTTAAAATCAATAAAAACAAGAAAACAATTTTAAAATCAACATACAATAAACAATAATAAAATAAATTAACCAAGTACCTTAAAGTGCAATGGTAGGGAGAGTCCCCTGCACCCTTTGCTCATTCCCAGCCTTCTGCCCTCCTTTGCTCCAGGCTGCAGATAATCCCTGGCTCACAAACTTGCCAGGATTTGGCAAGGGCAAGAGGCAGATGAATGAAGATTAAAGTTGGCCCAGCCCCAGACTATGCACTGAGTGCCTCGTGTGCTACACAGCCAAAGCCCTCCCCCCCAGGGCTGCCCACTAAGCCAAGGCCGAGTTCTTCAGGGACGTCGCTGGGGCATTTGCATCCCGTGACCCTGGCCCTGCCCACCTTCCTCCCACTCGGCATTCTGCTTTCCCTGCTCAGGCCAGGCCAGGCAGGCGCCCAGCTCCCTGCTGCCAGCCAGCCAAGCTGGCTGGGGACACTTGGCCACACTGCCACCAAACACTGAAACATTTAAAAGAGGGGTGGACAAAGTGGCCAGGGAGTTGAGGAGAGTGGGTGTGGTCAGATCCACACAGACCAATCAGCTCCTGAGGAAAAGAAGAAGGGGGACGGATAAGCAAAAAGAGGACAAAAGCATTCACACTGGCATTAATCGGGCCAGCCGCGAGTTGGCAGCGGGTTCAAAATAACATCGCGGTATGTCCGCTGGGGATAAAATCGGGGACACCGTGAACTAAAAGCAGTACTGCGTCCCATGACTAGCTTGCAAGTGTGAAACCTCTGCAAACATGGGATGCGAAACAGGTATGGAAACACTTTAAAGTATGAGTGTGAAAGGTATAAGAGAGAGTGCTAGCCTAAGTTTACAAGGGAGACTGGGAAAGAAATGGTAGACATATGGTTACTTGGTGTGAACCAAAGGCCAGGTGACTCTGCTGCAGCTGTAAGCATTCTCTGTTTCCTTCCTGAGCTAAAGCTGTGTTGAAAATGGGTGGGGAGACACATGGTGGAGGTGGGGGGAGATGGCATCACTGCTTGGCTTAATTACATCCTTTCGGTATCACCTCACCCTCATATTAGAACCGCATGATGCATGGTTCATAACAAAACAAAGCTCTCTGTGAGACTAAAATAACATACAAATTGGCTCAGGGTTTTTTTAAATGGTAATTTCAATAGGACCCAATCCTGCAAGGTCCTTTCTGTTTCTGCCTGCTTTGGTGGTATAATGAGCAGTAGGGTTCTCTCAGCAGTTAGCCCTGGATAGGATCAAGCTATTACCATTTTAAAAGCATTTTTTAAATAAAAAGCACAAGGGTTTTTATCTCTGCTTGAAAAATGTATGTCGTCGGTGCACTGTAATTATAGAAGTCATGATTATGTCCTCTAAACTAGTCAGGAACTTTATTTATTTATTTATTTATTAGTTGTTCTGAGGGAGAAAGAGGAAAGGGGAGGAATACTGTGGGTGTATTCCTATAAGCTAAATATAGTGTGGGACAATTATATCATGTCATGCTTAGAAAAAAAAGAAGAAAGTAGAAGTGTATGAGATTTGGGGGTAAATGTTATTTAGACAGAGCAACTGAACATCAGGAATAAACGTGCTGCGCACTCACCTCATTCAGGGCCAATTATCATCTAAGAACTCCTCTACATGAGAATTTACTATCTACAGACTTCATTTCGGTCGAGCCACTTAACAATCTACACCAGGCTCAAAGAGTTTTCCTCACCTTTGGCAGGCCCAGAATTCCTAGCTTATTGCTAAAAGAATTTTTGTATTCTAAAGGAATTTTCCCTGCTAGGGTTTTTAATAATTTCATTTTAAACTCTTTGCTACTAAGCTGGCAAAAAAGGACCTTCAGTTGGCAGCTGAGAGCTCCACCTCAGAACCCGTGTCAGATGTGGTACAGAGTAACTGAGCTCAGGGGCCCGATTTTCCTCCACACCTGAGCATGGTCCCAGTGCACTGTGAATTCTATCAAGAAGAAAGACTACAAATAAGTATCCCACTACTTTCCAGTTTTAAACCATTACAATATTATATTGACTTTAGCCCTGAAACTCTTCAGATATATCTCTTAGAAGATAGCCAGAAAACTATCTTATGCAGTTGCAAAATTTTGCGTACTAGCACTCAGAAAGCAGAACTGCTTGACTAAGGAAATGTCAAGCAATTCTTGACATATATGATCTTATCTTTTATGTATTAATTCATTTTAAATATTTAAAAACTGTCTCTTTTATCTGTATTTAACTTGGCTGGTCTTTTGACCATAATAAATCTGTTGGATCTGTTGCATATGGTCTTCTGTTTCATCATTACAATAACTGGGCAAGGAAGGTCAGTCTGAGAGAGTGTCTGGCTCATGTTTACTCAGCAGATAAGTGGGAATTTAAACTCAAATCTTCCTTATCCTAGACCAACACTCTAACCACAGTAGCATGCTGGTTCTCCGACTTCTTATCCTGGTACTTAATTACTTCCATTAGAAACCATGAGAATAAAGCTAAAATTTCAGGACAAACCCTGTAACCTGATGTGACAGACTGCAATTAACAGCAGGTTTCCAAAGTACAGCAAAATCAGAGAGCTAGGAGGGAAAGGGTTAACTGTTCCCTAGAATTGAGAGCTTGAGTGACAGGCTACTCCCTCTTCTCTGATTGGTCAGTTAGAACCAGTGTGAAAGCAGTCAGTTAGTTTCTGAGAGGATTTTAATGTGAATGAGTGAAGAGAGAATTAGAGTGAAGAGAGAACACTTTTGCCTTAACTGTAGTATTACTGTCCTGAGGAAGAATTCTATCTAGAAATTCAAAGTATAAGTGTCAGCAGAAGCAGAAGCATGCTTTACACAGACACAAGGGAACTGGGAGTGTGTTTTGGCAACAGTGACTGGGTAGTAGGTTGAAACTCCCTTCAAGCCAAAAGAAGAAGGGTTATATCTTCTGTGGAGGAGAAGATTAATTCCTGTCCAGTTTCTAAGGAGAGGGGTGGCTCTGAGGAGAACCCTGGGTTAGACTAACTCCAGGAAACTTGAGCTGTCATAGGAAACTTTCTGAAGAAACATTGTTGCTGTAACTAAATTACTAAGTAAAACATCTCTCACTGTTAAGAACCAAAATATATGAAAATAAGCTTCAAGGATACTGTTTTGCCTGTTACAAGAAGTGTATTTTGTAATACCAACAACATTTTACCTCCGCGTTTCCATCCGCTGACTACACTTACTCAATCCCTGCCTGTTAAATAAAGTTATTTCCTTTTGAATGTTATACAGTCTCTAGTTCCATTTCTAACAAAAAGGAAGAGGGGTTGTACTTTTCCCAATCAAGTTCCTGGGTTGGGCTAAAAAGCCAAAATTATATCTGTGTGTCAAGGTGAGACAAACAGATGTTCAAATCCACAAATATAAACACAATACTTGGGGCTGCTTAGTCAAAGCAGGGAAACTGAATTTTGGCGGGAAAACCTGCCTCAGAGTGGGGAAAGTGAAGGTGGGTTCATCATACCTGCAAGCCTACTTGGAGTTGGGACACAGGTACTACGTTTGTTAGTCTTTTACTTTTTCCTCTAAAAATATTTTATTATTAAGCATAAGATTTGATTTCTCTGACCATTGAAACATTAAATTCCACGATTCTGTCTCTCATTGTGCAGTGGACAACATGGAAGATAATGATCTTTCTGCCGCCAAAAACCTATGGGTAATAATCATTATGACTTACACCCAAGCAGGTTTTGCATATGACTGTAGCTTATTAATTCTTCAGACTACAAGGCCTTTACACTGCCTGAATAACCAAAGCCAAACTTCACTTAGTGTTTTTACTTTTACACAGTTGATGAACAAGAACTGAGTAAAGGCAGAAAGATCCTCAGCTGTGCTTTCTGGGGTGGGGGGTGGAATGGGCATGTGACTGAAAGCTTCTTCTTACCAACGGAACACTTTTCTAGCCTAGATACAGTTTTACCACCTCAGCGAGCTCTCAGATTCTAAGAAAGGCAGGGAAGGTTTATAGGTTCGGCTTTATTTTTCTAAAATATTTATATCCCCTATGTTCCTTAAAACTTTGCTGAGGGGTCTTAGATAAGCCAATGAAGCAATAAAACAAGTAGATTCAAGCTATTAAAATATAAGCCTAAATTCATTTTGAAAAACCAGCAATAAAATCCCTACAGCTAACACACCTCATGGTGTTGTCTTGAGGGGAAAATGGAGCAGGGATGGAACAGTGTAGGCTGCGTTGAGGGTGAGGCAGGGTAAAAATGTATTAGATGTAAGAATGTAAGAGATGACAGTTATTCAGCCTTTAATTTTCTGATGAAGTTATTTTTCCTCCTTGTGAAGTATAAGGCATATTTGTTTTTTATGTTGTTGTCACTGCGTCGACATGAAATAGTAAGAGTTAATTCTTTTCACCCTCATGTCTGCCTAATGATATGGTTTTGTCAAATGAAAACCAGGGCTGTGGGAAGAAAGGATGGTAATATGAAAAGATTATTTTGCTGTCGGTGCAATCCTAAACCGAGTTATTCCTGTTTAAGACCATTGAAATCAATGGAGTAACTCTGCCTAGGATTGCACTGTGTGACAAATAGTATGCAAGATGAGAAAGTCCGCATGATGCATTGGTTAGAGGGATGGACTAGGATTTTGGAGTATGGTTGCATACTTTGGAGTGACAAATACTTGGACATTTGTGGTTGGTACTCGGAGGGTCAAAACTTAAGGGGGGAAAGAGCACAGTGGGGTTATGATCCAGAGAATCATAGGATTGGAAGGGACCCCCCAGGGTCATCTAGTCCAAACTCCTGTACAATCCAGAAAATCTCCAACTACCTCCCCCCTACACCCCCAGTGACCCCTACTCCATGTTCAGAAGTTGACTAAAAAAATGTCAGGATCCCTAGCCAAACTGGCCTGGCTATAATGTGTAGATGGAGATTTGTCTTTCCCACTTAGGGAGTGATTCCGTACATGTTGGATAATGCACTTCCAATCCTCTTTATAGATCATTTGGAATGGATTTTTTCATGTGCGGAACAAAAAATCCACCTCAAACGATTGATAAAGTGCATTGAAAGTGCATTATCCAACATGTGCGGAATCACTTAGGGTTACCATTCCTTGGAATGCGCTCCTGTGCATACCAGAACACTTCTTCATTGCACCAGAAATGACATCATTCCCAGTGCGACGCAGAAATGTGGGGCCGCACCAGGGGCTGATTTGATAAAAAAAATTGGCCTAAATGCTAGATTGAGCAACTCATCTCTTCCGTGTCATGCTGGGAATGATGTCATTTCCAGTGTTATATGGAAGTGTTTTGGAGCCCCACCCCCCACTTTAGCCCCAGGGGACTTGGCAACCCTATTCCCAATCTATCATTTTCTTCTGCAAACAGGTGATGACTTTTCTGGTTTCTTTGGCATCCCCTCTCTGACCCTCTGTCCTGCTTATGTGTTTTGATATATGTATGTATTTTTAAAGTTTTTTTAAACATTTTTTATTGTTTGTCACCTTGCGGATCCAAAGTTGGGTGGAAAGATGGCATAAAAATGTTTAAAATAAAATAAATATTATGACTGTATACTTTTTAGAAGTTCTAGTTCTAGTCACTATTGTGACTGTGTGATATCCTTCTGTCCCAGTTTACTACAAAATTTGTGTCCTTCAACATTTATTTTTTCCTACCTCTCAGATGGCAGAAATTAGATACATGTCCCGAGGTAGCATAAGGTGTACCAACTGCAGCTGTGTGTCTTGCTTATGTTGTGTATATTCACAAATTTGCTTGTAGAAAACAAAGTTATTTATACTTTAACATGTCATAAATATTTCATATGTCATTTAAATGCTAACTAATTAATGAGATGTTTTATGTTGTTAAAGCAGTAAAACAACTTTAGGTTTGATAACAAAATAATTTTTTATATATATTTACATTTTCTCCAAAATGTCTGTTCCCCCCTCCAAATCCCCAGGGACCCCCTCCCCTGGCTTCAGTATTTCCAGAACTTTCACATTCTATAGGCAAGATTAAATAAATAGTAAAATGAAACTTTATATGTGTACAAACAAAAAGCCCTTTGGGAACTGGGATCAAATGCTTAATAATAGTGTAGTAAGTGAAGGTAAATCATGCAGTAATGGCATGATAGCGCTAAGATCAGGCAGTTCTATAAGCCACAGGTGTTTCCATACGATAACCTTTTTGTGCTGCACAGTCCATCCTTTTCCACATTCAGCTGCTTTTGGAATTGCAGTTCAAGATCCACCCATTGGTGATATTTTACCACTGAAATAGGGTTGCCAAGGACCTGGAGTCCCTCGACAGGAGATCCCCAGGTCCCTGTAGTCTCCTGGCAGGGGATTGGGAGCCGGCACTTACCCTGACTCCCTTTCTCAACGCATGCGTGCGTGCTTCTGGCTCATGTGATGACGTCACATCTGCAAGTGAAGTCGTCACACAGGGTCAAAGGGGGCCCTTGTTGCCACCGCCGCCGGGTCTCACTGCAAGCGCGGCAGTGGTGGCTACCACTGCCACTCTCTCACTGTCATTTGGCACATGGGCCGCGGTGACGAGAGGCAGCCATGGCTGTGTCAGCAAGAGCCAGCGGCTGCACTTGCAGCGAGAGCCTGCTCTCGCTGCTGCTTCTGCCGCCCGCTTGCCCGGGGACTCGACGCACTGCCCAGGGAGGGGGCTCCCCAGGGAGCGCGCCCCCTGCCAGCCATGTAAGTAGGTGCAGGGGGTGAAAGGGTGGGATCTGGGGATCCTCGCCCCCGTTGGGGGAATGGCAACCCTGCACTGAAATTATTTACCTTCTGGGTGTTTCCATCAGAGCACTCAGCTGGTTTGGATCGCACTACTGTGGAGAGCTCAGCTGATGGCCTTGGGGGGGTAAGCCACTTTCAGCCCCAGCTCTCCAGCTATATTGTGGGGATAATAATAACTCAGACTCTGGGGCACTAATCTGACTAGAAAAGCAGTATATAAGCACAATAGTTGGTGTTGTTGTTGTTATTTTAGCATGCCTGCTCCCTCCCAGTACCTCCACCATATACAGATTGATATCTGTGGATGATTCCCTCCATTGCCTCTTTAAAAAAAGCCTGTTAGCCAATTTATGTAATTACTTTATTGCTCCATATTACTGTTTTCCAGTCCCAGTACAGTATACCAGTAAAAAAGTGACTAAAGTAGCAGCCATGAGAAAGCTTGATATCAGTGAGTAGAAATTTCCCAGTCCCTGACTGGCAGTTGCTACAGGAGGGGGTCCACAGCTGTTCTATCTGTACATAAAATAAATCTTGCCCAAAGGAAGGGTAACATGTTCACAAATTCTTGTTTTTTAACTTTTTTTTTTGGCTCTACTATCAGCACTCAGCTGGCCCTATAAAAGAGAACTTCGCTATATACTTTATGCCTCTCTTTGTAAGAGGTCAATATAGCAACAGCACTCTGAAAAGCATAATACTGCATGCATCATTAAGCCCTATTGAATACAAAATGGTGGCTTGCATATGTCAGTGTAAGCACTTCCCGGTGTCTGTGTAGGTTTACTTTATAGTGTGGCTCAAGGTCTAAAATTCCTTTCAAATATGAAATGATTCAGCGTTTTTAAAGTTGCCATATTACGGCATGTACATAGTGCAAAGTTATCTATAGTCATTGTTCTTAAGTTACCTTTTTTTGCATTTCCTTAAGGATCTAAAATAAAATATGCAAATGCTTAGAAGCTTCTGGCATACCAAGATAAATTAAACTCTTCTTGGAGAAAAATTGGGATCCAATAAATCCTCTTAATTGTCTATTAATCATTGCCTATATTGTAATCAGCGCTAAATTGCCATGCAAGTTACTCCCCCTATTCAATTAAAAGAAAATTACTTTACCTGTACTTTTAATGGCTGCAGTCATCTATATTCACATCCATACAAGATTATACTCAGACCGACCCAAGACATTCTCGGGCATTGTACCAATATGTTTGTTGAAACATCATGAATTCATTTTATGCAAATTGAGGTAATATTGTGGATTCATTTTGCTTGTGCTCTGCAGTGAGGGTGTTAAATGTAATTTTTTCCTCATTTACAAGTGAGCACCAGCTAAAACTGCAGGGGAAGCTTATGTCTCCATGGTGCTTCAATGCAGATAGAAAAGACAGATTCTGTTGCTATAGAACAGCATAGATGTCCAGTCTTGGAGACACACATTTGTTGTCGCCACAAACTTTTTTAAAAAAGGAACATTTTACACTTGTATGCACCATTTATTCATTTAAACATTTCTATGTCGCCTTTCCATCCAACTCATGGTCCCCAAGGCAACGAAACAGCATTTTAAAATGCAAAGATACTTAAACATATAATCATGTAGGCACACAAAGAGGGAGGAAGTCTAATAAGAGTTAGTGAGCATATAGCTTGCGTAAATGCCTTGCTGATAGATTTGCTTTTCAGTATTGGGGAGCAAAATGTTTTATATCTACATTAAATGTATGCCAAAGTGGCATACATACTGCATACTGCAGGAGTCAAAGGTGAAAGCAATTAATGAGTGGGTGATTGGAGTACTAAAGACCTTGCCTGTCCCAGCCGTTAAGGTTTCTTACATTGAAATGTAGGTGGAAAAATGGAACTCTTTTCTGTAATGGATGCAGAGGAGTTAGCCGTGTTAGTCTGTAGTAGCAAAATCAAAAAGAGTCCAGTAGCACCTTTAAGACTAACCAAATTTATTGTAGCATAAGCTTTCGAGAGACGAAGAGAACTGTGATTCTCGAAAGCTTATGCTACAATAAAGTTGGTTAGTCTTAAAGGTGCTACGGGACTCTTTTTGATTTTTCTGTAATGATTACTTTATAAACTCTGAATATTAGTACAGATTACAGTAACCTATAAATCTTGCAGATTATTAAGCAGATTTCAGTACTCTGGATCTTTCCTGCAGATATGACATATTCTGAACCTACAGAATTTATAGCCACTTAGAGATTCAACCGGGACTGCATGGGGCCTTGCTGGATGTTAGATATGTATCTGGTCAGAGTTGCCTCTTTCAGAAGTGTGAGATTCCTTAGGAGAAACAGTTTAGGGCTGTAGTAGGAAGAAGACAAAAAGTGATATGGTACCCAGTTTACCATGCATGAATGTTTGCAAGCAGCAGACGCTTTTAGCAAATAACATGACTTCACTGGATCACCAGATACATGATTCACACAGAAAAGTGTACCTGCTGCCTTAAAAAATGAGTGCCTTAGCCAGTTTCCCAAGTTTGTGATCGTTGAGGCAATTCATCCCCCCCCCCCCGTGAACTTAAATTGGTGGCTGAACTTAAATTTATACCTACCTTTCAATGTGCCCATCTGAATGAGTCATTCCTCTGGGTGTAGGTTCCCTGTTTGGAATAAGCAAGAAGTTCCTCTGAGGACAGATAATCTCAGGAATAATTCAGTGTTCCAATAATATCAGATGCAGAATCACATCTGATGAAGATGTATGGCAGACTCAACCCCACCCCTCAGTGAAAGCTGATTGGAAAGAATCTGGATGAGGTCATGAAAGTACATAGAGGTCAGTGAATAGCCTCCTTGGTGGATGGGAAGGCTAAACTCATGGGAGCTTTTAAGAACTTTGTTTTTTTATGACAGTTCTCCTACAGAATACAGTGTGTGGATTATTGTGCTAGTCCAGGGATAGGCAACACTCAACATACCTATTGGAGCTGGCACATCAGCCACTTGGCTTGGCACTCAAGACTGGCTCCCTGGTCAAGCAACTAGCATGAGCCTTGAATAGTGAAACCACCATTGGTGATAGTGGCGTGGTAGAAAGCAACCGACGTGGGTTTTGCCCATCCATCTTTCTAGATTTGTGGAGCCACCATCCAGGCCTGAGCCGAGCCTCCGATGTTTGGCTTGCCTCCAGTGTATCTGGCAAAGTACAGTACTCATCCCACCCACCCCCAGTTTTGTTTGCCAGCACATCAAGCTCCTTCACTGGGAGATGTTGCCCTTTTGGGGGCACTTGGGCCACAAAGGTTGCTTATTCCTGTACTAGTCCATGAAAGATTTTCAGGATCCAGTAAATTCTTGTGAATTTATTTGAAAATGTCATAGAATGCAAATGGCAGTAGGAAATGAGGATGTCCTTTATAATGTCCTATAGAATTAAGAAAAAGATACATGAAAACACAAAATATTCGATGTACTCCATTCATATTTGTTGTAGACAATATACTTGCTGAGGAAAGCAATCAAATGAGGGAAGGGTTCAGTCCAGGTTACACAAATGAAACACACACACAAAACCCCAGACACATAAATAAACACATCAGTCCAGAAACTTGCCAGACAGAATTTTTTCAGGGAGGAGGGAAGGAAGAACAAGTGGAACAGGAAGAAAAGGAAGAAAGGTAGGGTAAGTAGCAGTTGCCTGGGCAACTAGATCCCAAACAAGTTAATGCACAGAAGATGAAATAGAGTTAATGCATTTTTCAGTTGTTTGTTAAGGGAAGTGGGGGGAGGATCCAGGTTCAGATCCCACTTAGCCCAAAAGCGCTGAGTGAATGGATTCAGACCAGTAGTTCCTGCTCAGCCTAACAAACCTAATTGTCAGATTGCTGTGAGAACAAAATGAAGTGGGGGAGAACGGTTAATACTGGTGTAGGTTCCTTTGAGGAGAGGAGAGATAAAAATATGTGCATATGTATGAGATTTAAAAACATGACTCCACCCCTGGCCCGATAGCATTCTTTCGGCCCTTTTAATTTCTCTTTCCTACATTTTGGCCCCTTCTGTATGCTCTGCAGCTGGTTTTCAGGGTATTCAGCCCATGAAGATCGGATCCACTTATTTGTCAGTTCTCATAAAGCTTTGATTTTTCAGTTCTGCACTTGAGAGAGTTTCTATATGAACTATAGAGCAAATTTTGGATTATTTTTCTACTAAGTGTGTGTGCACACAAGTGCATGCACAGCTGTGAGACTTTGGCAGGGTGGAATGACATGTATGTCGGAATCTGCTCCTGTGAATGTCTGTAACCAGTTGTAGCTGGTTTTGCCCTAGTCCTGACAAAATACAACTTTGAACTTACACCATTTATCTAAAATATTACTTAAAAAGAAGTCCCATTCATTTCAAGATTATTTTAATTTCCTTATATTTTGTGTTTAGGACCATAATCCTCATCTGCATTGTAATCTTTCTTAGATTTAGTTATGGGAAAGAAGTCTTTGAAAAAGTAAGACTTCAGTTAGACAGCTTTGTAGTAGATGGTCTGAAAATGGAAGCTATAGGATTCAAGTCTAAAGTTATGCATGTAAGTTGGAATGTATTTGAGGAATTTTTTAAAGGCATGTAATTAAAGCAGTCTGTTTTTGAGCTGATGTCCCATCTTGAAATAATCAGTGACATATATTTTCACAGTTCTAAAAATCAGAACATTTCACTTACAGTTAATGAGAGTGGCTGAAGGAAGTAAAGGAAATAATGAATAGGATTAGCGAGGCGCTATTAGAAGAAGCAGTTTGAAAAGAAACAAAGGATTGAATCCTGTGTTGGGGGAGGTGCTTAGAGAGATGGATATGAGTGATCCAGCCCAGGAGATGGATCACTCATTAAATATGGCAACAGGTCTGAGAAAATTTTTATTTTTTTCTTACCTTGTAAAGAGTGTGTTTTTAAAAAAGTCTTCTTAAGTGTTCTTCTGTATATAAGCAGCTAGAGTGGAGCAGGCAAAGCTATTGACCAAGGCAGCTGCCCCAATTTTTTTGTGGAAATTAAATAGAGCGAGTGATTGCCGTTTTTATTTGTGCCAGTTTAGCATTCCAAGATTAAGTGGGGGGTGGATAGCATGGCTAGAGATTTTACATTGACTGCTGTGGATCGGTAGCAGTTCAGTGACCCACATATATTGTGCTCTCCTCATGACATGTGATGTTTCTGTTCTTCTCTGTGGACTAACAACACTCAGAGCCTCTTTTGAGATGTGGGCGGATGAAAAGAGAGGAAACAGCTGGCTCAATTTTATTCCATTCATGTCCGTCCCCCCCTCTCAAAGTCACTATGTAAGATGCAGTTTTTTAAAACAGCTATTGTGTACCCAAAAACTTGCTGTTATCAGAAGATCTGGCTTCAGAGGATGGTCTTGTGGCTGGACCTGACAAAGAGATCTTATTTTTTTAATAGCAGGGTAATGGCAGTCTTTTTAAAAACAGCTGCCTTGTAGTCAATATGTCCTTTGCAATATATTCAGTGTATGACACATTTTATCCTTTATCAGTGAAATGTGAAATGAGAAGTCTACTTACGATACTATGGCAATAAAGCTAATATATGATGGAAGATTCAAGTAACAGCAAGATGAATTTTAGTGATCTGCATAGAAGTACGTGTCGTTCTTCTGTTCAAAGTCTGTTGTATTAAACTTAAACTATTACTTCCCTTCCTGGGCTGCAAGCCAGTACATGGGTAATATTGGAATGATTACAATGTGAATTGACCTGTTGCCTTCGAATGTGCATAAACTTGAGGAGAAAAACTTAGTGCAAATATTGAGAGAACTGGATTAGCAGCTATCAGCAGGAAATTGGGTGGCAGTAGAGGTTAATAAGGGTGGAAGCAATGGTTTTGATTAGAGAGCTCGCAACTTGTGGTGTTTTGAAGGAATCTGCCCTCGGAACTGATTTTTTTCTGTTTACTTAGAGCTGAGTCACACGAACATCTTGGCATGGTAACTGCTTTGCGAATGTGCTGGTACTACGTGCTGGAGTGGTTGGTTGATGAGTTCCAAAAACTCATCGTTTTCTAAATGAGCAAATGAGAGAGCTATTGAGAGAGAGGGAGACAGAGAATCAGCCAAAAGCTTGCACCCATTTGGAAAACAGAGCCATTCTCTGCAGCCCACAGGCAGTTTAGAAGTGGGATGAGCATGTGTCTGTGACGCAGACCAAATAGTTTAGGCAGTTCAAAAGATTCCTGAAGCATCTGAACCCACTACACTTTCTTTTATTCCTGTTATTTGTTTAAGTAGTGACATCGAAGAGTTGATAAATACAGGAGTTATGAGCGGTGCCAGTATAATATTATCAAAGTTATACTGGTGGGACATTTAAAAGGAAGGTTGGAGAAGCTGTTCTGAAGTAGCTGGATTTAGGGACTGAGTTGAAAGGGGTTGGGGTTGACATTGTGGAATCCAGAGGATTTCAAAGGACTCCTTGCATAGTATTAACCTGGAATTCAAACTGTATTCCAGAACATGGATGCTATACTTGATAGACTGACTGCCATACATTGACCAACTTGCAGATTCATCACCTTCCCGTGTGCCACTAAAACAAGATCAATCATGACATGGCATTATTATACATTTCCCCCCAAATCTGCTACGGCTTCACCTTGCTTCATCATAGAGCTAGTCAAGAAGCCCGTTCACTTGAGCAAGATGTATGGTGGGAAGCTCTCATGAGAAGCCCTGTTGGGCACATAAAACTTGCAGTGCTGTGTTTAAAGATGTACGGGGAATGTGGAGGGAAGGCAGGGTGCATTGCATGCGTTGGTTCCTGGATAATAGCAGGAAGCACTCCTCAAGCTGCCACTATAGACTCTCGTATTGGAAAGCTGGCAGGAAGTTTTGTGCCTTTGTACCAATCTTCTGTGCCTTTCACATTAGCAGGTGATTCTTTTCCTAGCCTGGAAACAAAATGATGACTAATGTCTTGGCAGGAGGAGTGGCAGTCCTACTTCATAGTTGCTTATATTAACACACACACATTAATTTCCCCTTACCAGTACAAGGCATACACACAACTGTGAGCTGAAAGACATGGTAGCTTTGAAACAGCTCATCTTTTATGCAGTGAAATAATTTCTGGGAATTCTCTCCGTTGTGGCAGGCTTGGTAAAATGTGAAGTTCAAGTAAGTTCCCAGAATAATTTAGCAGTCAAAATCTCCCCCCCCCTCTTTTTTTAACAACAATCTCCTTTTTTTCTTTTCACAAAGGCCCATTTAATCGTGTTGACGACTAGTCTTGCGGATATAGAAAATAATACAGCAAATTGTGTATTCTGTAAGTCATTTTAAGAGGGACGGCTGTCTGAAAAATGAACGCAAGAGGCGGAATGGTTATTGTTTCCATTAGCTCAAGACACTTTCCATTGTGTGTGTTTTTTGTGATTACACTATTAGTCAAATGTGCAGCTATTGTTGCTTTGCAGAGCAGATAAGGATGTCTTGTCTGTGAAATGGCTTCTCTGTAGATGAGTCAGTGTAAAAGTTAGTAAATGTAGTTCCATTTTGAATTGTTGTTTGTGAGATTTGAACAGTTCTGGGCGAAATTACTTGCATATCCATTTGCTCGTAAATGTGACTTCATTTAAAATAAAGCTGTTCGGTCGTCCATCCTACATCTTGACACAGCTATCATACTGATCTTGTTATTACAGTGACTCATCAGAATCTTGTATGCCTGTATAGGTCTATGCAAAGGGAAATTTGCATAGGTCTATGCAAAGGTCTATGCAAAGGGAAATTTGCTTTGCTTGCCAAATGCCACCACTGAGCATGTGCAGATTGGAATTGCTTTTGCTTCATTTACACTCTGTCTGACCTTGGCAATGTTTCCTCTCATCCACCTGTATTGCCATCTGACACGATAACTTTGTCTCAAACTCAGCCCGTCACGTTGAAGCTGGTGTGTAGCCGAAATCTGTGAGCAAGCCTTTTATAGGGATCAGGAGATACTGCCTGGCCTGCTGCTGCCTATAGTTGGGAAGATATGGGCAAATATGGCTGGCCTCCCTTCTTTGGCCAGGAATTGAGAGGTGGCACACTAGCAGACTGTTTACCTGACATCCCCTAGGTTCAAGACCCACAGTGGGCTTTGATCCTGATCAGAGCTTTTTTTCTGGGAAAAGAGGTGGTGGAACTCAATGGGTTGCCCTCAGAGAAAATGGTCACATGGCTGGTGGCCCCGCCCCCTGATCTCCAGACAGAGGGGAGTTTAGATTGCCAATCTAAACTCCCCTCTGTCTGGAGATCAGGGGGCGGGGCCACCAGCCATGTGACCTTTTTCAGGAGGTTCCGGAACTCCGTTCCCCCGCGTTACCCCTGAAAAAAGCCCTGATCCTGATATAGCTACTAGGCTGAACTTTAACTTTCAACAGTTTAAAAGCACTACGAAATTGTCTCTTGAGGGCTCATTTTTGAGTACAGCTTTATTACTGTTGTAAATTTCTTTCTGAACCATTTTAAGCTTCGGTGTACAAAATGGCAGTAGTTGACAATTTTAACAGGTTACGGTGGGGGGGATTGGGGGGGAGTGTCCATCGCCCTCCAGCTGCCCTCCACTTGTACCTCCTTTCCAGTCACTTACCCACATGCCCCTCCCTTGTGTTTCCTTTCTCTTCTCACTCATGAGCCATCTACTACCTGGACTCACAGCTGCCTAGCCACATGCCCTTTCTCCATTGGCACCAGCAGTGGATAGCTGGGAATGCCACTGCTGTGGCCACCAAAAATACTACTACACTGCACAACCTCCATGTTCTTCCACAGTGACACTGGGCAGTGAATATGGCAGGGTCCATGGTTGGCAGAGTGCTCATAAGTAGAAAGGGGAAGGACATGGTGGTGAGTGGCAGAGTAGGCAGACAGGTGGAGGAGGGGAGGTTGGCATCAGCGAGCCCCATCTGAACTCCTGTCCCACCTTGAGGTATCCTAACAAGTATCCTTGTAGTAGCTTGTTGAAGCTCATAGTTTCAAACTCTTTACTAGAGAGAGATCTGGTATGAACTAAGTGGTAAAGTCTGGCAAAAGTTAGTCTGTAGCTTCACTTGATGCATTGGTTGTTGGACTGTACCATTCAGACATCTGGCAGGAAATTTAATTGCTTTCCTTCCCATATTAAAAAAAACCCTCCTCTCTGTACATATTATATTTATGGGCTGCTGCATCATCCAGCTTAATTGGTAAGGTAATCAACTAAAGGTTTAGATGATGAAGCAGCAGGAGCACATTTTGAAGCTCTTTTGGTTCTCATGTAATAATATGGAAATGACTGCCTTTGCGTCTAACAAGAAACAGTCGCTTTTGTTTATTAACTTGCCCATAATTAATATCTCACAAAAGGGTCCTGAATTGAAGTCTTGGCAATATGCAGATTTATTTGCATGTAACAAATACATCGATTGGTTAAAAGACAAATTAAACAATCTTTGGCAGCCCCCCAAAATAGCATGCCAGGGTGGAGTTTTGGCCCTATCCTTTTCTCTAAGACGTTCGTTCTCTTGTACAGGGAATTCCTAATTGTTTAGCTTGGATCTAGTTCCTGGGCTGTGTTTACACCTGTGTATTGCAATAATGGAAAGGGCAGCACAAGAAACCTACACGGACAGGGAGAGTAACATCCTTTTCCTACAAATTTGAGTTTGTGTGTGTGTGTGTGTGTGTGTGTGTGTGTGTGTGAGAGAGAGAGAGAGAGAGAGAGAGAGAGAGAGAGAGAATTCTAGTGCAAACAAAGTTTAAGAATACAGGCAAGTAATTGCAACAGTTATTCATCATGAAGTAAAACTTGGCACACTGTATTCACTGGAGTTTCATTTACTCATAGCTTATTCAGTACAGTGAATGCCTCTCCTGTGTTTTATCATTCCACCCCCATATTCCAGATGTCTCTAAAAGCTGTCCACTAGGATTGCCAGCTCCAAGTTGGGAAATTCCTGGAGATCTGGGGCGGGGGGTGAAACCTGGAGAAAGTGGGGTTTGGGGAGGGACAGGACCTGGGCATGGCATAATTCCATAGAGTCCACCCCCCCCCCCCAAAGTAGCCATTTTCTTCAGGTGAACTTATCTCTGTGGCCTGGAGACCAGTTGTAATTCCGGGAGATCTCCAGCCACTACCTGGAAGTTGGCAACTCTACTGTCCACAAAGCAGTCAGCTCCAAGTTATTTGGTTGAAGAAGCTTGCGGAACATTGTGTTTTGTGGTGTAGTGGTTAGAGTGATGGACTACAGTCTGGGAGACCCAAGTTGGAATCCCCACTCTGCTATAGAAGCTTGATGGGTGACCTTGGGCCAGTCACATGCACTCAGCCTAACCTACCTCACAGAATTGTTGCGAGGATTATATAGAGGAGAGGAGAATGACGTAAGCCACTTTGATTTGAGAATATCAGGGATATGTATGAAGTAAATAAGCAAACAACTGACTGGGACTTCCGTTTTGGTTCAAGGCAGCACGATATTTGTTTACGGTTTCAGATTTACTATAATAATTAGATTATTGTATTTATCACCTGTTACACAGATAGATAATCTATTGGGTCAGCTTTTTAGTTTTTAATGAAAGCTGCAGTTAAAAGTGGGCTTTTTGCAAACCATTGTCACCATTTTTGTATACATCTGTGGAAAGTAATAATACTAGGCTGTGGTATATTCCGCTTTCTTACTGTAGCATTCAGGTTGCAAATTGCTGCAACAGGCCGTAGATGGGTATTTAATGCACCCATTAATTTCTTACAAATGCAAAGTTAACATTTTTTACCTCTTTTACAAATATTTTATTTTGTGGAAAACCGTTTGCTTAAGTCCTGTGGCTTTTGTATTCTTCATAACTTTTAATTTGTACAAGACCTTGACAAGTTTCTTCCCCCTCACAAAAATTTAAATACAGAGTTTATGGAGGAAATCTTTCAGATGTGTGGTTTGGCCCCAGTTCAGTTACTGGTGCAAGAGAATTCAGATTAAATTACATTCTTTGATGTTCACAGTGTGACTGATGCATAGTTTATCTGTGGGATCACCACAAATAAATCTTGTTCACCTGGTCTTGCAAACTGCCAGCTCTTTTTCACTGTTAATGTTGTTTGAAATTTGAACTCCTGATTCTCTGAACTGGTGCCAAGAAGTGTGGGCTATTGTTCAGTTGGAAATAGCCAACACATTTGCCAAAAGGTCAACCTGCAGACTTCAGTGATATTTAGATTTCATTCATTAATTTCCTAAAAGAAGGCACGCTCTCTGAAGATGGCCCTGCTCCCCATGGACATGCCACTGGGAAACACAGAAAAATAGATTTGTTACTTCACTTCCAACATAACACAAGTTTTCAGGACTTTGATTCTGTTAATAATAAAGACGTACATCCAAGGATAGTGAGGAATTGTGTGTTCCAATTATAGGAAGTTCTGTGGGGCACATTTATGTGAAAGAAGCCTAAAGTACCTGCTATAATATAAAACTCACTATATTATAACTTGTACGCTGATGTATTCCTGATTAATGCCTCCATTCTATTTGCAAATGAAAGAAAAAGAAAGGGAGAGCATCCTATATCTTACTGATGGAGAACTGATAGTCTGCATGTGATTCCCCCCCCCCCCAGGATCCCCCCTTTGTGATCCCCTTGGGTATCACCACAAAGGAGATCCCGAATTCCATTTCACATACAAATTGTTCGCCACAAGATAGAAACCAGCTGCTTTATGAAGGAATTTAACCTGGCAGCCACATGGCGGCTGTAAATGACCTCAGGGCAGTCCGCTTACGTCATCTTCCTTATGTATTAAAAAAACCCTGAAGTGCTTAATCTACAGAGCAAAGTGTCTTTGCTGATGGGGAGAGGATCTCAGAAATAATTTCATTCTTGTCATCTGTTGTGAGCAGTTTACTTAAAGCCATTTTCAAACATATTCTTCTGCAGCTGACCCTACTCATTATTTTTACTAATATGTGTGTGTTGTGATTTATAATTTTGCAGTTTCCTTCTCAATCTCATGGGCAAATTTTATGTTCTTCTATATGTTGTTCATTGTTGATTGGGGAAATCAGCCGCTTAGAATAGTTAGTTTTTTCCTGCCCATTTGACAGAGAACATTCTAAAATCAACAACGTTTGTGATGCTGGTAATATTTAACACCTACATTTTAACTATATGTGCGCACATATGTGATGCACACCTTTAACCTCTAAACAGAGAGGGGAGTTCAAAGCGAAAGGCTTATCTTTAAATCTTTGTGGTGACTCATTTGAAAAATGTCTGTCTAAAAATAGCTGCCAGCAGAAATGCACAGAACCACCCAACCTGCTGAGCACTTGTTTCTTTTTGGATCAATGACGATGCACTAATAGATTTTTATTTTCTGTGAGTCATCTTTGCAAGCTTATGGGCCAGTCCCTGAACAATCAAAGACATTTTATACTCGTTCACTAGGTGGTATTCTGAGAGGTGCCACTGCACATTCTTTTCAAAAGATGTTACACTCGTTGATTAGGACTGTACTAGATAATTTATTTCTCCTCAGCCAAAACGGTACTGTCACTTTTTATAGAAAACCATATGCTTGTTTTTTTACTCATGTTCCCTTCTGGGAGTGATGGACTGAAGCTAGCTGCAGCCTATGAGTTGAGTCCCCCTTTGCTTCGATGCCAGCCAAGTAGGGGTGGTGGGTGGGTATTATGTACTTCTCATAGCTGATGCTCACCAACACCCAATGGATCCCCATATATCATGAAACTTCTTGCGTTATTCTGCCCAACATTTCAGGTTCTCTGCTGTGGGTGCACCTGAACTGATTGGGATCGTGGAAGCCTTTATTATGGTAAGACCATACATATGTGATTTGATGGCACATCACACATACACACACACACAGGTGCCTGATTTACTGGCTTTTAGGTACCATTAGAAAGGCTTTTTTATTCCTTCAAGCACTAGCTGGATTGTTTTCATGCTGTTTGCTGCTAGGCTTGTTTTTTTGTTGTTGTTTTCTTGTTTTGTAGGTGTTTTGTCTTTTGATTGTTGCTGTTGTCATATAATTTTTTTTTAAGTCAATCATGAAGGTAGATGAAAACAAGGGTAATTTTTTTAAAAAAACTAATAAAAGAAATAGGTAGTAAACATGCACCCTAAAGTGTAAGGTCAGTCATTTTATATAGCATGTGTGAGTCCCACTATTGTTATAATGAAACATTCTTTTATCTGAAAAGTTACATCTGTGGTGGAACTTGGTCAGCCCAAGACATGGCTATGAATGACACTGAACGTCCAAATGACACCCGCCCCCCATCCATTTCATGACCTTCAGCAAAACTAATGGGGTGGGGGTGTGAAAACATGATTTTGCCCTTGTAGACCTCCTGCTCCTGTTTCTCTTTGCGGCCCTCCACAGTAGCCCAAATCCGCCACCTAAGGCCCCTACTTCAAGCCACCTCTTAGCAATGAAACAGAATGTGCTCTTTTTTATTGAACTAAAATCAGAAGTGTGCTTGGGGAGAAGGAGAAGAGGAAAAGCAAAACCATATCTTTCAAAAATCTATTTGAATAGAAGGGATTGAGCCTGCTTTTTAAAATGCAGACAGTTGTTTTAAAGGTCAGAAGGTGAACCATCACTGCCCATCCCTCCAGATTTTAAAAGACCCTCCATTGCATAGCTGATTGACTGTCTTTATAAAAATTCTGTGCAAGGAAACAATCGAGCCCTTATTGACAAGGCATACCAAGAAACGCAAATGGGTTTTGTGTTTTTCCATAAGTGCACTTAAGCAACTATATTCACGGCCTCTGAGGGGGGGGGGGCGTCCGTGTTCCAGTGCATAATCAAAACCTGAATGCTGTAGGAAGAACATTATCTTTATTCTTCTGTAGGTGAATGCAGTCAGATAACATCACGGGATTTCATTTATGTAGTTGAACATTCCCTTCACTCATCTCTGCTGCATCATTCTCTGTAATTACCAAGTCAGTGGTCAAGTGCCTCTCAGTTGAACAGGGAAATGCCGTCACTTGCAGACCAAGGCAGAAGTTCCCAGGTATGCAGAAAAAAAAATTACTGCACAGTCTTTTAAAAAGGAGAACCTCATCGACAAGGACTGAGCATGATCAGTGATTTATTCTTGCCCCCAGGATTTCCTATGAGCCCCCAACTTATACTATTTAGTTGTTAGAGTGGGACAAAATTTATAAATAATGGTTTTTTAAAATGATGACACATTTAAAGCATTAAAAGAAAAAAACTTTTAACTAATCCATATTTTTGGGGAGGCTGTTGATCACTTAGAAAATTAGTACCTGCAGAAATTTCTGCTCTGGAAAATTGCCATTTAGCAATAATGTTAGTGCTTCTCCTAAGAGCTTTATACACATTATTTTAACCATACTTACGTTCCTGTAAGTATTATCATTGTCACCTGAAGTCACATAGCAAGCTCATGGTTGTCATGAGATATAAGCAGGAACTCCTCAATTTACAACACTTTTGAAACCATTGCTGTCATTATTTTTATTTCTTGTCAGCTCTTCATAAAGCTTAGATTAGACTGAAATACAGGGGTATATGAATCAGTGGGCTTAGAAGGATGTAGCTGTTTAGGATTACACTGTAATGAGTTCACTGCAGCGTACAAGATGTTCAAGACCTATTCTGTTGGCACACGGTCAATAATGGCTGCGCAATATGTCTTGCTCTGTCAATAATTTGCTATTATACTTCTGCAATACTTCATTAGTACCAGCATTACTGCCAGATGTGTTACATTGGCTTGACATTAACACTGGTGAGATCTGCAGAGGCTTTGTAAAGTTCTACAGGAAGTCCTATATAGTGTAATTTGCTGATTGATAACTTTGCAAGCGGGTATTTATCATTCAAAGGGCTTACCTTTTGGCACTGGATATCTTGAACACACCTACTAGGAGGGTGGGGCAAGTAAAGAGATGCTGGCCTCATTTCAGAAGAACAAAACTGTTCCGTCTAGCGGTCATTCTATAAGGCAGGTGCTGAACAGCTTTCCTAGCTGTAGGTCAGGCCTGTGCAGTATGTGATCTACCTAGGGTTGCCAGCCTCCAGGTGGTGGCTGGAGATCTCCTGGAATTACAACCGGTCTCCAGGCCACAGAGATGAGTTCACCTGGAGAAAATGGCTGCTTTGGGGGCGGGGGTGGACTCTATGGAATTATGCCATGCCAAGGTCTTTTCTCTTCCCCAAACCCACTTTTCTCCAGGTTTCCCCCCTACAGATCTCCAGGAATTTCCCAACTTGAAACTGGCAGCCCTAGATCCACCAAGTCAGAGGCTGTTCACTGGCCATATCCCTGTTTTTGCAGTCTCAGAGAAGAAGGGAAAACAGGTATATTGCAAGCCCCCCACCCACCCATGGGCTTGCATTTGGCTCATCAGGTTACAGGTTTTGCAGGTCTGTTGTAGGAATATGAACTGTGCCCATCAAGGAACTATCCTGAGCAAGAAAGCTTAGACCAAGTCCAGCAGCATGGTGGTTCTCTTTCCATGTGATGCTGCAGAGTAGCATTCCCGTAATACCTTTGTAAAGCTGCCTGCCATTCATGGATTAGCTGAGAGAGAGGGAGAGAGAGAGCTTATTTTCTTCCCTGGCCACTCTCCTACCTATTGATGGGAACCATCAAGGGGGAAAAAAAAGATTCCTGTCACAGGAGCACTACTTTAAATACCTTTCCCTCCTGCAAAAACAAAAAGTTCTTCTGGATAATTTTTTGTTTGTAGCGTGCCTTCCCAGTCTGCAAAATAACCAAATGAATAAACAAACTGTACTGATTTGGTGTGTGCAGCATTCAATTCTGTGCAGGTGTTGTTATAAAGTTCCATATGCTTGGGAAATTGCCCAGGCATTTTGGTTCTCTGAAGGAATGTACAAGCCCCTTTCCCATCGACTGCTGAGCAGCTGTCAGAAGGTAATAGATTATTCGTTGCTGCCATATTTGGGACTAGATTTGAATCAGTGACCAAGAGGTAGGAATCTGCTATATCATATAACACTACCACCCTCCTCCCTGATGAAAGTATCCCCTTTATGTAACAGATGCTTGCATTTATGAAATAAAAGATACCTGTTATTTTAGCAATTGCTGTGACTTCTCACACCTCAACTTGTGGATTGTTTTCCCCTTAAGGATTGACCTCAGGAGATGAAGTGTCAGATCAGCAGGTAATCATTTAGTGAGTAAGAGTGGTTATAATTGTTGTAGCAAAGTTGACCAAGAGGCAGCAGAGGTATCTTTCAAACAGTGTTCCATCAAAGCACCATGCTTCTATTTTAAACCATCATATAAATGCTATATAATTCTTAGGCCTTGTATAAAAGGAAATGTGTCTATAAAGGGGCCAGCAAAAAGCTATTATGAGAAATGCTATCATTAATTTCCAGGGACTAATTCTGAGCCCATGCTGCAGATAAACTGGATTATCTTTTATATTATCAATCTCAGTTCCATCTGAAACAACAGTTTTTTCAGAGCACAATTCGGGCCAAGTTGCACCTTAAAGACCAACTAGATTTCCAAGTTATGAGCTTTCAAGAGTCATAGAATCATAGAGTTGGAAGGGGGCATAGAGTTGGAAGGGGCCATAGAGGTGGAAGGGGCCATACAGACCATCTAGTCCAACCCCCTGCCCAGTGCAGGATCAGCCTAAAAGCTCCCTTCATCAGATACATGGAGTGGAAAAAGACAGGAGTCTTTATAATCCAGGCAGAGGGTAGAAGGGGTATTGCAAATTAGAGTGTCAGGAAGCTAGCAATAATATATGTTATAATTAGCTTGATAGAGCATGGGTGCGAAGTACCGAACATCAGCATCTGTAAAGCGAGAAAAACCTTGTTTTTTCAGTCCTAGAGCAAAAAGGATGGAGAACTCCAAAAGATGTATACCCTTTGCAAAGGCCCGATTGCGCATCAAATTAATGCCAATTCTACGCAAAAATTACTGACTTTGGCCAGAAATCTAGTGAATTAGTGTATTTTCTCACATTTTGTGTAAGTCATTATGCATTGTTTTCTATTTTTCTTAAACCCATGTTTTGCTGGTTATGGGGATGAGCAAGAGCACATGCAGGCTGTCAGAATCTCATTCCTCAATACTGGGTATCTTATTCAGTGGCCCCTTTTAGCTCCTGAGATTTCAGCAAGCATTGCCATACATTTTCAAGTATTTCTTAGCAATTATAAGAAGTAGAAACTTGGTCTTAGAAATTAATTCTTAGGAAGCTGAGCTGCAGATCTTTAAAGAACACATTCTGCTTTTTTTTTCCTTATTAGAAACAGTGGACCAGCAGCTGTACATATGGTTTTGGTTGCATTGGGAGTCAGGATTGTATATACGGCAAGATCAGTCTATGGAGCTTTACCACAGGCTTCTTTTATTGGCCTATTTGCACAAGCACCTCCCCTGACATGCTAAATTTAAAGAGCAATCCTAAGCAAGAATGCTCAGAAGTACCGTCCATATTATTCAGTGGGGCTTATTGTGATGTTAGTTATGGAAATTTCTGAGGGCTTCAAAGATAGGGAAAATAATTAACTTCAAAACTATCACTATGCCTTTTACTTCTGTCCAGTGATGAACTTTGGTAACTTAAAAGTTTGTATATTTCCATACCAGCAGATCCTAGGGCTACCAGTTTGCTATTGCCTCCCTGTTTTCGGCTGCTATTCCAGTAGCCATTGATTAAAAAAAAAAGTTTAAAAATTGCTGCTAGACAATGCCTCCAGAAGTGGCATCAATCCTCTCTAGGCATTGCCGGAAACTCTGTGATAATAGTAACAGTGTGCTTATACCACTCTTCTAGAGAGATTAGTGTCTCACCCAGAATGGCGAACAAAGTCAGTGGCACCATTAGCCTCACAATACAGCTGGGGCTGAGAGGGTTGACTTTTCCAAGTCCATCTGCTGAAGTCATGGAAGTAGTGAGATTCAAACTAACAGAGTGCTGATTCACAGTCCACCCACTTAACCACTATGCTACAGCAGGCATGGTAAACCATAATATTTCCAGTGATTTCTAGAGTGGACTGTCATCACTTCCAGACTTTCCCCAGAAGTGACGTAACACTGTGAGGCAACGGCACCCTCCATGTGCCCCCCACCCAGGATTCCTGCTTGATATAATGGAAATAATGATCTTACCTAGTCTTTATCTCTCTCATGTTGAACACTATTCCAGTGACTCCTTGCTCCGCTTCGCAGGAGCCTCTTTATTGGGGGCGGGGGGGGGACACAAGGGACTGCAGCAAGGAGGAGGAAATGGGAAGTTCCTATTGTGTTAGTGAGTCCAAACTCTTCATACTATCCTTACACAGCCAAAACATGACTTGCCTGCACGGCCCCCACCCCTGCCATTATGATCAAAGCCCCTGGAGCTGTGTCCCTTTAATGGCCCTTTCTTGGGGGTCCTGTTTAGGATGCCAGCTATAATCCCTAGAAATCAGCAGAGCAACCAGGGTCTAAATAGTGCTTTAGTAACCACCTTGTTTAAACCCTTGTGCATGTAAGACATTATGAGGAAAAGCTACAGTGCAAAAAGTATTAAGGAATTATTAATACCATTTTTTGAAAGTAAATTAATTAATGCATTAATTATTCTCCTGATCATGTTAAAAACAGCCACCTTAAAAAAGGCCAAAAAAAGGTCACCTTCCAGGTGTGATAGGAGTTTAGATAGGAAATGGACCAGAACAAAGGTGTTGAAATATATTTAATGGGTGATCGATAATTGGGAGATACTTCCCACATTTCCTAGGGGGAGTTATTAATTGGATACTCAACCATTCACTGAAGCACATGGAAAATTTCTACGGAACTTTATGAGCACACAGTGTTATGTAGAATCCACCGCAGCATTTAGCCGCAGTGTTGGGTTA
The DNA here is from genome assembly GCF_028583425.1 of Eublepharis macularius. Lineage (NCBI taxonomy): Eukaryota > Metazoa > Chordata > Lepidosauria > Squamata > Eublepharidae > Eublepharis > Eublepharis macularius. The sequence goes on from NC_072800.1 coordinate 79,665,101, forward strand.
CATCCACGACATACGGAAAGCGTGACAAACATTCAATTCCCATGTTGCTTGTTCCCACATAAACTTGCTGGGGGGTGGAGAGCAAATCTTGGAAGCACCAACTTTCCATTCATGCCCACATGGAATTTGGGCAACATCAGCTAGACCGCATCACATCAGACAGAGAGCCTTGGCAATCGGAGTCTAGATTTGCAGAACAGTAGGTGGCCAGAGAGCAAAGGTGGTCTGCCCTCCCTGCAATGTTAACACTTGAAATTGTTCTCAAGCTTTTATTCTTTCAATTCTGTGGACGAATTGGTAAATGTCTTTCTGCAGGAAATGGACTTAAACTTTCATTCTTTTCTCTATAATAATCTCCGATTGTCTGGGTCTTTTTGTCCTTCTCTGGCCTTGGAAGTCTTAGCTACAGTTAAAGGAACAGCTACAGATTCTGAGCTGAAGCTAATCTCACATTCATCAAACAGGCCTATTTTTATAGTTGCTTAGACTTAGAGTACATTAGGCAACAACTTTATTGTATTACTTTCCCCTCATACTCTTTTTAGGAATGTCCTGCTGGCCATCAGGGCTTTTTTTCAGCAGGAACGCGGTGGAACAGAGTTCCGGAACCTCTTGAAAATGGTCACATGGCTGGTGGCCCCACCCCCTGATCTCCAGACAGAGGGGAGTTTAGATTGCCCTCCGCGCGGCACTGCGGCGCGGGGAGCAATCTAAACACCCCTCTGTCTGGAGATCAGGGGGCGGGGCCACCAGCCATGTGACCATTTTCTCCAAGGGAAACCCACTGAGTTCCACCACCTCTTTTCCCACAAAAAAAGCCCTGCTGGCCATGATCCATTCTATGCTGAAGGGGCCTTTAAGCTTGGCATTCAAGAGAAACCCAGATTATGTTGCAATAACATGCAGCAACTGAGATCCACATATGACCCATAGAGCCTTTTGTTATCACCTTTCGAACATCTCTCCACAACAGTATGAGAGCTAGAAACTTGAATTAAAAATTAAAAGCAAAGCTGCTGCCATCTACAGAGTCCATATGGAATTTCACACATGTGGAACTGCGGGGAAGAGTCCAGTATTTAAATAACTTAACTCAATGTGCAACTTCTTTATTTTACCATTGTCATCAAATCTTTTAGCCTTCCCAAGCAGGTTTAATGATGACACGTAACATTCTTTTGTAAATTGCCTGTTCCCAAGTGACCTTTTAAACTTTCTACAGTCAGCTCCCCCCATGACTTTAAATCATCAAGTTGTGCACACAGTAAACAAACATAAATGTGCGATCTTATTGTTGATATCTTTGTCCTTCTATCAACTTCCTTTGTTTCAGACTCAATTGTGAGTTTCCCCAGGCTACAGACTCTAGAGCCCTAGAGGTTTGTTAACTGTCTATAAACATTCACAGACACAAGGAGGTGTTCGTTGTTATATTTGCACAAATGACGAAGAGCTGGGCCTTTCTCTTAAGTGGATGTTTTCTTTTAAAATAGTTTTAAGGGAAACATTCCACTTAATTGTGCTATGGAAAAAAGCAATGTTGTACCCCCATCTGCAAACTTTCCGGTAGGAAATAGCTTTAGCTCAAAAATCTTGGCTGGAAATCATTAGGATGAGAACCATTGTGCGGTATCAATTAATGCTTTGTTTTTCTGTTCTCCCTTTCATGTTGCTAAGCAGGCAAAGAGATAAGAGACCAGCTGTACTCCATCTTGTCAGATGAGTTAAGCTACATTGGTTATCTGGAAGAAGGTGGGGGGGGGGGGAATCCCTTCTTGAATTTATTTAATAAAGCCCACATTTTCCAGGTCATCTCCTCTGCAGGAGATGCTCCTGCCAGAAATGATGACTAAATAAAAATAACAAGCTTATTTTTTCTGCATCTCAAATGGAAAAAGGCACATATTTGTGCAAATGGGTTATTTATTTTATTTATAAAGCAGCCTTTCCATACAGCTAGGATTGTGTTCATGGAAGCCTATTATTGTGTGTGTGTAGTCCTGTCTGGCTTGCCTGCTATGTTCATGTGAATGCAGGTCTCAACTGTGCAAGGAAATGGGTCAACAATCTGTGGACTTCACAACATGCTGGAATCTTGGGAATATTTTTGGAAAAAACATGACAGCATCCCGTATAAACCAGGCATATAGGGGCCTGGTTTAAGAGGCTGCAAACTAGGCTTACATCCTTCCCAAAAAGTAGTATGACCCATTTGCTTATTGGACTCTTATATCCCTGGACTTTCCTTGGACATTCTGTCTTCTTGCCTTTTTCAGGCTTAGGGGTGGGTTGAGAGGTGGGAGAGGGGTCCTGGATACAGTCAAGTTTTGTACTTAGCTGGGGAACTGAACTCAAATCAACAAAAGAATTGCTTCTTTTCAAGTCAGGTGTGGCCAGGTCCAAAGCCGATGGAGAACCTTTATTTGTGATTTTCTCTTGTAAGTCTCTGTTCCTTGGTTTGTAAACTTCAGGCACAAATTATTCAACAGTTTTCTCTCCAGTTCATCTTCATCTCCCTTTTCCAGCTTCTCTAACAGATTAAGTGCTAGAGGCCATACTCCATGGTACAAAATCAGCTCAGTTGTTGCCCTGCCAAAGGAGAGGTTGCAGAAAACTCAGTTGGGGGAATGAATGCTGGGAATGAATGCTCCTTCCTGGCAGCACGCTCTTCAGACTGCAGCCTTGCCGGCTGTGAGTTCTCATAGTCACTCATTTAGTGAGAATCTCCACAACATACCCATCCTTCAAAAGGGGAGTGCAGAGCGTCACATGCAAAGGACTTGGCACAAGAACAAAGCGGGAGATAAATGGCATTACAGAAAAAATGAACCAAAATAACTGCCTGAAGGAGAGTCCTGTAGTAGCTTTGGTTTCGGAGATTTTAATAAAACGTAGATGCTGATTTAGAGCCATAAGGGATAGATTTTTGAATGGGTGATTTGTGTGGAAAGTTATGATGCTGTACAGATATACCACAGGCTGCCACTTTGCCTGAAGCCCATCCTGGCCTTAAGGATCCTTTTTTAAAAAAAAACAACAACATCCAGACTGAGGAAGGACTCTGGAGAATGTGAAAACTTGCACACTTTGTTGTGTTTTAAAGAACCAGTTTGGTATAGTGGCTGAGAGCAGCAGGACTCTAATCTGGAGAGCCAGGTTTAATTCCCCACTCCTCCGCTTGAAGCCAGCTGGGTGACCTTGGGCCAGTCACAGCTTCTTGGAGCTCTCTCAGCCCCACCCACCTCACAGGGTGATTGTTGCTGGGAGTGGGCATTAAGTTGTCCTGAAGGGCGGTATATAAATCGAATGTTATTATTATAAAAGTAATTACATGGCTTTTCTGAGTTGGGGGTGATTACTGTGGACCAGTGCAGGTACTTGCATCTTGGAATACTCAGATTTAGCTGATGAAGAGAGGGGCAGTTCAGTTGGAAAGAAAAGAACCTAGGAAGTGGTATTGTGGTTACCGCTATATGATATTACCACGTCAACTAAAATTAACCTCCAGAAAAAAAAAATTAACCTCCAGGGATGTTACTGTAAAGAATATGGAGAGGGGTCATGGTTCAGTGGAAGAGCCTCTTCTTGGCATGCAGAAAGTCCCAGGTTCAATCCCTGGCATCTCCAGTTAATAAGATCCGGTAGTAGGTGACGTGAAAGATCTCAGCCAGAGATTTTGGAGAGTGGCTACTAGTCTGCATAGAAAATACCAACCTTAATGAACCAATGGTCTGATTCAGTATAAGGCAACTTCATGTATTCATTATTCCACTACAGTATTTGCTTTCCTTGGTATCAGCTGTTTTCAGTTTGGAGTCAGAGACATTTGACTCCTTAGTGGTTTGTATGTTTGCAATAACATGGCATCCATTTTTGCTTCCATCCCAGGATGCTTAGGATTCCCGGAATGCCAGGGGTACAAGCTGCCTTCACACCCTCTGAAGGCAGCAGAGCAATTCCACCCATAACAAAGGACTGTAAGATCATTGTGGTCTTGAAGGATTTCCCCCCATCTCCCAACACACCCATTTTATTAAAAGTCATCTAGACTGACAATTCTGGGGAACTTTAAAGCTTGCACACATGTTGTATTATTTTGGTTGGTCTTTAAAAAAGTTATTACGTGGCTTTTGTTTTTAGATGGGATTGTGGGCCAACATGGCTGCTTGCATCCTTTGCCTGAAGGAGGCCTTTAACATCCTTTATCAACAAGAGTGGTGATGTTTAACAACAACAGTGCCTTTTAGAACAACACTAGATTGCATGCAGGTGGAGCTTTTCATACTGTGCTGTCTCCATGGTAAATAAGACTGCATCTGCTCAATTCCTGAGTGTCAGAATGCTAGTAAAGGCATGGGGACATTGAAAAGTTGGCAAACTTATTTACTAGATGGTGCGGTAATGATGACAGCAGAGGCAAGTGGTTTGAGGGAAGCTTGCAAACATAGCATAGGTGTGGACTAGAGATGGGCACGAACTGGGAAAATTCTGAACTGTGTGGTTTGTGGTTCGTCACATTTCATGAACTACGAACTTTCACGTTCGTCAACTTGTTCGTTCAGTTTGTGAAAACGTCACTTCTGGGTCATCAGAAGGTCTGCAGAAAGCCCCCCCCCCCAGTTGCCTAGGAAACTGATTGATCGGTGCCAGGCTGTCTGCAGTGACAAACCAAAATACGACCAAGTCAACCGGGCTAAAATTCGTCACAGTTAGTAAGAAATGAGCTCCCACGAACCACCAGTTCATGAACCACGAACCGGCCTAGTTCATGACAAACCGGTTCGTATTTCAGTTCATTCCCGCCTCTAGTGTGGACCCGTTTTCTGTTCTTCCTGTCAGAATTTGCTCTTGTGTTAGGCAGCAATTCCACAGCACATCTTTATTCACAGCAGAGTAAAACTGCATACACAGCTATGGATCCTGCAGCAAGCGATGGTCAGAGTTAATTTATTAACGTGAGGCATTCAGATCTCCCTTCCAAGAGATGCCACCATCACATGGCTGGTAGAGCCATAAAGCCACTGAATGGCTTAACCACAGTTAAGTCATAGAGGAGCAGTCTGGGATTGTGCACGCCCTTCTCCGTATATCTGTTATTGGAAACATGAATTCTCTAAGCTGGATTTAAACACAGTCAATCATTCTCTTGGTAGTAATGTTACCCATTCTGGAGAGAAGTGGGGAAGATCTGGGAGTTGACTGTTGTATTGAGTTGGCCTCTTCAGTGCTGCTCCACAGTTTAGTAGATAAAGGCAAAACTATCTCAAGATGCAGGAGGTTGCTTTTGTATTGTATATGAGAACCAATATGGTGTAGTGTTACAAGATTAGGACTAAGGAAACCCAGGCTCAAATCCCCACTCATAATGAAAGTCATTGAGTGATGTTAGGCCAGTCACTCTTCTACCATCTAACCTACTTTACAGGGGTGTTGTGAAGATACAGTGGAGGAGGAAAGGAACAGATACAGGTCTCTGAGCTTTTTGGAGGTAGGGCAGGATTGAATGACAATAATAATACAATATGATCTAAAATTGTGTCTTTGGATATGACTTGGTGGCATGGTTTGGTGGAGTGGTTAAGAGTGCGGGACTCTAATCCTGAGAACCGTGTTTGATTCCCCACTGCTCCAACTGAAGCCAGCTGGGTGACCTTGAGTTAGTCACAGCTCTCTGGAGCTGTCTCAGCTCCACCCACCTCATGGGGTGATTATTGTGGGGATAATAATAACATACTTTGTAAACTGCTCTGAGTGAGCATTGAGTTGTCCTGAAGGGTGGTATATAAATCGAATGTTGTTGTCGTTATCGTCGTCATCATCATCAGCAAAAAGATTGGCCACTATGTGTTAATACATCAAGGGCCCTGTCTTGCCTTTGCCCTGGTCTCAGTTTATAGTCTAACTGTATTAGTACCTGGTTATTTCTAGTGTTACTTTTACTACTATAATTATAAAGTAAATTGAATTAATTTCTTATTGTTGAGTTTGTTTAAATATTTATATCATTCATTTCTATAATGTCCTGGGCTCCAATGCAGTTAACATAAATAAAACATTGTTTTAAAGCATATAACAAAATAAAAGCATAAAAACAAGAAGCATCCAGCAAGTATGGGCAGCAAAACCATAATGTAGGTTCTGCAGTAGAAAAGGCCCTATCTCCAGTTGCCTCTGACTTCCCAGTTCTTTGAGCCCCCCCCCCCCGAGTGATTTGTATAGTCTTTTCTTTGCCTGCCCCTTTCTTCTCAATCCAATAAACTGTACTGAAAACTCGGGGCTTGGGCTTGGTTTTGCTTTGGAGAAGTAATTTTACAGATCCCAGGTTATTCGTAGTTCAGTCCAGCTGGGTCTCTTTGGTGGTTGACTTCATGTTGTGTGTATTTTTAAACACTTGTGGAAAGACGATAAATTGTAATTCAGTAATATCTGGAGTCATTGTCCAAAAACTATCCAGAGGCTACTTTGAATAACATACTCTGCATAAAACTGGCCCGGGAGAATCCCACAGGGCTGATCTGGGGCCATGAACTTGGTCTATATTTGAAGATTTGGCAAGGCTGGCCTTTCTGTTTTCCTGTGTGAGATACAATTTGCGTTAAAATAGACTGAAGAACAAGATGCTGACTTAAAAATTTTTTTTTGAGAATGATTCTCATCTCCGCAGATGCTAGTCAGTTCCTTAGCAGATGCTATTAATGTTGCTATTTATTTTAGCCTAAATAAAGTATGTCTTAACTCTTGTTTGGTAGATTTTTCCCCCCTGCATAAATTCCTTTGGCAACTTCCACAAGATGTTTATTTCTGTTTGACTCAGATGTGGTGTGAGAGCTTTGCTAGATGAATGGTACATTCTACAGTGGCTTCCCTGTAGTATGTTAGCCAAACAATATGTTAGCCATTGTCAGTAGCCACATGCTCAGTGGTCTTTGGCAAATAGGAATCTCCTCTAAATGAGCAGACAGCAAAACTTCCATGAATTGGAAGACACAATTGAGTTCCTGAGCATGTGTATATTTCCTCTAAAATTTCAGTGGAGTTGCCCTATCAGTTACAGCAAACACTAAGATGATAAATCTGTTGGACTTCAGTGCAACACAACTTTTAAATGTTCCATACATGACTAACCTATTTGTGTGAAGCTGTACAAGTAAAAAAAAAAAAGCTATGGACTAGTAAATTCTATGTTATCATTTGCAGGGCTGAATTTTTTAAAAATAGAGACAAGGTTAAAAATTTACTAGAATTCATGATGTAAATTGAGGACAGTCATGGCATGGAACCTCAGTATTGTTTATAACTCCCATTTCTTCCAGAGCAGAAAGTATTCTGTAGGACAGGGGTGGGCAATTGTTTTGGCTCGGGGGCCACTTTGTGGGAGCGGAGGTTAGCGGAGGGCCGCACCTTTTAAAATGATTGCATTCATTAGTTAACTTTGCATTTCAGAAAAGGTATAAATTGTATCATAAAAATCAATAAATATAAATTAAATAAAATAGTGGTAGTTTTATTCAATTTATTTATTGTGCTAATTTCATATCATCTATAGCTGCAAGCACATTTAATTTTAGAATCAGTTTAATCTCGGTTCAAGGCGGATTTTTCTGACTGTCTTGGTGGGCCACAAAAAACTCTGTAGCGGGCCGCATGTGGCCCACGGGCCACAATTTGCCCACCCCTGCTGTAGGAGAATGATGTTCTTCTTGACACAATGCTCAGTTTGCCTCAATGCAGGATTTTTAATATTCCAATAAACATTCTAAGGCATTACCATAATACTGTACTTTGAAATGCTCTATAAAGCACTTAGTGATTGCAGTTAAGGCTAAAAAAAAGTGATTGCAGTTAAGATCAGGAAAAAATCTACTGTGAAGCCTTTGAAGTGTGCTGCATCCATTAACTAGTCAACATCGGCCAATCGAGCACCTCCTTAAAAACCACGACATATTATCCACCACTGATACTTAATTTTTTTATGTGGAGGGGAAAGATGAGCTATTTCAGCATTTACCACATATTGTTGCTTAATCCTGATTTTTAATTGCAGACGCCGAATACAAATAATCCCAAGTGTGGACTGAAAAGATACCAGGAAAATCCAATATCTTCATTCAAATAATGTGTTCTCTTTTTTGAAATTTAATTTTCTGAATATTTCTAAACCTGCTGTGGGAAGCAGAAATAATCTTTAACAAAATGTAAAGCAAGAAAGTCTGTGGGCAGCTTCCATTTACACACATGAAAACTAGACATTAATTCTACTTGTGGAAAGCCGCAGGGCTATGATTCTACTGAACTCGCTAGAAGTTAGCATGAAGACAACAAAGAACTAACCAATTAGTTTTTAAATGGTCTTAAAAGCTTCTCTTTACACAAGCTCCATTCCACTGAAGGAGGAAATAGGTTTTGATATGTGAATTGTCCCATCCTATAATCACACATTACCGAAATTGTGCCATCGTTCTAATGCAGGGATGGGGGTGAGGAAACTCAGGTACCCCCTCATTCTCATTAACTGTGCATTGTAGTAGAGTGGTTAAGGGCTGCTTTCACACATGTATCAAAATCATAAGATTTTTCTACAGCTTGAAAGTTTAGGACTGTATGTATGTGAACCATGTTTAATGAAAAGCATTGAATTTTAGATGACATAAAAGTTTCATCTTTGGTGGTAAATATGTTATTGTTTCTGACTGTTTTTCTTTTCCCCTCTAAGGCAACTGACATAAAAGATACATAGCAAGGCCTAGGTGATAATCAAACAAGGCTGTCCAAAGGAAAGGGTCTTCTTGTCTCCCCCTCCCCATCTTTTCCATAGGATTCTTTCCTAAATGCAGTTCATAACTTGACCATCCAACAGATGATGCATATGTGTTTCTGGTTTGAGGTAGTACCTGGAAGGTGAAGACCTTGGAACACTGGACATGAATTCTAAAGAAGAAAAAATAAATGAAATTAATAAAACCAGTAGCAGTAAAAAAAAAATTAAAGCTTTTAAGTACTGTTAGCAGCAAACTCCCCCCCCCCCAGATCTAAACAAAAACTACCCATAAAAGCAATGACTATAAAAGCAATGGCATCTTAAAAAAACAAGCAGGGAGCCAGACAGTAAAAATAAAAGAAGTAACAGAAATAACATCAAGAGATTTCATATGCAGCCGGAGGTGGGAGTGGGGGGGCAGAGTAATTACATTAAAAGCATGAGGAAGTAAAATGGGTTTTGCCTGGCACCCTCAAGACTGCAGGTTTGGCCCCACGTTAAAAGAGTACAATCAGAGCGGATTCATTGAAAGCATTCAGTGCTACTCTATGGTAAGTACACACAGAGGCCCTACCTTCTCTCTTGCAGTGAATGGGAAATGTTTTGTGTGGCTGGGGAATTATCATGTTTTCCATTGGAGTTTTCGTGCCCCAGAAGATTGTTGGGCTATATATTACAGCTACTAATTCCCATGGTGAGTTTTTGCTTCTCCTCAGCTTTGATTTTTTTTTTAAACTACTAAGAGGAAATTAGGTGTGCCTTGATACAGAGAAGCCATTCCCCATGGTGACCGTTACATACAGCAGTGTCTTTTTAAAAGACCCTAATGGATTTTCCTCCTCCAGAACTGAAAATGCTCTTTTCCTGTATTCAGGCCTGGTTTCCTTGGGCAAATAATCAGATCTGAATTGTAAATCTGAAAGCTGTCATCATCTGACTCCACGTCAGGCCTCATGTTCTCCTCTCGTTATTCTTCATATAGTTCTTGTCTAATGGTATTATTGTCACCGTGTTTTGTAAACACATTTACATGAAATTAAATCGCTGTGATTTCATAGGAGTACCCTGCCTAGTTAGTGTGCTGATGGAGGATTATTGTAGGCCTTTCTTTTATGCATACATTACTGTTTGCAGGATTTTAGCAATATTTAGTATTTATTCAACAGAACAGTATTTTGTATACGAGCAAGAAAATCTGTGCATGGCAGGGTGTTATTTTTCTTGTCCTTTATGGTTTATAGATTATTATTTACAGTTTTGCTAAAATGAGTTATTTCTAGATAGCTTTTTTATTTTACAAAGAGCAAAAACAACACTCAGGCATTTAGTTTGAGAATGCTTTCCATTTTAGGAAAATTTATTGTCACCTGCGAGTAGCTGGCTGCTGCTGGTATAATGATTTTAAGCATTTATTTTGATGATAACCATACAGAAACAAATGGATCCTTCCTGCCTAGTTCTCCAGCTGTTCTAATTGCTACCAGTGAAGTATTTAGACACAGAAATGCCTGGAGAATGTAGATCATCCCATCTGTGTTGTGTTCGAAGATAAGTAGCTAAAATATATTTGAAAGACACGTTTCATCAGGATCTACCCATCCTAAGCCCTATTAGTAGCAGTCAAGCTATCATAGTACACCTGGAGCTATGATAATGCATCTGAGTTCAGAATGCGCATAGTCATTTGCATCATTTTGTGGTTGCAGTATCGAGTATTTATTTGGCATGTGTGATGAAACAGCTATCAGAGATCTAGAGTAGAGACAGGGCTTTTGTATTAAAGCAGACATCATCTCAAAGGCAACACTTGTGAACATATAAAGTTGCCTGATGCTGAATGTGTTCATTGCATCTTGTTTTAAACTGGCCATTAAAACACTCTCTTGCCTTCTTGCTCTCACACACGCCCATGCACACACACAGTCTTTCTGTTATAGATGCGCACTTCATGCATCTGATGAATTGAGCTTTAACTGATGAAAACTGATGCTGGAATACATTCTGTTAATCTCAAACGAGTGGTTACTGGGTTCTCATTTTATTTCAGTCCCTTTTAACTACATTATTGTCTTCTCTGAGTGGTTCTCTGTGAACTCAGGGAGATAAAATTTTTTTCCCCATCATCAGCTACCTAAGATAATGTATTTATTTTATTAGACTTATATTCCGCCCTCCCTGCAAATGGGCTGAGGGTGGCTAGCATCTACAAAACATCAATAAATAGTAAATACAGGCTTAGAAAACATTAAATGATAACAGCTATCACTAATCACAGCAGTTCAATTCCAGGCATTGTTAAAATACATAGTCCACTATAAAAGGCATAAACTCAACATAACCTGGGACCTTCTGAATGCAAAACAGGTGCCCTATCATTGAGCCAAAGCGCCTCGGGGAGGCTGTTGTGATTTTCGGAGGTTATAGTTTTCATGTTCAGCTGCAAGTCATTGAGTGATAGATAATTAGGTGACCCTGCATGTATGAATTAGCCCTCCCTAGCCTTGGATGGAGTGGGAATGGGTAGGCCACTTAATTTTACCCATTCTCCCAAGTCCTGAAAGAATCTGAAATCTTCCTACGCTGTTAATATACTTATTGGATGGAACTGCCAATACAATTAGGCTAATAAATCCCACGGGACTACTAATGGAGAATGTATCAGGAAAGCAATTTTTAGAAAGCAATTTTTAGAAAGTCTTTAAGGTGCTGTTGGTTCTGGACCTTGCTCTTCAGCTTATTCTCTGATGGTTCTTAGGGGTGGCAAATTCTGCACTGTCTAGGTCTAACCAGCTGCCAAGCTCAGCTGCCTCTCTGTTCTTGCTGCCTGATTATGAACAGCGTAACAGGCCAAAAAGGATGGTTTGGTGGGTCATAGGTTGTACAAGCCTGCTTTAATAGCTGCATGAAATGTAGCAAGTGAATTTTTTGCCTCCCTCCAAGATAAAGCAATAGGAAAAACTCCTGCTGTGAAATTTCTGCCTGTCATGCAGTCTCCTTGCGGGTGGAGAGTTGGAAGCTGTATATTATATCAGGGAGTCTCATGAAGCAGAAACCTCACATTTAGGGCAGTTTCAAACTCTCTTTCATCAACCAATATGGGTTGTTTTAATGTGTTATTAGCAATTTGTCCCCGTTAGGTCAACTTTTTTCTACCCTAGTTAACTTCTCTGCCTTGCAGTTGTTGTTCAAGAAGATTTTAAAACTTGTTTTAAAGTTACTCGAATGGTTCATTTGTCAGGAACGCATGGCCCAACGTCCTGCAGCGTAGTTAGGAAATGATCTAATTTTTCCTTCAGAGCCAAGCAGGTTAGGAAGAGGTGTGATTACAGGAAATATCTGAGAGACAGTCTTGGAGAGAAAGTAGATCACAACTGTTCTCTCTTGCCCTAAGGGGAAGAGTAAGAGGTTATGAGTTTAATTTGCAGCTTTGTAAATTTTGGCTGAAGGTTAGGCGAAACTTACTAACAGCAGGAAACAGAAAGTAGAACAGGTTGCTCAAGGATTCTGGTGGTGTGCAGTGCCACAGGCTGCCTGCTGAGAGACTGGGATTGGTGTTAACTGTCCACGTTGGTTTCTTCTAGCGTATTTCGCCCAGACTTTCTAAATCTCCAGACTTGTATTTTAATGAAATTAATAACTTTCAATCATGCATATGCCAATTGGACTAGAAAGGTTAAGCCAAAAAAAGGAAGGGAGTATAGAAGGAGTTTTCTGTGCTTCCTCACCAGTCACACAAGTAGCTATAAATGCTTCGAGCTAAACAGAAACAACAGAGGGCCCTGTCTGTGGGCCACGAGTTGGAAGTCCCTGCAGTACAGCACTGGCCATATTTACTGACAATACAATTTGAATAAACGTGACAAGTGTCATCTCCAGAAGAAAGTTCCTACAATTTACTTTCAGAGTCACTCACATAATGGTTGTAATGAATCTGTGAAGGGCAACAATGGCCCCTTGTGCTATCATGTGTAGTTACATTATAGGGTTTCTTCAACTAGTATGATGTATTAAGGCTAACCCCTGTGTCTCCTCCTTGAGCCCCTGTAATATGATACAAAATGAGCTGAGGAAACCTGTAGTTCAGTGCCCGCTGTTTTGTACTACTAGTGCTAGAGGAGAGAGAGAGAATAAACAGGAGATGTTGCCAGAGTAAAAGCTGTGGGCTGGATCCCACAGAACACTTTTGTTAATAGTGATGTTGGCACAAGAAGGTTTCAGCGACTGCAAGGGGCTCTTCCATTGGCACCACATTCCTTGCACCAGAGGATAACACTTTTAGTGGGCAAGTTCTATAGGATCCAACCCTTTAGATTTGCATGTCCTAGAGTCAAGGTGGAGCAGTGGATAGCGTTGCTGGCTTGGGATGTGGGCAGCTTGGCTTCCAGTCTTTTCTCATCTGTAACTCTGTGGCCTTGGAAAAGTCTTACCTGCCTCAGAGGGTTGTTGTGGGGCTAAAACAGTTCTTTGGAAGATGGGTGGATCCCAAATAACCACATGCATAGAAATGTGAACATTCAGAGACACAGTTATGCTAACCTTGCTGCAAAGCAATCAAAAGAATGGCTTCAAAACAGCAGCCTGTTCCACCCCCCCCCCCCCGTCATTGCCTTCAACAGCTGCTTTTCAATTAGTAGGAGGACCAGATGAGTAATGATGAAATGCAGCTTGTAACCCAAGAGCCATCTTGTCCCTCACTTCTAGCACAAACAGAACAAACAATCTGTTGATTCCAAAGCAGCTGCACTAAATGGTTGATGTCTATGTAGCATCCAGAATGGCATTCAAATATACCAGTGATTGTCCAAAGGCTTAACTAGACAAGAAGACCCCACACAGGCCACTTGTAAGTGCTGTGCCTATCTGATTATGGCTGCTAATGTGGCGCTTGTGGCTCCTCCGGTATAGAATGGAAGAACTTTTACCCCTGCAAAGAGGGGGAAAGAAGGTGTGATTCTACTGATCAGAAAGGAGAAACCTCTAAAATCCCACTGTGAGGCAAGGAGAGGGGTCTGGGAGGGAGAGACGTTTGGAAAGACAAGTGGTATAAGCAGGCTCCCTCCCGCCGCCCATAGCTGTTTCATAACATGACTACCAGTGGATGGGGTCAGAAAGGGAAGAGGATGATGGCAGAGGTGGATGCACCTACCAAGAAGGCAAAGTACTGCTGCTGCTCCCCCCCCCCCCCCGCCCTTCCTGGCTACTGCTGGCTCCCTAGCTGCAATATGGAGAGAAATGGTTCTTGACCACTTTACAGGATGGTTATAAGAATTGCAGTGGGTAATGTATGCTGTGAAGTGCTTTCAGTACTCAGTCAGAATGTTCCATATGAAGGCTGAGTAGGAGAAAGGTAATTCGTCTGAAGCTGAACATCAGGATTTGAATCCGGGGCACTGTATAGACCAACAACTGCATTCACATCATGCTGTTCTACTGCAGACCACATGGCTACCTACCTGAAACATTCCTGTGCAAACTTAATGAAGGAGGAAGTCCCCTTGCTTTTCAAAGTAAGCATGCATAGGATCCAATGCGAGAGTCTGCTAATGTGCTTCAGCATTATGTAGTGGCTGCTTTCAACCTTTCCAAGATACTGAGAGCCAGTTTGGTGTAGTGGTTAAGAGCGTGGGATTCTAATGTGGAGAGCCGGTGTATTGTCGAAGGCTTTCACGGCCGGAGAACGATGGTTGTTGTGGGTTTTCCGGGCTGTATTGCCGTGGTCTTGGCCAAGACCACGGCAATACAGCCCGGAAAACCCACAACAACCACCGTGGAGAGCCGGGTTTGATTCCCCACTCCTCCACTTGAGGAGCTGTGGTCGCCTTGGGCGAGTCACAGTTCTCTGGAGCTCTCTCAGCCCCACCCACCTCACAGGGTGATTGTTGTGGGGATAATAATGACATACTTTGTAAACCGCTCTGAGTGGGTATTAAGTTGTCTTGAAGGGCGGCATATAAATCAAATGTTATTGTTGTTGTTGTTATACTGTTGGTGTTATGTGGCATAGCCCTGTAGGCTGGACAGTAGCATTCATTGAAAGTTTCCAGAAAGAAAGTTTTTGTAATTGACATGGAGAAAATCACCCAAATCGGGATGGCGAGCCCTTACTTAAAGCAACGACAAGATGATTCAGGATTTTTAATACTTGTGAGTGGGGATAGTATATCTAGCGATGCTGATCTCTCTTACTAATAGTAACGCTGGTTTTCATGAATTAGATTAAAGGTGTACTACCACCACTTCTTGCTTAGTCCTTGGAGAAATTATCAGAAGAACGTGAAATAATTGGTTTGCTTAGTAACGTTTATGACATTCCCGCATGTCAGAACTGCAGTGTTCCAGGGTCATTTCCTGATAGGCTAGGAAAGAATGATTGCTATATTCAAATGTAGCCTTTTAAAATGTTTGCTTTGTAGTCCTGTTCAGCATGTGATATTTGATGAGTTCGGAGTCAGTAGTCCGTTAGGGCAAAATGGTCCAGAGGTACAGACTTAGAAAAGGTTCATACAGTACAAACAGACTCCGTATTTATGTGTTTAACATTTTATGAGAGGTCTGTTCATATGATCAGCATCATGTGCGGAGAGAAAACCACTGGAACAAATTCTGTGAACTAGGGAATTGGAAACTATAGTAACGTTTTCATCAATGCCTTGAAGTTGTGCTTTCTCCCCTCTTACAGTTTTCGCTGCTCACATGGGCTGTTAATTGCACGACCAATTGGCCCTTTGTGGCCCACAAGGTAGCAAAATATAAGTAGCAGAGTTATTTTAAAATCCTGCTTTTCAAATGTTTTTTTTTTCTAATGAGCTTGTTACATAACTCATAATATAGCATAAGAAGAGCCTTGCTGTATCAAACCAAAGGCCCAGCTAGTCCTATATCATGTTTCCCTAAGTGACCAACCAGATGTTTCTAGAGAGTGCACAAGCAATACAGGAAGGTAACTTTCCTGCAGTTGTCCCACTCAGCAACTGGTGTTCAAAGGTATACCGCCTCTAAACATTGAAGTTCCATTTAGCTATCATGGCTTATAGCCATTCATAGACTTATCCTCCATGGGCATACCTAGTCTATTTTTAAGCTGGTGGCCATCACTGTACCTTGTGGCAGTAAATTCTACAAATAAGTAACACATTGTGTAAAGAAGTGTCCCAGAGTGTAGAAGCAATGAGAAAGGGAATATTTATCTCCTTCTTTGCATGCTATTTCCTCTGTTCCAAATTGTCTGCCCTTCCCAGTAGCTTTTTCCAGGAATTCCAAACAGGTTTGCCTTCCAAGTTTATTGTAAAATTAGAAGATTCAAATTTCCGCCTGCTTTGTTTCTCTCATTGAAATACTGTTCCATGAATCAGCAGTAATGTTCCCTCTCAGGAACAGCCTGGCAACCAACAGGGGCTTCTGGATTGCAAGGGGGACATGTTCACCACCCCAGCACAATGCCATCACTTCTAGCATGACCAAGAACTGATATCATTGTGCTGGGGGTGTGACACTCTAGATTTTCCCTAAAACTCTATAGTTTTGAATGAATGCTAGAGCATTGCCTGGTGTGATGATGTCACTTCCAGGTAATGCTATAACTGACATCATTGCATCATGGACATTGATCACCTCTCCCCCCCAATTTCAGTGGGCATTTATTTCCACCTGAGCTGAGAAGTGGTGAGTAATGAGAGCTGGGGGTGGGAGATCCCCCCGCCCCCAGTAGGATGATGGCATCCCTAATCAGCACACATTCAATGCTGATAGGATGAACATGTAGGGGAGATTTGGGAGCAAAAGTGGTGGTGGTGGAGTTTTAGCACAATTTTAACACTAAATATAGCATTTTGTGAGAAGCAATTGTATATAACAACAATAACAACAACATTTGATTTATATTCCGCCTTTCAGGACAACTTAATGCCCACTCAGAGCAGTTTACAAAGTGTGTTATTATTATCCCAACAACAATCACCCTGTGAGGTGGGTGGGGCTAAGAGAGCTCTGAGAGAGCTGTGACTGACCCAGGGTCACCCAGCTGGCTTCAAGCAGAGGAGTGAGAAATCAAACTTGGTTCTCCAGATTAGAGTGCTGCTGCTCTTAACCACCTGCTCTATAATTCTGTTGTCTTGGAATTAAATTGATGGGCTTCTCTAACAGTGTTGCTACTATCTTCATTTACTTACCATTGCTATATTTGCAGTGCATTTTAACGTACTATTAGTATTATTGATTGCATTTATTCATTTTTTATTTAGAGTCTACCATTAGAGCAGTGTACAATATTTTGAGCAGCTGTGAAAAGAGAATGTTCTGTCCCCTGAAAGAAAGGTCACAGACTAAAAAATATGTCCACTTCCCAAAGGGCCATTGAGCAAATGTACATAATTAAAACACAGAATGAATAATTAATATGTTCACCCAAAAGAGGAGATTAAACTTCACAGGGAGTTCAGACCAGAGGGGTTCAGTCTCTTCGGGGGCCATCCATTCTCTGAAGAACGTTTTTTAAAATGAAGGTCATCGTAAGATGCTCTTTCTTCTGAGATGTTCTTATGGCACTGCAGTTTGTTCTGCACCATAGTTGAGAGACTTCACATTTCAACAGTGGTGGGGGAGTTAATTGAATCATAGTCTGCTGACAGAATCATGAACAGTGCTCCATATTCAGAACAGACGGCATTCAGCAGTCCACTGAACATCAGGGCTCTCTTGGAAGGCAGGAGGCAAATGCCTGCATGTTTGTTCAGCCATCAGCATAGAGCCATGTGGATAGCTGTCAGGAAACTAGAAGGGAGGGGCAGAAGATTCCTATCTCAGTCCATTTTGCAAACTGACAGGAAGAGACAATAGTGACAGCATGTCAGGAGAATAATATGGATCGCTGCAGATGGGGCGAAGGCAGCGCCATCCTTTCCTGTGTACGTCGAGTCCCTGAGATATCAGACCTTGAACATCAGAAATCATGATGACTGACTAACTGTTTTGGCTTTTAAAAAGGTTGCTGCTTTAACATCTTTTACAATTCAGCGCAGCGGGGCCTATACCATCGGGACATCTTTTTTGGAATGGTGAAAGCCTTGGTTAAACTCACCCTGAATTTTTGTCTTAAGTCTTGCTAGACTCTTATAAGAATATGTGAACATAAGAACATCATTAGTGAGGTATTGATCTAGCTAATCCACTTTCCGTCTCAACCAAGAGCCAGACATATGGCTCTAAGACTCAGGGCAAGAGGGTGATGGCCATCTTTTCTTGTCTGTTCTCTCAGAGCGGGACCACAAGTGACGCCTGACACAGGTTGGACACTAGTCAGCTTCCCTCAAGTTTTGATGGGAAATGTAGGCAGCTTGGCGGAATGTTGGACAAGTGACAGTTGAAAATTCCATTGGACAGCAGTCAGAGAGCCAAGCTGCAAGACCAGGATGCCTACATTTCCCATCAAAACTTGAGGGAAGCTGACTAGTGTCCAACCTGTGTCAGGCGTCACTTGTGGTCCCGCTCTCAGTAGATGGAACAGAACTGAAAAAGATGGCCAGTTGCTCAAGCATTTGAGAATGTGATGTTGGCACCTAAGAATTTAGGATGTTTGTGCACCTTCAAATAACACATTAAAATAAAACTTGGTTCTTAATCCATAGTAGCTTTGATCTGTAAGATCAGTTTTGTCAGTGCCCACTTGTGTAATTTATCTGCGATTGGAGTTCTGTGCTTTGCACAGGCAATTTGATCCTAAAACAGCTGCCCCAAGAGGTTCCAATATGGTAGGGGATATGGCGCCAGGGAAGTGGGAGGTTTGACTCTTCTTTCATGTGTGCCATTTCCTCAGTGAAGAATGCTGCTTCTAAGCCCTGCTCCGGGAAAAAGACAGGTCCAGGAAAAAGACGGGCTCAATATGAGAACCTGTCTTTTTCCCATGTAGAAGTCAGAATAACAACAACAACAACAACATTTGATTTATATACCACCCTTTGGGATGGTATATATGCAGGGGTCAACTTTTGAGTTCTTTGCTTTCCCAGCATACAGCCTGATTTATTTTGGGACTCCCATGGCTGTTTTTTATGGTCCTCAACAGGAGGTTCAGTGTCATTTTTTAGTTTGAAGCAAGTAGGAATCACTCACATGTGACTAGCTTGGAAAGTCTTTGCAAATTAAAAGAAGGTTTTTTTTCCCTTTGCTACATATGGCTAACATAATGCCAATAAGAAGTGGATTTCTGCTTGGACATTCTGCTGGAGAACCAGAAGAATGTCATAGTGCGGTGACTTTCTTGATGATAATCAAGGTATTTGGCTTTGACTGAAGATCCCTTTGTGAGAAAAGTTGGTACGGGCTGAAGTATCATCTTCTGTCGGAGTGTTACCTTCTGTCGAGGTGAATCAGTGTCTGAGAAAGGCTATAAAAGTAGGAGAATGAAAATCCAATTAAAGGATTTTGGTTTTCTGTTCATTTTTAGTAGCATAGTCTGGGCACAGTCACTGGAATGAAATATGAGTGTTTTGGCATGGAATTTTAAAATCCGTTTGGTGGAAACCATCACCTTCTGGAAGTTTCTAAAGAATGCTGAAGTGAATTCTGTTCAGATGTCTGTGAGTTCCCATTTTGCAGGATTTTTTAGTTTGTTAAATCTGCTGGGTTTTTCTCCTTCTGCTTCCATATCTGGAGAAGTCTTTTCTAAAAATATGTGAAAAATACCATGAACTTCTCTACTGCTTCAGCTTTTCCCACAGAAAATCTATAATACCAACCTACTCCCAATTAATCTGTTCACCCCCCCAGAACCACTAGGCTGAAAAGTCCAACTGTATTATTTTAAAATATGAAATGCTTTGGAACACATGCAATAAACAGCAAGTATTTTCTGGTTTCATGTGGTTCCCCCCGTCACAATTGTATGCAGCTTTTAGCAAATGCAGAGAGTTAAACAATTAGCTTTGGGCACTTTTCAGCTCTGTTTCTCACACAAACGCACATACACAATTTTACTACATTTATCAGATGTCTTACCACACTATGTGCATTACAGGCATTCCTTTGGAAACCAAATCCCACTATACAACGGCGATAGTTTTTTAAATATGTTGCCTCCTAGATTGCATCCTGCAAACTCTTGCACTCATGTTTATGCCTGGTCACGGGAGAGTCTCTCTACACGAGACATCTGACATCTGAGTCACTCAACACAAGATGCCTTGTGCGTGTTTCTCCAGTGTAGGGAGATGCAAATTTAGCCAGGAAGGGTAGTTTAAAAAGACAGAACCAGCAGCAGGGCAAAGGCCTTGCTAGACACTGAAGCTGTGTGAAGGGGCTGTGAAATGGCAGAAGGGAAACTTCAGCCCATTATAACCTCTCCAGGTCCAAGCCTGGCTCTAGAAGGCAGCTCCAGCCCATTTCCATTCCTCACTGCCCTCTGGTTGAGATCCCACACAGTTTTAGACTGGAAAGGTGAAATTGACAAGAGCCTTTGGGAAGGCAAAGATGAAATTAACAAACCCTCTGAGGAGTGATCTCCACTGGCGCTGACTTAGCATCCTCCTACATTTGACAAACGTCTCGTGTAGAGAGACTTTCTATCATCCTGCTTAACTGCACTCATGAATTGCATTGTGGAGTGCTGGAACATTGGGAGCAGTAGCGGCTGATCAGGGAATTCCTGATAACTACAGCATTGCTAAAGCTAAGCAGAGAGTGACCTAGTCTATCTTTTATGTGAGAAACCACGATGAGCCCCCGGGCAAGGAGAGAAGCTGTGACTCCGTGAGAGAGCACCTACTTTGAATCTAGACGGTGCCAATTTCAGTACCTGTCAGATTCCATTAAGGAACTAAGTGAGTCAGAGTGCTGTCATGATTAGATTGTTATACTTGGTCTGGGTTCAGATCCTCCCTTTGCCATACAGTGCACTAGGTGGGTGACCTTATACTAGTCAAGCTCAGTGTTGTTGAGATTTCCTGTGCTGTCCTGATTTCCTTGCAGGAATGGTGGAATAAAAAAGGCACTGGACAGATTTCAGCTGAACAAGTCTTGGGACGTATCCTTGCTCTGCCCATGAAACTGGAGAACCAGTTCTGCACTGGGCTGGTTCTGTATAAGGAAGCTTAATGTGTTCATTTGTAAAGATTTTATCTGCTTTAAGAGGTGAATAAATTAATAATGGAATGGGAATATGCTGAAGTAAAGAGAGAACCATTTCTAGGCTTTTCTATAACCTGTGAGCGACTAATGATGGTTTTAATGGCTTTGATGGTTGGTAGCTGCTTACTGGAAATACCCAGCCTCCTATTTGTCTATGGGATGGAGATAAACAGTTTGAGTACAGCCAGTGAAGGAAGAGCCTAAGTTTTTCAAACTTGCTGGGAAGTAACAGCTTTGAAGAAACTCAGATTCATTCTGTTGCTTTTGATTGAATTGATGTCTTGTGTTCAGTATTTATTTATTTACTTACTTTATTTATAGTCCATCTTCACTGACTCGCAAGGAAGAGTACAAAATAACAACAAAAACAACAACATTTGATTTATATACCACCCTTCAGGACAACTTAACTCCCTCTCAGAGCGGTTTATAAACTGTGTTATTATCCCCACAACAATCACCCTGTGAGGTGGGTGGGGCTGAGAGAGCTCCTAGAAGCTGTGACTGACCCAAGGTCACCCAGCTGACTTCAAGTGGAGGAATCGGGAATCAAACCTGGTTCTCCAGATTAGAGTTCTGCACTCTTAACCACTGCACCAAACTGGCTTTCTGACACCCAGTAAACAATGCAACATGTATGTAATTGGAATATTAGAAAATAATGCAAACAAAAATGTCTAAGGCATCTCATAGCATAATGCAGAAAATGGATTCCAAAGGTAGATGATACAGTAAAAGCAAAATGATACTTACAATAATCATAAGCAACAAACTGCAAACCTGTTCCCTTTGTAAAAGCATCCTCTTGAACTATTCCATTATATTACGATTCTAATCCCTTTATAAAAATGCCATCTTGAACATTTCTGTTCTGCTGTGCTGGAATGCAGTCTGCCACGAGCCTCTCTGAACGTCGGGAGTTCAACCAAGCCGACGGGGGAGCAGGCAGGAAGCGTAGTCCAAGGAGCCAAATGCAAGGGTCAGAGCCAAAGAGCAGAACTGAGTTGCAGTAGAACCAGGCGGGTCTGTGCACAGGTGCTTCTGCAACGAGGGAAAGGGCGTCCTGGCTTAAGAGCTCTCACCTGCAGGGCAGTGCTGCACCCTGTTACAACTCAAGGTCGTCGTTTGAGTGCCTGGAGCCTTGCACTTCGCCTCCCTTCCTGTGCAGCAGGACGCTGTCTCCCTCTGTGCTGCCTGTCAGGTTCGGGGGAGCTGGGTGGAGATTCTGCCCTGGACTCAGGAGCTGGTGCAGGTAAGGGAACAGCCTCTGTCCCTGAGTCTGCCCTGGATTCCTCAACCAGCTCTGGCAAGGGTTCCTGCAGCTCCATTCCCTGCTGGTCTTCCAAGCAGCTGCCTCTGGAGGGGCTCGGAATAGTCCCACTCCTGTCATCCTCCCCGAGGTCTTCATCCTCTGAGGACTCAGAGGCCACAACATCTGCACATTTTGTCAAATGATAGAAAGGTTGTGGGACTTCCTCTCCTCTACAGGTAGGCTATTCTACAGTGTGGGAGTCACAACAGAAAATGCATGTGTATTAGCTACTCTCGATCTTACTCATTTGTATGGTGGCACTTTTAGAAGTGTTTGTTCAGGGTAAAGTTTATGTAAGTGGTTTGAGGCCATGAAGGACTTTGTAAGTGAGTGTAAGTAGCTTGAATGGAACCCGATAAGTGATTGGTAACCAACAGAATGGCTGCAGAATGGCCGAGAAATGCACGCTCCATCTAAATTCCGATAGCAACTGAGTTGCAGCATTCTGTACCAACTGGTGTTTCTGAGTTGATTAAGGGCAGACCCATGTAGAATGCATTACAGTAGTCTAGCCTTGAGGTTACATAGTGGATCCACATGGCCAAATCAACTAAGTAAAATAGGGAGCCATCTTCTGGGCTAAATGAAAATAGAAGGAAGCAACTGCATTACCTTGCTTCTCCAGTAATACTGCTGGATTAACTATAACCCCCCAGGCTCCTAACAGAATCAGTGAGAGAGACTCCAAAAGCACCATTAGTATTCTTTACTCACAAGAAAACATGGCCACTATAAAGCATTGCCCCTCCAACTTCCTCTGAGAAGTGGGAGCCTCAAAAAAATTCCTTGTTTAGGAATCTGTAGATATATGGGACCATCATCTGGCAGAATGAGATAGTGTTATTTTTTCCCCTAAGTGGGCTTTATTGTAGTTGAATTTTTCATGGTTAACAGCCCACCTAATCTGATGGAGATTTTGTAGCCTGCTATAGAAGAATCGAGCATGCAGAAGATACGGGGCCGTTTAATGCAAACATTGTTTTGTGTATCAGAACCAACATTAATTGGTCGTATTGAGAGGTTTCTGGACAAAAGTGTTTTTGGTGCTTCTGGAATGAAGCTATTGCTTTGGGACTGGTGCTGCTGTGACTGTTGCAATTTCATGATTGTGTACTTGCTGAAGTGCCGCTGTGATACCTGCTCAATCTTGTACATAAACATATTGTTTTAAAAGTAATAATAATAAAAGTGCACATTGCTTCAAAAAAAGAAAAGAAATTGGCACTTAGGAAAGGGAAGAAGGTCTAAAACAGTATTCAAGTCATGTTAATTCCATGCATCGAAAATGTGCTCCTTCGCTGTGCTTTTATGTATTTCCAGTGTGGCCATCAGAGCTGAACAAGTCCCCTCCGTCCTGCGGGTTGAATACTTCGAGCGCTAGATTGTTGATCTCTCTTTGCCGTTGTTCCTTGTTGTAAAAGAGGTGGTGGTGATAGCCCTGTCAGGAAAAGATTACCACTTTCAGGGCTTGGAGGCACCCATACGTGATAATGGCAGCCACCTAAAGGTATTTGTTTAAAAAAATACCCAGGTGAGTCCAGTAGAGTGCAACAGAGAAAAAAAAGCAATTCATCAGAGAGGTAGTTATAGCCTGCTGGGGAAAATTCCTTCCTATTTTTCTAGAAGTGACAAATGTTCCCAGATATGGCTCAAAGTGATAATTGAAACAATGCAAAACAAGCAGCCTCTTCCTTCTGTGCCATCATAAAACAGAAGCTGTGCTTAAAAGGAAAGCGATTTTAGAAGAAAAACTTGGATGGGAAGGAGCGCTTTCACAGTTGGATCTGTGCTTTCTAGGATTCTAGGAAGGCCCATCTCTCTGAAAGTTCAGTCTCATCGTGTATTGGCTGCATTTCCAATACTGTTCCTCAAATCAATGTGCCCAGTTCAAAAAACCAGTACAAAATCTCACTAGCCATGCACTTCTGAGGAGTTGTACAGTTTTCTAAGCCTGGTGGCTTTAGTGGATTGAGAAGAATGTAACTCCGCATAGGATTGCATTGTAAAAAAGAAAAAAAATAAACTACTAAAAGCGTCAAAGCCAGTTCACAATCAATTCAAGTTTAAAAGGCCTTGGACAATAGAAGACTTTTAACTGGTTGTTAAAAGGCAGTGAGTGAAGCAGTTCTGCAAGACGTGATTGGAAAGACTGCTCCACAGTCTGCCGGAAAGGTCTTCGTTCACATCTGGCAGGATTAACCACGTGCCAAAGGAGTGCAGAGCAGAGCCAGCAGGAAAGGAGTTTGATATGCAGAGGAGCTGGGCTAAACTCCCACACATCGCGCTTTCTTTCAGCGTGAGGCCCAATGGCTTATTGCCGTGTCTCTGTTCTAATAAATAATCAAGATTTCAGGTTGGGCCAGCAGTTGAAGAATACAGCACACCCTTTTTCTTACCTCCCACCCCCCGGATAATTTCAGTTTTAGTTTCTGAACTGAGTATCATTGGGGTTGGTTGACTTCTGCTCTTTTTAGCCCAGCATCAAAAAGAAATAAAACCCTCTGTGCCAAATGAACAGCTAATAATTGTGTAAGCAAAGAAGCATGTAATTAAAAAGTGTCCATTTTAATTCCAGGCTGGTATTTCAGAGGAGGGATAAATCCACATTTCCTACATCGTGTTTGCACTGTGCCTTGAAGTGCCTGAAGGGGGCTGTTTCTTACTGCTCAGACAATGTTGTGCTTGTAGCTTAATAACCTAAATGTTGTCCCTTCTGATGTTCCAGTGTCAACCGAATGGGGAATCTTGGAATTTAATTTGAAGGGCTGACTGCACACATAAATATGGAGGGTCAGATAGTTTTAGCTTGGGCATCGCTGGAAGCACTAGTTGTTGGAAGACAGTATAGTATTAGCTGCTGATGACCAAAATTCTACTGAACCCACACTGGATTCTGTGTAGATTTGCAGCATAATGGGATGGTAGACAGATCACCAATACAAGCAAGCATTGTGTGTCCACTGAGTGTGGTGGAGAGTGCCCTCAAGACATAGCTGACTTATGGCGACCTCTGGTGGGGTTTTCATGGCAAGAGACTAACAGAGGTGGTTTGGCATTGCCTGCCTCTGCAACCCTGGTCTTTGTTGGCGGTCTCCCATCCGATTACTAACCAAGGCCAACCCTGCTTAGCTTTTGAGATCTGATGAGATCAGGCTCATCTGGGCTGTCCAGGTCAGGGTGTGTCTACTGAATAAAACTGTGTAATTCATTGAGAAAGTTGCCTTTCCTGTTGTTTTTGGTAGTGGGCACTACTCAGCAGAAGATAAACACATTTAAATACGTCTTATGTTTCCAGAATTGAAATTCTGGGACTTTGAAATGCTCAACATTAATTAGATTGTGCCTATTATTTACATAGCATTTGCAAATCCCAGACGAACTTGGCTAGTACTTCTGTCACTGGGCTTCAGGTGGGTAGCTGTGTTGGTCTGCAATAGAACAGCAGGATTTGAAAATCTCGTTGGTCTCTAACGTGCCGCTGGACTCAGATCCTGTTGTCACTGGGCTGTCATCCACAGAAGCATTTTGTATGTCTGCTCTTCCTAGTATCTGTGGTTGCCCCTTTCTGTTCCTGTTACGTACCTGATGGGATCAGACCGTGGGAGGAAAGTGTCATAGAGAGTCAAGCATTGATTTATAGCGACGAAGACTAGATTCTAAGTGGTGGGTATTTCAGCCATTGGGTGGCTTTTAATTACTGCTTTTCAATTCTGGCAGCATGAAATGTACTGAATGAGCCAGATGGGCTGATTTGTCTAATGTGTAACAGATTATTATTTCAGTGTCGTTTTCAGACATATCTAGTCAATTTGTGGGCTTTCCCTTTCTAGCTTCTGACTGTCTTCAGAATGCAAGTAAATAATTACCACATTCTTTTGTCCTTCCAAATATTCTTTTTTTTAATTGAAATACTATGTTTCATAGAACATTCTTTCTGTTCTGTCATGTCCTTGACATTTCTGACTGTAAATTCCTATTTACCTGGCCCTTCGAGTAAAATATCCCAAAGTATTTTTCAGCTTCCGGCATGCATTTACTGAACTGTGAATGGGTTCTGTCCTGCTGAAGGCACCAAGGACAAAGGTCTGTTGCAGACTTCTACAGCCTGTGATCCATCAACCGAAACATAACCCAACAGCCAAATCGACTTAGAAAACCTACTTTTTTCTGCTACCTGCTCAGAGTTTCTCAGGCTGCAATATTTGTTTGGTCACAGATTTTGCAGGCCTTATTTGTCGGTTAGGAATCATTTGAAAATAAATAGTACAGAAAGTTTAATGGGTTTGGGTGAGGAGGAGGGAAGGGAAGACTTGAATTACCCATTCATTTATCCTCATTTGTTGAAGACCTGCAAAAGATGTAACATACTGCTGAACACAGCCTATTAGCCACGTGATGTAGCTTTTCGAATAATTGAGAACCCCCCCATTATTTCAGGCAGCAAAATCGAGATGTTCTTGACAACCTTCTCACCTCTATTGAGTCATCACTGACTAGCTGGTGAGCTGTTTGGAATGGCGGCAGGTCCTATACTTTGCAAGCCTGATCTAGGGGTTAATCAAAGGTTAAACCAAGCTGTGTATCCTTTGAATAACTGGAGGCTCTTGACATCTTTAATTCATTTGGAGATGAAAGACTCTGCAACATATGGAGTTGGATCCAGCCAGATTTTTCCCTCTTGTCACCGAGTTCCTCTCCATTCTCCAGCCCTTGTTCCATATGACTTCCATACGCACATGTCTCGTGCTTCTCAGCATAGGTCTTTGTGGTTGTCCGATGAAACCAGTCCTTCCTTTTTCACCAGCAGAAAAGCTGGTTGGATCCAACCACTGGTTTCTTTGAGGTGTCAGAATTGAGGCATGATGAAATGAGGAATTAAGCCACATGGTATTGATGAAACCATTTGGGTTTCTGTGGTCTGGTTAACCAGGGATTTGAGATGAAAACAAAAACTGGTTTTGACAGCCCTGGGTATCTCTGGATGCATGAAGGTGGCAACATGACAAATCTTTATTTTTGATTGGCACAACCCTAGTTAGCTTGCCATGCTTATGAGCTCTCCCTTCTCTTCTCCTGCATGGAGTATGATTGAAGGCTAATTTTGGAGCCTTGGGTCAAACTCCAGTTTGCCATGATGTCAGATGCAGGCATCTGTGAAAACTGGATTTTGTTTCCTTCCCACAAACTGGGAAGCTAAATCTGAATTAAACAGTGGTTTAGAATCTTGGATTTTCGCTCTCATAGTTCAGCCATTGCACTGTGTTGGGTCTCAAATAAATATATTGTCAAGTCGTAACCAACTTATGGTGACTCGTGCTGGGTTTTTACAAAGCAAGAGACTAACAGAGGTGGTTTGCCATTGCCTTCCTCTGCATAGTAACCCTGGTTTTGTTTGGAAGACTTCCATCCAATTACTCACCAAGGCAAACCCTGCTTAATTTCTGAGACCTGACGAGATGGGGTTTGCCCAGGCTATCCAGGTCATGGCTTGTCACTAGTCAAAGCAAATCAAACAATTGCTTGCATGTATGAATGAGCCACCAACAATCCAACATCTTGAGTTTTCATATTGAAGACCATCTTCTACAAGGCAGTTATTTCATTGAAGGTACTTCCCGTGTTGAACTGTAATCTATGGAGCCAGGAGACATTGAGTGATCAACACACATGTGTGAATCAGCCTTACTACTGCTGTTTTGTTGCTTGAAGGCATAAGAAGCTCAATTAGACACCCTTGGAAGGACTTGTTCCACTGGTAAGGTTAATGCTGGATATTCTTTCTTATTAGTCAGCCTTTTCTTAGTTAAAGAATGTTGAGTCAAGCGTTCAGAATGGCCCATTACATTCAGTGAGTGTGTGCGCATGCTTGGGTTTTTTTAGCTTCTAGTGTTGTGATTGGGATATAGATTTTGGTTTTGTGAATTAGTTTTGCCTTTCCAAACAAGAGGTTTTGTACTTGGCCACTGGGCTAAATTTTAATTAGGAATGTCATAAAGTTGCATGTGGGAAACCGCTGGTAATTTTTCTGTTTTTGTGAAGAAGCTAGAATAAATAGATGCGGGGGGAGGTACGGGAAGGAAATAAAATGAAATTGCTCTGAGCATTCTGAATTCTAATGGAGATAAAAAAAGCAAAGCTCTATAAGATTTGTGTCAACGCATGCACACACTGTATTCTGTTGAAATTATCACAGTTTCCTTGGTGATACTCATGCGGCTGAATGTTGGAGATTATACCTTTTGTTCATCTTTTCTCATATTTCAGACAAATATTTTGGATAGGAATCTGCAGCAAGAGTTGACAAAGACTTACTAAGTACCAACAGATTGCATTTTAAGTTCCGTGATTCTTCTGTGTCTGCTGAGAACACAGTGGCCCACGGGTGCTTTTCCTCCAGGCCTTGAACGGCTTAACATTTTGTCCGGATAATCAAGTGCAGCATGAGCTAGTGGGCTGATGCTCCTGAAAAACTGTAAAATAGATCGAGGGCTGAAAGCCATGAAGAGTGGAAAGAGGGCCACAGCTGAGTTTCTGTCTCCTTGAGGTCTCTGAATTACACAGTGGTGCTGGAAATAGGAATAACCATCACCCAACTTGGAGAGCTCAACTGAGAGGGCAGATCCAGACTTTAAACTTTCCTTCCCCCAACAAATCGGGTGTTTTTCCCAGCAGGACAATTTTTGTTTCAGAGATGCAGTTCCAGTCTGGAGAGCAATGTGGGGGAGGCACATTCCCCCTTCCTGATCCTTTTTTTTAAGCCAGATCTATATGTGCATCTTTACAGCACATATAGTTTGACATTCATGCTTTTATTTCTTTTTGCATTGAATTTTTACTTACAATACTTTCCATTTGCAGAGGCAAAAGGAAATACCTTGTGAAGAGGAGCTGCCCTGGGTATTAAAATTGGCTCCAAAGTCTACTGTTAAATCAAGTGAAATTGTACAGAAATTTGCCATTGTGTCAAAGCCGAATTTCAGAAGGAGAAATCAATTCTGATCCAATTGTTGTAATAACACTGATTACTGCATCTGGGAAGCATGCCAAAACCTGCAGTAAACGTTAGAAAATGTTTGCCATTTCAATATGATGTATGCTGTTCATGGAAGAAGAGCTGCGGGAGCCGTAGGAGATAGAACAAGGGTGGAGGCGGGAAGGGCAGAAGGGAGAATTAAACGTGGGTTTACCTCATGGTTCCTTCTCTCTAGATGGATCTTCTGCACAGAAGTCTTGTCCAAGCAGGAAGTTCCATGTGTCTAATATGAACTCATACATAATGAAATTATGTATGCCTTTTCTGTTCCTTGTGCATGGATCAGGGAGTTTTGTTCTGGCATCTGCTGCCTCTCACATGTGTGCGCAAGCTAAATACGTGTCTGCCTATTTAAGTTTTGTCCTGTCCTTGCAGAGAGTTCGGTTCGGTGTAGTTGTTTCTCTTTTCCTCCATTTATCCTCAGAACAACCCTATGGGGCTAAATGAGAATGGTTGGCTGAGGGTAATCCAGAAATCTTCATGGCTGAGTGGGCATCTGAACCAGGTCTCCCCCAGTCCCAGCACTCTTAACCACTGTACCTCACCACCATTGATCATATATGACAAACTATGCATGTGGGATGCATTCAGTTTCCTATGTGAAATTCAAGGTCGTCTGACATAGTGTTTGGACTGTTGGATACAATGGTGAGTTCAAATCACTGCTTGGCCTTGAATAAATTGACATCTTTCATAATTTCAAAGGGTTGCAGTAAGCATAAAATGAAATACTCTATGCTGTTCTGAGCTTTGGATGCATGAGTTTGATAATCAGTTATCAATAGTTATTAAAAACATTTTATTGTGCATTTCTATAAAAGTGACTGAAAACGTTAGAACACCCCCCCCCCTGCAAATATCCATAGTACTGTACCATTGTATATACTGTTGTTGGTATTTTGTATGATATTTTAGATTTCCATATAATGAGCCAAAAAATTTTGAGTAAATATACTATCATTCTGTATGTATGGTGTCAATTGCAGATTCCAGGTTTTGTTCTGGAAAAAAAATAATCACCCATATAACCAGAGATTTTAAAAAATCCGTTTATCTGATTATTTTAACATCTCTGTTGTATTAATTTGTTATTATCTGCCTTGCTCTACTGTTGTAAAAAAAAGATGGGATACAAATATTGAAAATAATTAATACAAGAGTCCATTAAAAGAGAGTGGACCAGAAAATAAAACTAAACAGAAAACAAATTCCTTCTCTCCCTTCTTGCCAGGAGCAACAGTCTAAACTGTTCAACAATTTCCAGATTGCCTTCATTTTCCATACGAATATTTTCCAAGTTGCCACCCTGCTAAACTGGCTTCTTTGCCAACAGACCTTGCCAGCTCATACAGCGAAGCCATGACCTTGCAGTCGGGAGAACCTTCCCAGCATACTTGTCAATTTGTATAATCCCATTCCAAGGCTTGGCCATTTTTGCATTGCTGGGTCGAGACTTGGAGTCAAGCGCTTTCCTCTTTCATTTCTTCCTTGAAAAGAGAAAGCAGAAGGGAGGGTGGAAGGCTTTATCTGCTCTGCCTTTCCACATTAACATGTATGGGATATGTTTTGTCTAGCAGTGGCAACTTGGGAAATTAAAAAAAAAACACACACACACACACACACAAAAACCCCCCACCACTGTTTAGGATGGGGTCCGGAGCGGAGCCTGTGTGTTTACAGTGCTGGAGCCCATAGAAAATGTTCATCTGAAAGAAATCAGTTAACTGGATGTGTTTACAAGTCCAATGCCACTAAGCAATCCCATATCAAGCCTCCATAGGTGACAAGGCAATCCAAACTGCAACCACGACGCAATCATAAAGCATAGAGAGCAGATAACCCAACAAAGCAAGCCAAACTACAGACTAAAGATAAAATCCACATATGTGCATTTATATCGCCAAAGGATAAAATGGAGGAGGGTCCCATTATCTCTAAAGGAACTAACAGGTACAAAGCACACCAGAATGTTAAACAAGTAAACGCTGAAAGAACTAGGTAGGTTAGAAACACGATCATTTCCTGCTGCTCTCTCATCAGCCAGCTCTTGTAGTGGTTAGAGTGCCAGACTAGGATCTGGGAGAACCAGGTTCGAATCTCCACTCTGTCATGGAGACTTGCTTGGTGACCTTGAGCTGGTCTCACACTTTTAGCCTAACCTACCTTGCAGGGTTGTTGTGGGGATACAGTGGAGGAGAGGAGAATTATGTATGCCACCTTGGGTCCCCATTGGGAAGAAAGGTGGGGTATAAATTAAGTAAGAAGTAAGTAAATAAATCATTGCAAGTCCTAGACTAAGACACAGAGATCGACATGCATACAGAGAGGGGAGGGCCTGTAGCAGCATTTACTTAGGTGGCTGCTGTCGACTCTTTCTTTGTTTGGTGTTCCTGCCTGCAACTGCCCCAAACCCTTTTGTTTTCTTCCCTGTGTAGAGGAGCTGGCTGCCTGGCCTTTTCTCCCAAAACAGCTACTGAACTGGAGTCAAGCTATCACCGAGTTAGTGGCAGCAGCACAAGGGAACCAGAAGTTGTGCACTTTCATTGCCATTGTGGATTTAAGGTGTTCTGGGCTGATGGTTAAACATGGGGTGTTTTTTTAAAAACAACAACAACAACAGTGTGCTGTGGTGAATTAGTTTGTCTGAGGGCAAGACATGCTACTGGGGGGCAAGCTGTGTGATTTAATTGAAAAAAAAGCACATATGGGGTTGAATGGATATGGGCCAGTTACTGGGAGAAGGTTTAACCCCCCCCCCCACCTGTTTTTTGGTTGAAAATCTCCCACCTGTTTTACGCCCCTGGAGGGAAAACACAGACACCATATAGGCACCTATTCTATCCATTGTCATTTAAAGCGAATGAGGAGGGGGATTTTTAGTCCAGGAAAAAGCATAAGGGGAGGAGTTTACTCCTGCATCATGGTCCTGATTTGTACCTCCCATTTGTTTTTGTAGCTAAATCCCACATGCGAGGTGCATGATGAAGGACCCCAAACTTCCTGGCCCTTAGGTGAAATTCTTCATTGTTTGTCTACCTTCAAGGGAGTTCCATTGAAATCAGTGGGACACACCACCACGGATGTGGGTTCAGAAGCAGCCTGAATCCACATCTCCATGCATTGCACTGCGGTTGGCATAACATGGTGATTGCAACCCAATTATCCTGGGTGCGTCTTCTTATTATGCGAAGACAGAACATCGATTGAACTTGGGTAAATCTTTCTTTCTCTGTGTGAAGTAGTGAAAAAGCAGTTGAGCTTAGCTTTCTGTCTTTAGAACTGGGCAATCACATTTCTTTCAAGAAAACACATTCTTCGTTTTGAATGAAGATAATTACAAGTGACATCAGAGTATGTCCTGTTTGAAAGCAGGCATTATTCTGACATGAAGCACTAAACTAAAGCCTTGGTCCCAGGTGGCCCTAAGTCTTTTCCTGTTCAGCTATTCTGTTTTTGTTTCTGGTGCTGGTGTCAAGATTCCCCCCCCACACACACACACATTTTATATCATTTATTCTGCATTGTCTTATAGCAATGACTAGGAAATGAGTTTTGAATATTTATTAAATAAAAATAGGAAGTGCATTTTTAAAAAGCATGCAAAATACAAATGAAGATGCTTATTTATTTTAAATATTTAGTGTGTGTGTTTTTTAAAAAAGAATAGTACAGTAATAGTTTTCAGTTTACATTATCCTGTATTCCTATTGCTTCAGATTCTGAGACGTTTATATACCAACACATGCCCATTCATTGCTGGTATAAAGAGTATTATCAGGACCTGGAGGGAAAATCTAAGGGGGGGAAATCCAATCAGGATATTGCATTTTTTGACATGTCTTGAAACCAGATTGTGGGGGAGTATTATGGCTGACAACTCTTCAAAGTAATAAATAGTCTGAAAGTTCTCTGCCTTTTGATATTCCTGTCAACTCCTAGAGGATCTGACAAATTGCCAGGAAGGTGATTTCCACAGTTGCTGCAATCAAGAAAAGAGAACATTGAGGCCTGTGTTTGTACTTTGAGATGGCTAAATTCCTAGAGAAGGATAAATGGTGAAAAGTGCCTTTTGTCTGGCAGCGAGATTCAGGCGACTAAAGTTATTTCATCTAATATACACTTTAAGAATGACTTGAGACTAGCTTCAGCCCATCACCCTTGTTTAAATTGTAACGTGCAACTGATAGGATCACACCCTAAGCTTCCATTTCCCAAAGATGAAGCAGATTTCTCTAAGAAGAGTTCAGCTGTGGACTGCATATGCAGCAAAATGAAGAGATGGAACCCAGAGATGGCAGAGTAGGCTGTACCAATTCAGTTTACAATTCGGTGTGAGGGGGCCATTTTTAAAAGCTCCCCCATTAAAAAAAAAACCTCTGTGCAAATAGCGCATCAAAACACGACTGTCTGAGGTGAGGGGAGTGCTAGGAGACAAAATTAAAGCCAGCAATATGGTTTGTTTTCATATAAATAATTTGGAGCCAGCCAGCATGGATTTCGACCCAAAGAGAAGCTGTCTCTGTCCGTCATTGTGGGTGAAGACTTTTCTGTTTTGTCTTGGGTTCCCATACTGACCCTCCTTCTTGATTGTTTTTAATTCTATACACCCAACAGAGTTTTTAAAGATGAGTTTTAATGTCTTTTTAATTGCTCTTTGCCATCTTGATGGCCCTAACTGAGTGGAAAGGTGGGATGAAAATGTTTAAAATAAAATAAATCTTTATCTGGGGATTAGTGGATGGCCTTGCAGAGGAGAGAGAGGTTCTAGCTTAGCCTGCTCCTTGCTGTGCAAGTTTTCTGCTTTTTAAATTTAAGGGATTGAAGCCTACAGGCTACTGGGGACAGGACACACCTACCTGGAGCAGCAACCAGGAACATTGTCTAAAGCTATTAGAGGAAAGAATGCCTGGGGCTGCCCAAGTACCGGTCATGGCATTGCTTGGACCCAGGTGAGCAAAGAGGGCAGGGGACAGAGCCAGGAAGAGGAAGGAAGATTAGTTAAGGAGGAGAGCCAGAGACAGGGTTAAAAACTGCTTCTACTTCATGCAGAAATGAGAACGGGATGAAGGAGACATTGCCTTGTAGAGAATGAAGGCAAAGGAACCAACTGCTGAGAAATGGCCGCAAGAAGGCTGGCCAGCTTTGGCATTTGCAAAGGAACAGCTGATCCCAGTGGATCTAGTAGTAATTTGGAAACAGGGTGTGGGGAAAAGAAGTGTGATCCTGACCCCCTTTTCTTTATATTAACACTCTCAACAGAGAAAGGGAAGCCTTGCCAGGTATGTGTCATTAGAGTGTGATAGAGACCTGATGTAGGTGTTGCATTAACCAGGAAGTGGACCGTGGGGAACTGGCATGTGAGAAGAGTGCAGGGAGGGAACACACTGTTTGGTGCTCTTGATCCCTTACCCCGGGTAACCTTCTAGAAGACAAGCCTCAATATCTGCAGTAAACAAAATGCAGTATGGTTGTGCTGGGGCGTGTAGCTTGTGTTTATTTTTTAAAAAAATCCCAATACATAAAATGTGAAGGAGATCCTGCAAAACAGAAACGTTTGCTCGATCCAGATGGTGTTAAGTAGGAAATGTGGTCACAGCACATTAGTTTTGTCTCCATGGTAATGCTGGTTTGGCAGGTTTGGATATTTAGATCTGCAGTGCAGTGCTCACAACAGTGCAGTCTGCATTTCTCGGCTTTTGCTGGGCCTGAACGTAGCCCTGGTTTATGCAGTTGGATGCTAACAAATGTACCAGAAGGAAGCAGCATTGGTTTTGCCTGGAGAGAAATGAAACAGTGCATTTGATGGGGCTGCAGCAATTAAGATTTGCAACTTGCAAGCCACATTTTTATCCAAATGATGTCTAGGAACCTCAGTTTCCTGCACATACACCTGACAGGTTGCAATTGTGTCTTGTTTTTGTCATGTTCCTAAGTTACAGTGAAGCAATATCTGCTATTCAGGGCAAGACAGCAGCCCTGATTTAGTAGAAGCAACTTTGGGGGATCTGTCTCCAGCATAGAAGGAATTACTACATATTAAGAGAAGTTTGTTATTTCCCATCGCACTATGGAAGGGGGAGAAAAGGGCATTCTCAAGTTCTCATAGCCTCTAAGCATGGAGCAGGAATTTGCTTTTTGCCTTTCTGCTAACAGAAAAGCTTCATTGCTTCAACGCATGACCTCGAAAATCCCGCAAACAGACTTCCAGTGTGCTGGTGATATTCCGGAGAGATGTTAAAGGTCACAGCTTTGTCTCATACCTGAAATGAATAGCAGATGCCTCCATGCATTGTATGTTTTAGTGTACATGTGCAAATGGTTAGTGGCTTACCTTGGCATTAAATTTAATTATTAAGTCATTAAATCATATTGTCAGCGTGGGAACTGAATCAGTAGAAGTCCACAGGCTAACATATGAAAAATTGGCCTGGATGGGGCAGTAATTAGAGATTGGAAGGGAGAATCCTGTTGTACCAGCGCAATCCTGCACACCTTTACTTCTCAGTAGGTCCCACTCTGTGCAGTAGTGTTTGCTTCCATGTAAGCATAATTAAAATACACAGCCCAGCTGCAGATTCCAAATGAAACCCAACTTAAAAAAATAGCAAGGGGCAATACTGAAAAACTCTTAGGTGCTGAGTTTCCAGAAATGGAATGGTTGTTGCTAAGACTTTTTTCTCATGCATGTAGCGAAGAAACCTGCATGCGTGCTCTGAAACATTTGCTTGTAATATATTGGAATTTTAAGCTATTTTTCCAGCTGTGCTAATGGGTGCTTACAGGCTCAGAAAGTGGAACACAAATAAAAGTTGTCTTAGATACATACTCTTTCCCTCAAGGTTAAGAATTCCAGAATAAGGACTACAGAAATGCAGCATGTCTGGTAGCTGCATTTTGATGTCCACTAGGGGAAATGCAACATTTGTTTCTTGCATACAGTTAACATGAAGATTTAACTTCCGATCATATGTTGTCATTATAGTTCTGTTTTTCTGAACTATTGAGAGGTGTGGGCTACAGAGGCTGTGTTTATGGCTGCATTTTACCAAGTCATATCCATTGATCAATTAAGGTCTGTAATCTCTGTGCTGACTATTAACTGCTCTCTGAGGTTTGAGAATGAGATTTCACCCAAGTGTGTTATCTGAGATTCTTTAATTGGAGGTGTCTAGGGAAGAATCTGGGGCACTCTTCACGAACAACTCTGGTATTCCCAATGACCCGTGGCCTTTCCCTCAAAGTATCATATGAAACTTTCTTATACTAGGTCAGGCCATTGTTCAATCTTGTATTTATTTGAAACATCCATATTTTTCTTTTTGATCACCAGTCCTCCCCACCCTCAGGCACCTTATTAAAAATACACTATAAATCCCAAAAGCAATATATAATATGCTATAACCAATAAAGGAACATGGCATGTTATCACCAGATCTTGAAAGCTAAGTAGGGTTGGTACTTGGATGGGGGACCACCAAGGAAGAATCTGCAGAGGAAGGCAACGGCAAACCACCTCTGCTTCTCACTTACCTTGAAAAGCCCCTTGCTGGGGTCACCATAAATTGGTTGTAATTTAATGGCACGTACATTCATACATACAAACTATAAAACACGGCCAGAGTGCTGGTGTGTAAGATTTGGGAGGCCCACGTTCGAATCCCCACTCTGACATGGAAGTTCACTGGGTGACATGGGGCCTGTGACATACTCTCAGCCTAACCTGCCTCACAGGGTTGTAAGGACAAAATGGAGGAGAAATATGTGAGCCACTTTGGGACCCAGTTGGACAGAAAGGTAGAATACAAATAAAATAAATAAAACAATTTAAGCCAGCATAGTGAAAAGGACAAACCAAACCAACAAAACAGTAAAACAATAAAACCTTTTAAAAAGTGACAAAGTAATAAAAACCCAGCTGTATGTAAACAACCCCCCCCCCATTAATTTAGGCTATACGGAAAACCTGCCAAAATCATTGTTTTCACCAGTGTCTTGACAATAAAGTGCAAAATGTGCCTCATGGACATGGGTCTTCCGTCATTTCGGTGCCACCACTGAAAATGCCTTGTCTCTCCCCATTGATTTCTGGTAGTTGGTGAACATGATGTATGGTCATCTGATTCACCTTGGTGTACGCGGTAGACTGATGTTGGCTAAGGTGGTTCTTGTGGTATCCTGGTCCCAAACTGTTAAATGTCAAAACTAGTATTTTGAGTTGGGCCTAGAAACCAAAGCTGCCCCATCTTACCTAGTATTATCTCCTCTTACAGACAACAGCTTTCCAGAATCTCAGCCAAGGATCTTTTTTTAGCTGGAGATGCCAGAGATTGAATTTGGGATCTTCTTTCCCGGAAGCATATTTTTTTGTCCCTGAGCTATAGCTCTTCTAATACTTGCAAGTGCCCTTCTATGCTGCCATACTTGGATCCTGCTGAAGTTTATTCAGTGGAGCTTTGCAGCCAAGAAAGTGTTCATAGGATTACCATGTAAGTTTTCTCTAGCGAGTTGCTCCCCACTAAAGATCTTGGCACACAATGCATCAATCACACTGGGTCAGTTCACACATAAAATAAAACGATGGTTTATTTTAACGATGGCTAGTTTGCAGGGCCATATTATCCATAAGGCTGACTAGGCTGAAGCCTAGGGGCCCCCGCAGGGACTAGGGGCCCATCCATTTTTACACCTCCACATAAATTACAATTAATTGATTCTCTTAAATAACCTCTATTAATAAGATAATTAACTGCTTCCTTATTGGTGGTGGTAGAGAGTACCCTCAAGTCACAGCTGACTTATGGCGACCCCTGGTGGGGTTTTCATGGCAAGAGGCTAACAAGTGGTTTGCCCTTGCCTGCCTCTGTAGCCCTGATCTTCCTTGGAGGTCTCCCATCCCATTACTAACTAAGGCCCTGAGATTTGAGAGATCATCAGGCTCACCTGGGCTATCCAGGTCAGAGCACTTTCTTATTGAAGTGAAACAAATTGTCTCTTACATCACAACAATTATCCATAAATTATATATTTTTATAAATAATAAGAATTGTATTCACTTCAAAATATTACAGTATTGAACAATTATACCCCCAAAATGTGCTTTCCTGAAGAGTTTACAATAAAAATATTTTTTAAAATATGAATAGAATTTTTCAGGAGACCCTCAAAATGGATATAGAGCTATGTACTACAGTCTAGTACCTGCCATACCAGGATCAGGCTGACTGCTGTAGAGTGGTGAAAGATCAAAGTGCTGGAATCGGCCCCAAATATCTGAAAGCCTAGGGTCCCAGCCATGGGTTAATATGGCCCTGCTAGTTTGTGAAACCAAGTTTCAGTTCACAAGCAATCCACCTAGATCCTGGTTTGTCTAGATTCACTGCAGAGCAGAAGGTGGTGCCTCTTATTAAGCCAGAATGCCTGTAGTCACACATCATGTGAACCACGGTTTCCCATCCCAGTTCAAGAGGTCCCATATGAGCAGAGCGCCATTTCGCTAACGACCGTTTAATTAAAGAATGATTTTGTGTGATGTCTGATTTGATCCATTAAGTCCAATGAAAATAATATAGACGGATTGTTTTATTAAAATAGCTAGACTTTAGCTAAAATCAATCATATAACAGCCTGTTCCTCTATTTATCTGAAAATGTAGACCCCTTTTCTTCCTTTCATTGAAAGAGATTTGCAGCGAATTAAGTCCCACTGAGTTCAATGATGCTTACTCCAAATAAGTGTGCATAGGATTACAGCCAAGCCCTATTGATTTCAACGAGATTTGAAAGTACTTAGCTGTGGCTGGATCCCACCCAATATTTGAGGCACCCTGGTGTAATAAATTAGCTAAAGTGGGTTGATCTGTGATAGTTTTCTACAGATCCGAGTGAAATGTCTTTTTATTATAGATGCTAAAATAATCATTCATGGAACCTGCTGAATGGTTTGGAACTTTATCCATTTATTTAAAAAAAACCCGTAGGCCTAAGTCATTTCTGTCATGCAGAGTAGAAAACCGCAACTGCAATGTTTTTGGTTACTTAAATGAATATAAATGCTTTAGAAAACAAAAGTGAGCCAGCTGGATATTGGTTCGACACCAGCAGTCTGTACCGATTTTTGTAATACAATTCATCACTCGGTTACTCTGCCTTCAGCTATTTAAGTCCGAGTAGTTCAGTATGGTTGGGTTATGGGCTGGAGCCTGACTTCATGGCCAGCCATGGTCATAATCCTGTGGTGAGGTTAGTGCTTAACACAAATTGGTTATGTTCAGAGTTTGTCTGTGATGGTAGTGGAGTCACTTTGCAGATGTGCTTATGACCTCCATCTTGCACAGAGTTGGTGATTGAGAGCTACCTGGTTTTGGAAAATTTGAATCACGCTCCAGTTCATAGTGGTGTCCAGATGTAGTCCTTTGGACAAATTGGAGATTGGTTCTGTTACAAGCTGGGATTAAACTGTGGTTTGGAAACAGCGTGTCGGGAGAAAATGGACTCAGATTCATCCAGGCAACTTCTTTTAGGCCTGCTGAAAAATTGGTTCAAGTTTGCCAGACGCAAAAGGTTTCAAAAGGATTCTGTGCACTAAGAGAGGTGGGAGGAAAAAGCAAGTACCCAGCTGTGACAGCAAGGTGTCTTCATGCCTGTTGTGGGCAAACCTCTGACCTGATGTCTGAATGAAGCCTTTAATTTCACTGGCAGACTATGCCCAGAGTGCAGGCACTACGTGGTGCAGGCACTAGAGTGCAGGGTTTGATATGAATCTTTGGAGAAATCACTACCTTTCTGCATAATTACTTTGCAGGCTTGTTGGTGTATTCCAGTAATGTGTACAGAGGTATTCTGCTTCATAACAAGGAGGTTCCATTCAGCTATGATGGCTGATGGCTTTTCATGACCTCTTCCGTGAACTTGACAAATCCTCCTTTAAAGTCATCTAATCTAGTGGCCATCATTTCGTCATGTGGCACTATTTCCTTTTCTTCCTTCCTTCCTTCCTTCCTTCCTTCCTTCCTTCCTTCCTTCCTTCCTTCCTTCCTTCCTTCCTTCCTTCCTTCCTTCCTTCCTTCCTTCCTTCCTTCCTTCCTTCCTTCCTTCCTTCCTTCCTTCCTTCCTTCCTTCCTTCCTTCCTTCCTTCCTTCCTTCCTTCCTTCCTAACATTTCTGTGCTGCCTTTCCACCCTATAGTCCCCAATGCAGCAAACATTTAAAGCATTAAAACTGCATTTAAAATAAGAGAGAGAGAAAATATTTAAACGATTCAGTAAAAATATTTTGACATAGAAACACACGTAACACCAAAAACAGGGAGGAGGACCAATAACAATTATTGGGTGTGCCAAATACAACAACACAAAAAAGTCCTCATCCACTGATGGAAGACAATGATAGGAGACAGATGAATCTCCCTGTGGAGGGAGTTCCAAAGTTTTGGTGCCATGACCAAGAAGGTCCTTTCTCGGGTTGCCACCTGTGTGGCCTCAGATGGCGGAGGCTCCTGAAGCAGGGGGGCATCCCGTGTTCTATGAATAATTATGCAACGTGTGAAGAAGTACTCTCTTCTATTTCTCTATAGAGCTGTTTTAATTTAGCTGCTACAAAATCTATAGGAAATAACTAGTTCTTCCTTGTAGTATTGCTGAAGATTTTTGATGAATACTCTTTTACAGCATTTATGGAAAATATGCTGTGTAAATGGGTCAGGCATTTATCATTTACTGTTTTAAGCGACCAGTTGCTTCTGCTGTCCAAGCACAAACGGGCCTGTATTTGTTTTTGAAGATTTTTTTTAAAAAAACCCAAAAGCAAATAAAATGAAAGTTTGTGAATGTTTGAAGTAGGCCAGGATTCAGAACTGGCTTAGCAGGTTTCCTTGAAGGTCAGTATAAGTCAGCTGTCCTGTCTGGGTCAGACTATAACATTCGTGAGATACATGCTGCTTTCTTTTCTTATTGCATTGAGAAGCATTAGGGCCATAACCTCTGTCAAAAAAGGAAAGAGAGAATAAAAAAAAAATTTAAGAAACCAGAGAGCCTTACATTAAACACTGCAAGCGCTTACATTTATCAAATTGTGGCCGTCATATTAAAATTCAGCAGCTGCAACCATTCATTTGTCATGTTCGATTGCTGCCAGATTGGGGAGGGGGGCAGGATGAAACAGAGGTGAGAGGAAGGCAATGTGGAAAAGAGGGCAAAAAGGTAATGCCTAGATAGGAGCAGAGTCCCCAGATTGCTCAAGTCCTCAAGCAAGCCTGACCACACACACAGAAGCTGATAAAGCGGGCCAGGGTCTATTGCCTAAGCCACTGGCTGCATTCAGACATAGCTGTGTTAGTTAAATATTTGGTGTAGCAGTTAAGGATTCTAATCTGGAAAACTGGGTTTGATTCTCCACTTCTCCGCTGGAAGCCAGCTGGGTGACTGGGTCAGTGATAGCTTCTCAGAGCTTCTCAGCCCAACCCGCCTCACAGGGTGATTGTCGTGAGGATAATAATAACACACTTTGTAAACCTCTCTGAGTGTGGCATTAAGTTGTCCTAAAGTATGGTATATAAATCGAATGTTGTTGTTGTAATTAACACGCTGAAGAGTAACAGCCAGGTTTTGTTAGTTGGCACCAAACCAGAATTCCAAACTAGGGTTTGTAGCTGGTTTATTAACAATAGGCGGCAACAATTTGTTTTGGTGTAGAAGTTCAGAAACCAGAGTTTGTTGAATAGCATTGCCCTTTTGTGGCTTCCTGGCCACAGACACAGCAGCTTAGGCAAGATGAGGCAGAGAGAAGGCAAAAACCAAAAACCGGAGGTTTATGTGCAAACCAGGATTTTTGTATGAGTCTGGTCTGGTAGGCTATCAAGAGTTTGTACAAATCGCAGGTTTAAACAGATTAAATTTTTTTCTGAAGGTTGCCACAGCGGCCTGTTACTCCTAAGATGCTTTTTTGCTGCTCTGCCCTGTCTCTTTGCAGATCCTCCCATTTGACTAAAACTAGGTGATGGTGCATGTTGCCAAGCTTCCTGGCTATGGTGCAGTGCAGTGCAGACCAGAGGAGTCCTGACACTAATGCAGAAGTGCCAACGGTGCGCTTGGTGTTGTCCAGAATGAAAGAGCGCCCATGTCTCTTTGTGGAGGCCTGAGGAACAAGAGAGAGCTGAGGAAAGAGGACCAAATGAAGAAATAATTAGGTTCGGGCAGGGTTAATTGATTGTAGGAACTTCAGAAAAGTAGTGGATTTTCACATTGTTGAAAGAGGCACCATTCCAAACTCTGGAATGCCTCTAGAAGCAGGTTGCATTGCAAGGTGTTTGTTTTCGAGGTAGTAGATACGTGTTCTAATCATTTGTGTGTCTTCATCCTCAAGGAAGCTATGAAGGAACAGCCTCACAAGCCCCTTCAGGTTCCTGGGAGTTTGGAAAAGCCCACAGCAGTCCCCAGTCGCTATTTCGTGATGTTGCATTCGCCTTGGTTCTCATAGTAGGGACTTCCCCATTGTCCTTCACCATGTGAACAAGATTTTATTTTACTTTACTTTATTTATATCCTGTGTTTCTCCCCAGTGGGAACCCAAAGCAGCTTACCTAGCTCTGCTCTCCTGCAATTAATCCTCACTACAACCCTGTGAGGTAGTTTAGGCTGAAAGGGTATGATTGGCCCAGTAAATGGGAAGGGAGAAACATACGCCGAGCTAATCATCCACCTCCTTGCCCTTGCTAATTTTATTTTATAGACTCCTTTTCTGTTTAGATACACCACTTAATTCTTGAAGTTTAAACCCTGAAACAAAATAGAGCTTTTATTGCCTCTCCTCTTCTCTCTCTTCCCTTTCTCCGGCTTATAAATTTCCTCTCTGGAGAAGCTGACCAATTTGTTTGGACTGGTGGGGATGAACTTTTCACAGCTCCCATGTGGTTTAGGGGTGTCATTGTACCTGTTTTTCACAGATGTGTCCACCTGTGAGCAATATGGTTGCCAACTTCCAGGTGGTGGCTGGAAAAACCCCAGAATTACAATTGATCTCT
The DNA here is from genome assembly GCF_028583425.1 of Eublepharis macularius. Classification (NCBI taxonomy): domain Eukaryota; kingdom Metazoa; phylum Chordata; class Lepidosauria; order Squamata; family Eublepharidae; genus Eublepharis; species Eublepharis macularius. The sequence continues at coordinate 79,708,339 of NC_072800.1, forward strand.
AGACCATCAATATCAGTTCCTGGGAGAAAATGGCTGCTTTGGAGGGTGGACTTTGACAACCCCCTCCTTTCTAGGTTCCAGGAATTTCCCAACCTATAGCTGGCAACTCTTATAAGCAACCTTTCTGACTCCCTGCACACCCTTGAACTCTATCTCACGTCCTTATTTTTAAGACAGTAGAGATAATGACCTACCCTGCAGGATTCCAGTGAAGATGAAGGAGATAAAGATAGAACATCATTTCATAGTTGTTAAAAGGGCTGTATAAATGATTCATGACAACTTAGTGCTTCCCAGACATTTGCATGTATGAGTAATTTTCTGTTTTCTGAGGGGAGTTAATGGGGCGCTTATTGTTGCCTCTAGAAGCAGGTTGCATTTATGTGCTTGCGAGGGGAGCTGGGAGAAGAAACTACTGCAGAGGAGGAAACTTTAATAAGAGGTCTTTAACTCTATTAGAATTAGTTTGCTGACCATTCGCACTGATGTAGATCCATGACCTTCAGCTGGCTTAGTTAAGAATGACTATTTCAATATAGAAATGCCCATTCCAAATGTTCTATTTTGAGTCATGGTGAGCAAGAAGAAACAGAATTTGGAAACTGATTTGGAATGTATAGAAGCAATACAATAAAGATTTATTGTCTGTTACTCATCCCTCCCTCCCAACTCAAAGGAACCTAACTAGGGATTGCTAACTTTTAAACCAGCCCCATTGCTGTCCCTTGAACAGAAATCTGATCTGCAGCAACTACCTTGCGATTGTATTTAATTTCATGCCGTTAAAAGCTTTCTGCATATCAATTGGACAGTTTTCTCCACTGCCCATGGCCACCCCAACACGTGTCTAGGAAGGAGTGAATGAAGGAAAGAAATTTGGGGAGTGAATGCAGGGAGTGAGGGAAGTCCTAGAAGCAAGAAGAAGCATCCATCCCATTATTCCAAACCACAGCCATCCCACTTAAGAACTTTCTGCCTTTTTCTTATTCTTATATTTGGTAAAATGAGCCTCTATATAATCCTGTGAAATAAGTTTATCTCTTTGTGGCTTCAGCTGTGTGTGAATTTGACTCTTGTTCATGGATAGTGGGTCAAAATTGCGCCCACCCATCCCCCCAAACCCACTACCTTTTCTTCTCACACAGTCCCCTGTGGCTAGCGGCAGGACTTTCCATGGGATTTTCTGGGCTCAGTACAAAGCTATAGACGAAGCAGGAGTGACCTTTGAGACAAGCTCTTGCTTGGGATGGGGGTAGATGCAGCCCAGTGGAATAAAAACCGGGAGGGTCAGTGGAGTGACAGTATTTCAGGCTTCCTAGAGCAGAGCTCCACCATGTGCATTGAGCAGTGTGCTGTGCCCCAGACCATTTTGCTCATCATGCAGTACCAGTTCTTTTCCCACGGGAGTGTGATGAGCTCCAGAGGTTCTGGCCGTGCCCGAGGGATTTGATTTGCTCCCACTGTGTCTGGACAAGTGCAGCCTTCATCTTCTACCCGTTATAGTTGACAGCACACCATCTTTATTTTTTTTTTTAAAAAAAAAATTATTTATTGTTGCAAAACAATTTTTTTTTAAAAAAATGCTGGCTACAAAAACTCTATTGGCAAATCTATATGTATGCTTCTATAAAAGGTTTCCAAATATCTAAAAATAAGTCCATACACTGTTGCCAGCATGCCTTCATAACAGGCATATGTGGTTGCTTACTCCTACTGTACACCATATCCTGCCCTGGGCCCTGCTCTGCTTGTACTGACCTCACATTTATGTGATCGTGTTGTTACTGGTTTGCTAGTAATTCGTTAGTCATCAGTTAAGAAGAACTGAAGTTTCAAAGAAAGGCTGATTTTAAGTATCTAATCACGTGCAGTCTTATCCTAGGAGTTGTGCCACAAGCTCTCCGATTCAGGAGAAATGGGTGGTGCCGATTCAGGCATCCTGGGAAATGACTTTTTGTGCCGGAACTGGGCCTTTCCTCCAGCCTTGCTCTGGTACATATGATAACCAAAGCTTGATTTGTGCCCCTGTGCCTCAAGGGGATTACATAACTATGGAATTGATCAACAGGGATCAGAGCCGATGATGGTTCCTTATGCAACATCAAGGAGGTTGTCACTAACTACTAACAGTGAAATCCTAAGCAGAGTTACTCCCATCTAAGCCCACTGAAATCAATGGGTTTACATTGGAGTAGCTCTGTTTAGGATTTCACTATAAGTCTCTGAGCCAGCGAGCGTAGCGTCTTCTTAAAGAGAACAGTCGGGGATGTCAGGAAGTCTCCCTCCACCGTCATGGCATACGGGATTCTTTTTTAACTTTGCTAATGGAAATGATTGCACCCTGGCTGCTAAAGTTGTCCCTCGTGACAGCGTTGCACAAGACCGTGTATTTGTAGCCGATAACACAAGGCTGAGCTGCCATTTACTATCTGAGTAGCTGCTAACACCTTTAGCCTTGCTGACACATCGTATCTAATCATATGAAGGGACAAAATGCAATGCAGTAGAACGTCATCCACAGCGGCAAGTGCAAGCATTTGCTACCATGTCTTGATATATGCTATCAGTTGGTCCGGCAGATATATTCAGCCTCAGCTGACAGTAAGTGTCTGGCACAGTGCGTGCTGTCGAATGTATTGTGTGGTTTGAAAAATCTTGGCTTTTAGTAGGTACAGATGCTAGGCACAGAGCATCCTATAAGGTATATTATCAATGAGTATGTCATCTGCCTTGAGTCCCAGTGGGAAAGGAGGACTGTAAATAATGTCAACAGATGAATACTTTATAATTTCATTCAGTTTGTTATCCCACAAGGTGGGACAAGGAAATAGTCTTGTTAGATCAAGCTTCCACTGGTAAACCAAAAGAGGGGAAGCTGAATGAAAAGCCATTGGAAGTCCTTGAGCCACTCATTGTTTCTCAGCCCAGTCCATGACAGAAGACACCGCCTTGAAATCCTTCATAATAGCAGCCATACTAGATCAGACCAATCGTCCATCTAGTCCAGCATCTGGCTTCATACAGTAGGCAGCCTGAAGTCCCAGGAAAGCCAATGCCTCTACCTGTTGCTGCTCGGCAACACTGGTACTCACAGGTGCAGTGGTTCTAAACATGGAGGTTCCATATAGTCATCATTGTTAATAATCTTCCATGAATTTGCCTAATCTTTTTCCATAGCTCGCTGAGCTAGGGTCTATCACTACATCCTGTGGCTAGAAATCCTGCAAGTTAATTACTTGCTGAGTGAAGGAGGGCAGGATAAAAATGTAAAAATAATAAATAAAGATGCTTTGGTTAAGACAGGTAGAAATATTGGAGACAGACATCTGTGAATACCGCCCTTAATACAGATATATGTAATATTATGTTTAATCCTCCATGCGAATTACCTGCTGTTTTCTATGTGGAACTCATTCCGTGTAGTAAAATCATTACTATAGGAAGAGATTGTTACAGACAGTATTTTTAAACCCTTTCTCTGCTGCTTGCTGAACTTCTGGTGGTACCTCCTTTACGGTTATACCCTTCTAAGTCCATTTAAGCCAACAGACTTAGAAGATTATGACTCAGTTAAGGATTGCATGGTGAAGCTACCAACATCTTTTCACCTTCCAGCTCTGGATTTGGGTATGGCTGCTCATCGGCCTGTCTACACTCTGGGACAGTGCAGAAAGGTGGAACCGGCCTGGTGGAGAGGAAGCAGATAAAAAGAAGCCAGGGCAAGAGGCAAGATGAGCAAGAGACAGGGTTGCATGTTAAAACGTTTGCATATTGGCTGCTGTTATTTTCCTTGTTTTGTAGAGGTTGCAATCCTATGTAAATATGATCTCCAAAAACACTCTTTGGTTAGGCTGCAGCTGAATAAATTGTGATCTTGGTCTTCGAGGTAGAAGAGTTTGCTCCTCTAACCGTACGTAACATTGGGGGTGTTTCTGCAGTTCAATCTTGTGCAAGAGTACTACTTAAAATAATTCAACCTTTGAACCTTTTTATCCCCTGCCCTGAAATTCAGCCATCAGAAACAAGCATTGTTCTCTCAAAGCATATATCCTCCCGCCACCCATGCAAGGTCTTAAATTCAGCTTTGTAACTTAGCCAAAAAGCTGATTATAAACCCCTCGATTAGCATTTTAGATAAATTTTAATCCACCTTAATTGCTTTGTTATGACTTTGGCTTTGGATGACTTTATGTCGTTTCAGGGCAGAGTGCATGCTTGAAAGGCCCCCTTTGACTCTGTAATGCCAGGTGCTGGGAATGGTTCAGAGAAGCTGCCGTCCTCTCGTTTTAACCTTCCATCTAAATTGTGCCAGTAAGATTTATGGACATATCAAGCAGCTTTTATTTAGCATTTGGCAAGCAAAACTAGTCTGCTCTTTTAGGGTAAAGAAGGCAGCAGCCTCCCCACACGCCTAACCGTGACTTCAAAGATGCCTTGCCCCAGAAAACAAAGGAATGCAGCCAAGAACCGGGGCTTGGCCCAGAATTGTTCTCCAGAACTCTGTTCTCTTATTGTTGAGGAAGTCTCTGGAGGCACAAGGAAGGATGGCAGCGGAGAAGGGATTGTTTTTCTGCTCAGATACCTCTGGCACCTTCTTCCATCAACCTATCATTCATTGCTGTGTTCCTGGCTCAGTGCCTGAACGTCCTTAACATACACTAGAAAGAACAGTTGGGGGAAAAAAACTTAACCAAAAGTTGGTAGCTCCTGACACAAAGCCTGGAGCCGCTCCATCTTCCTCTTACCGTAGAGCCCATCTTTAGTATTTGTTTATTGAACCATTTATACCCTTTCCATGGAGACCCCAACAGAGCCAAGAGCTCTGCCTCTACAAGGCCCCTTCCCCATTCTCACAACGTTCATTGAATTAGCCATGTAGTAAAATTAAACACTGTCCAATGAGTAAATTGAAATGCTGACTCCCCCCCCCCTGAAGGTATGAGGGGAGTAGAGAGGAATGAAGTGCTAAGGAAGAGGGTTTCCAGGTGTCTGGTTTTCATCCGATCAGTCCCGAATTTTTTTAGACTGTCCAGGGGAAATGGACTCAAAATACCAGACACCTGGAGGGGAGGGAGGAGCAAGGGAAAGGTAGATGAGAAAGGAGGAGTGGCATACCCAAAGGAAGCCGGCCACTCACCGCCATGCAACAGGTGGGACTTTGCCCGGGGGCTGGTGCCGCTTGCAGGCTGGACCCACAGCGCCCCTGCTTCTCCGCTCCCTATCAAGGGGCACCCCTGAAAGGGCTGGGCTGGCTCCCCACCGCCCCCAGCCCCCAGCTATGTGGCCCTGCTGCTGAGAGATTCAGGGGCTGGGGCCTACATGACATCCTGACCGGAAGTGACATCATCAAGCCAGGGCCAGAAGCCCATGTGCGTGAAGAAAATTCCTAACGTACCAGCCCCCTTCCTTCCCTGGGTTTGGTAGTTTTCTGGAGACCGTCTGGCAGCTCTGTTAATAAAGGGAGAGATGGATAAATACAACCAGCTAGTGTTCTTTCAGTGTGCATCCATGACTGGGACCTCCTTTTTTTCCCTATTGGTGGGGACTGTTCAGAATTCTCCAAAGCTGTGGTTCTTAACCTTTAATCCACCACCATCCCTGCCCAAATACATAAAACAATAATCGGATGCTCCCCAATTTATTAATCTATATGCCACCTTTTCCTCCAACCACGGCAACTCAAAGCAGTTTATTAGAAAAAATTGACTTTCAGGTAATTTTAAGAAGTTAAGAAAACACACTATACAACCGTCTCAGAAAATAGTATCATCCAAAAGAGATTAATTGTAAAATGCCCACCTGAAAAGAATAGGAGGCAGACAGCATAGGGGCTCCCTGCACCCCTTGGAGGAGTGTTTGCTGTGATGCTGTAGCTGCCACCTGAGACGTATGGACCTGGACTTGGTTGGAGAGACACATTGAAGGGAGGGATCATCTGGGAGGCAGCCATGGGAGATTCTGGGGTGGCAAGTTAAAAGAAAACAGTGCTCCAGACAAGGCAAATTTATTGATACTGGGGTATTTAGAAAACACATACATATATGTGGGGCTTTTTTTCAGCGGGAATGCAGTGGAACGGAGTTCCGACACCTCTTAAAAATGGTCACATGGCTGGTGGCCCCGCCCCCTGATCTCCAGACGGAGGAGAGTTTACATTGCCCTCCGCGCTGAACCATTCTCACAGAGGGCAATTTAAACTTTAAAAAACTCCCTCCTTGTTCCAGCTGACCCAAAGTGACGTCATTGTGTGGTCTTGAGTTCCACCGCTGAGTTCCACCACCTCTTTTCCCAGAAAAAAAGCCCTGCATATATGCATGCAATACACAGATTTTGGGCATTCATTCCGTGAGACCCTTGCACTTGATGGCATCAGCTAATTTCTTAATGTTAGCTTGGATACCTATTTGCTATATGCCTCTTTTCTAAGAGTCTGGAGGAGAACTCGATAAAGCCCTTTACTGGACCCGTAGGTTAGGCTTGTGGGTGACTCATCAGCTACATTCGTTTAAACAGATTACAGACATTTTAATTTTTAAAAAAGTTTCATTAGCCTATGTTTGTGTAGGTAGATTGCCATTGCCCTTCACCTCATCTAATTGGTAACAGTGTGTAGTTTTCTTGTGTGTGCTTAGCGTCTTATCTAAATTTGACTTTTGGTATTTCAAGCATGTCCAAAAGAGTCTCAGTATTATTAGTAAAAAAAAAAGTTCAGAGGGATTCCCACCCGGGTCCTGTTAAAAGATGGACATACCGTTAGTTCCATTCAGATTTCATAAAACCCTTGCAAAGAGGAAGCCAAGTAAGACAAAGCAGTCACTATTAAGAAAGATAAAGATCAAAGAGAGTGGGTCACTAAGCGGGGGAAAGGAGAGATACAGTGAGGAGGAAAGGGATGATAATTCTGTGCCCACGCTTGCCTTTCATCTTGCTGCAGGGTGCTTCAAATCGGCACAAGGAGGGAAGCTTTCACTGTGAGCCAGTCTGAGGGCTGCTTTCATTATGCAAGAAAGTATTTCAGAATGCAAGGCTGATATTACAATCAGATCCCTTGAATAGATAAGGGGGAAAGCTGACACGGGTAAGAAAAATGATAGTTAAAAAATGCCAAATTATTACAGCGTGCAGACCCATACATAGGTTTCGTGTTTGTAAATTTGCTCTTTTGCACATATGCAAGTTTTAAAATTCAGAAGTTTGTTTTTGCAATTATTCCTTTCGATAAAGCCAAAATGCCTGCCCCAGTCAAGACAGTATTTTCCTATACTGCAGGAGCTTCTAAAACTATATGCTATATTTGTGCTGTAAGGTGCTTTAGCTTTGCAACACTTCAGCGCTAATGTGCCTTGATTAGGCTTGGGTTTTCCACCGAAAGTTCTCATGTCTTTTCAAGATAATAAATGGCGTTTATAGCATATCCTTTCTTTTTTTGTTTTGTTTTTCTACTTTGCTGTAGCTGGAGGGCTGTCTCCCTCCCCTCTCCACTAGTTCAGCTGGGTCCACTCAGATAACACAAAGTGTCATCAACAAGAAGGGGACTTTCCCAGATGGGGAAAGAGCTTTTTCTATGTATACACATAATTTCTTATAGTTAGCGCTGTCAATCCCTTTAGCCCGCCATGTTTCCATGGTTGAATTCTGGAATGAGGAAGAATTCGGAGATACAATGCCTTGTCTGAAATATAATATATCATACCAGTATGATTTTTCTGGCTTACATTTTGTTTGTTTGTTTGTTTATTGTCTGCGTTTCTCACTGAGGCCGAAGACAGATTACACAGTGCAAGTTAATAAGAACAACCGCTAGGACATTCAACGAACAAATATTATGGGTTGCAGAAATTTGAAACAGGCATAAATCAGAGACAAAGAAATGAAACATTGCTGAAACAAAGAGTAAGTAATTAAACATGGCATCTTTAATGATGTGGAAACTCTAGTAGGCACATACCTACATCAACAGACAGTACCCAGTAGAACAGTTTACAGACCCTGTCCCTATCCATGGCATTTTTCTGAGCCAATTCTTACAGCACAGCTTATTATTTGAGTAATAAAAAAAAACCCTCCTGAATAATTCAGTTTTGCCTAGTTTGTGGAATGCCAGGAGAGAGAGAGAGAGCTTTCCTGACCTGCTCTGGCAGGCCATTCCATCTACATCAGAAAGAAGGCCGGGCTGCAAATCAGCACTCTGCTGGTTGAAACCCCTCTACTACTATGAGCTCAGCAGATAGCCTTGGGTAAGCCACTCCCCTTAGCCCCAGCTCCCCAGCTGTATTGTGCTGTCTTTATTCTTTGCACTGAATGGGGCACTGATCTGTTTAGAACTGCGGTATGTAAGCATACTGTTATTACTGTTACTGTTACTATTCTTGGAGTGGTTTACTACAACAGTTTATGTCATAGATATGAAGAGATTAGTTATTTATTTCTACAAATCACTTTCAGAATGTTGTGATACAGTAGAAGTAAAATGGAAGTCTGCTTATTTATTTATTTGTGCCATTTATAGTTGGCTTTTCTCACTGAGACTCAAGGCAGATTTCATAGTGTGAGATTAATACAATCAGTATCAAGGGCATTTCAATAAACAATGCCATAGGGAATATAAATGCAAATTTGCAAAGATATAACACCAGCAAAAATCCAATACAGAATTGAAGAAATGATGAAACAGAGCATAAGCAATTCCAAGGCTGATATTAAACAACTTAGAACTATCCAGTAGGATTCTGCTTAAAGCAACAGATAGTACACAGTAGCACGCAGTAGTGAAATCTACAGTCCCCATCTCTTTATGGGCCCTTGCCAGATTACACTGAAGCTGTATACTAAACAGTGCAGTCTGGAAAACTGAATGTCCCCCAACTCTTAATGTTCTCTCCACCCTTGGCTTCTGGGGCAAGGCAGCCCCAGATTACGACTCTTAAGCATTTCTACCCTGGGACTGCCTTTCCTTTCTCTCCATAAATTGAAACCGACTGAACTTACCTGGGTTTCTGACCCTTTCCCAGCTATATGGATGTAGAGAGTGAGTGGCCCAAGGTCACCCAGTACACTTCCACGGCAGAGTGGGGATTTGAACCTGGGTCTCAGATCTTAGACAGTCTCTGTGGCACTGTAATTATCCATGCATACTGTGTCTTTTCTATCAGCTGTGCCTGACTGTGTAGCGCAGATTTTCAGAGAAGAGATGGAACCCTGTAACTGCCTTTCCCACATTCTTCCACCCCCCCCCACCCCCACCAACTACTTTGCTTAGCCTCTTAAAAGCCTCAGAGCTCTTGCAGCTTAAAGCCATTTAGTTTTTCCTTTACACCAGACTAGTACCAGGGAAGCCAGTAAGGTTTTTTTCAAACTGGATAGGCAGGATAACTGAGCAGATTAGAATTCCCCTGTCTTTTTAGTCTTAGGCTACAAAAATATATTAAATACCTGTCATTTAAAGCAAGGCTCTCTCTTGTTCTCTCAATCTCCACATTTCTAAATATCCTGCAAAGTAGCCGGTGCTGCTATTCATGCCCTGTGCTGGTAATCTCTGTAGGATTTTGCCAAGCATAGGTTTTAACTACAGCATGTTCTGTCGATCAGTTCAAGGAATGGCAAAAAAGAATCCTGTAGAATGCAGTGCCTCCTCTTTCTCCAGTCCTTATGTATTCAGATCTCCTTGTTATCTGAGTTCAACATCCTTCCAACCCCTGCCAGCCTACATCTAAGGGCTGATTCCTTTACTTCATTAATACCCCACTTTTCTCCCCAGTCAGGACCCCAAATGGCTTACAGCATTCTCCCCTTCTCCGTCTTATCCTCACAAACAACCCTGTGTGGTCAGCTAGGCTGAACGGGTGTGACTGGCCCAAGGTCACCCAGCAAGCTTCTATGGCAGAGTGAGGATTCCAGCCTGGATCTCCCAGATCCTAGTCCAACCACTACACGTGCTCCATAAGCAGCATTCATTTTATACTTTCCAGTTGCCACAGGTTTTCTCTTTCTGTAGGACATTCGGGTAAAAGATATTTCACTGTGTGCCTTAAGAGATTTTTTAAAAATGGCCGCACTACGTGCAATTAGTTCTTTTCAGCCATTCATTACAGATAAATAATTCTCAGGAAAAAATGCATTTTTTAAAGAAGTGTGTAATTTGGCAATCAGTAACAATTTATTCTCCCCAAATATAGGTATACAAGGCATTGCAGGTCCCTCACTTACTAAATGTTGAGAAACATTTCAGTGTTTTCCCTATGCATTTTTTTAAACATGGAATTATCTTTATAACTCAGTACAGACATCGTACAAAGTATGTTTTAATAAATTAACCTGTGGTTAGTATGATTATCTTAATACAGGACTGGATTAGTAAGGTGTGTCAAATCAGGATGTGAAGTTTGTTTATAAACCATGGGTAGTTTAACTATGGTTTCACTTGATATATGAATGCAGACATCTTGGCTTAATTCCCTGATGATGCTTTCCTGGGCTACAGAGAGAAAACATCGACACTGTTGTCTGTAAAGGCAAACCAGGATAAGGGTGATTGACTGAGAGCTGAATCTGGTTTCACAAATTAACCATTGGTAAAAGAAATTACGATGTACTGTTATTACCTGAATTGAGGCAATGTATCACTTCCAAAATTAGTCCCTGATTTAGAAGGGTACATGCTCAGATTGTTTTCTTTAAATGCAAATGAAGGCATTGTTGACCAGTCACTAACATTGGTGGTAGCTGGTTATCTCGTGCTTTGGAACAGGTTAATAAGATTGCTTAATGTGGATTTACTGTAATTCGAGTCCAGTAACACCTTAAAGACCAACAAATTTTTGCAGGGTATAAGCTTTTGTGAGTCAATGCTCACTTTGTCAAATAAATAACGAAGTGAGCTTTGACTTCTGAAAGCTTATATCCTAGGGGGAAAATGGGTCTTTTAAGGTGCTACTGGATTCTAATTTTGTTCTACTGCGATAGATAAACACAGCTACCCACCTGAAACTATCTTAATGTGGACTTGTGAACCTCTAGGCTGAGTCGACTCTACATCAACGCTGTTGTTTCATTTAATTTAATTTTACTTTCATCAGTCCTTGCTCAAATAATCTTCTTCACCCATGGTATACACATGCCAAATAATCTTCACCTGGAATTGTATGCTTGGTGTAAACCAGGAAGTGATGTAGAAATAGGACACAACATGACGTGTGGACTGTGCCCCCTCCTACCACATGCATGAAAAAGAGCTGGTGTAGGAACGCCTGGGTATATTGGCAACATAGCGTTCGGGACTTAAGGCTGACTTTGATCCGAAACAGGTTTATAAAATTCTTCCAGCCAGTCAAGACTGTAGTGCCATAGTCCAGTGCAGCAAGCCCTTCATTGCTTTAATCTAATCAGCAAGTGGTGGCAGTCACATTCCCAGTGTTTGCCTTGATGACAGCTCCTGAGTGGGTCCAGCTTACTGGTAGGTTGGGTCACAGCACAGCATGGAAATGGGGATTGTTTTATATGTCAACAGCGGTGCCTCTTTTGGACAACTGTGTTCCTGGCAGCTCTCAAATCGCAATCATCCAGTTGGCTGGGAAGAGGACGGTTTCCCCCCAGGATTGATATATAGTTTGGGTAGACGGCTGCATAAATGTACTCTCCGCAAAAGTGAAGCCCCTCGTCGAGGGAGGCCTTCTGGATCACAGCCAATAATGAGTATCAACTGCATTTGCCACGCTACAAACCGATCACCCAGAAGGGCACATCCATGAACCTTCTTTCAAGTCGGTAGAGCTTTCATGGGTCCTGATGGGATTGCGCCTGCTTTGCTTTGATGTCTTGGGCTTTACAGCTGAGAGGTGTATACACGGCCCATTAATTTTCCATCAACATGGTGTTAGTAGGTCCCAAGAGTTCCCTTTATTGATGTTTGGCATTTCCCCAATCCTTGTGCAGGATGAAACATTGCTTTACTTCATTATATTTTGGCGGAAGATTTCTTAGAGGATGTGCTTTTCTTTTAATGGTGCCGTCAGTGTTATTTTTAACTTTGGCTTTGAGTTTGGCTAGCTAGTAGTTGAACCTTAAAAACACCTATTTCTGCATAAAATATTGATGGTAAAATAATGATCCACTCAGTGCTTTCCATTATGATGAGGAAGGATAGGAGGGAAAAATACTACTGATACTCCTTTTATTGTAAATACACACATAAGTGCTTTTTCCATATTAGATTGACAGTTATTATGTGCATACCCAAAACAGAATGAATCCCTTTCTGTATACCAAATCACTCCCTTTTGTTTGCTCAGGTTTGGGGTGGTGGTTGTTTCTTTAGCAGTTAAATCACAGTCTTATTAAACATTTCTAAATTTTTGTAGGCTTTGTTTATCATTCTGATTTCCCCCCAAATGAATATTTTAAAACAGATTCCACGTTAATTCAAAACTATTTGTCTGTAGCAGCTAATTGGATTGCTGTTCCCTCCCCCAACTTTATTTCCTAAGGCATTCTAGTTATATATGCATAGGAGATGACAAATTGATAATTGCAGAGCTTAAACCTACTTAATGGACTGATTTCAAATACCAAAGCAATTCGTTTACTTCATTTTGCTGGGATGGCTAGCTATAGCTGAATTTATGATTACACATATTTTAAGCCCTTCGTGAATGAATAAAGTATATTTCTCAGGTTGAGCAAACATTTCTCAGTGTTTTGTCATCTATATTGCATTGTGGTTGGCAAACCTTCTTATGGCGGCTGGCTGGGCTTGTGTGATGACTTGGAATGCTTAGCTGATGAAGGAACAAAGTCATCCAGGTACTGTGAGAAGAGGGAAACTTGTCAGTCTGGCTGAGATTAAAACTTCACACTGGGAAAGCCTCAGGGCTGAGAAGAGGTACCATGAAAGCTCAGATGGAGGCAAGAGGCCAGGAGAAAGAATGAAAGGTGAAGAGTAGGCAGTGGCTGGAGAGTGGGTAAGTAGTAATACTTGAGGCAAGAAGGAAGCTCTTAAAAGAGGTTTGTGAAGAAATCTCATAGTATTTAGGGTCAGGAGAGGTGGGAGGACAGTTGAGAGAAGAATATTAGGCAAACTGCTGAAGAAAGAGGATGGATAAAGTAGGCAGTGACTTGAAAAAGTGGGACTTAGGGAAGCTTAATTGGTGGAGCCATGCCATTGAGGAAACAAGCATGACTGGAGCAAAAGAGTATGTAGGATTCAGAGGGGATATAGAGTGTTGGGTAGAAATAAATGGGGCAGGTAACAGCAGCAAGCTAAGAAGGGCACACGGCTGCCTTCTAGAGACGACCCCAACGGGAATCCTGCCATTGTGTCTCCGGCTGTTCTTGCAGCATTGTGATCTAGTAAACTTAAGGGGAAAGAAGTCTGGAAATAGTGGGCTGAGGGACTGAATTCTGAATTCAGCCAGTCCCTTGGTATTTTGGGTTTATCCCACTCTTATAATGATCTGTTACATTGTGTGACAGAGAAACATCAAACCAAATGGGCCTATACAGATAAGAGCAGGCCTGTTTCTGAGTGTCTGGGGATATCAGAAGCAGATTTTGCCCTTTCCACACAAGTGTCCTCAAGGGTATCCCAAAGAGCTTCCTTTTCCTCTGAGGAAAAATAAAAACCTGCACTCTTGGAAGAAATGCATTCCAAACCACAGCCAACACCACGGGGGGGGGGGGCACGGGGAGGCATAGTCACTCCTTCCCCTGCCTTATGAATGCACCTCCAGAGATGTGGAAGAGGGAGATACGTTTCCAAACCTTTTTCTGTGCTCACCTCTCCTTCACCTTCTCCCCTCCAAACATCCTCAGAAGTTGGATGGGAGAAGGGCAAGAAACCTGGAGGCCGCAACAGAACACTGTCTCTTCCCATCACTGTACCAAAAACATCTTCTGTGTGCATTTCTTGTATTCCTCTGGGATGACTAATGGGAGTAAGCAGGACTGGGGAAAGGATTCCATTCCTCCATCTACTTCACCCATCAATCCTGGAAGATCTTTAGTTTCTGCATCTCAGTCACATACTAATAGAATACGCTAGCATGTCCTGTCATGTGCCAATGAAGGAGTGGGACCATGATGGAAGTTACCGTCTCCTTCATTAATTCTACAAGACAAACCAGCAAGTGCATTACAGACTCCTTGTTTTTAAGAACAAGGAGTCTAGAGTTCTTGTTTATTGTGTTGTATCTTATGTATAACCAGGGCTTTTTTTCAGGGGGAACGCGGGGGAACGGAGTTCCAGAATCTCTTGAAAATGGTCACATGGCTGGTGGCCCCGCCCCCTGATCTCCAGACAGAGGGGAGTTTAGATTGCCCTCTGCGCCGCTCAGCGGCGCAGAGGGCAATCTAAACTCCCCTCTGTCTGGAGATCAGGGGGCGGGGCCACCAGCCATGTGACCATTTTCTCTGAGGGCAACCCACTGAGTTTCACCACCTCCTTTCCCAGAAAAAAAGCCCTGTGTATAACAATTTGAAATGTGTTAGAGAAGTTTGGCAATATTGACTGTTTACTTCAATTTTATGTTTTCCTTATTACATGTGATTCTTTGATGTGTTGCCATTTTTTTTCTGATTCTGAAGTTTTCCTCTTTAGCTGTTGTGGATTCACTGTCTTATACCCCAATCCTAAATTTGGCTATCTGGAAGGAAGGCCCATTGATTTTAACAGGACTTCCTTTCAAGTACTTATGGTTGGAGGGAAGTCCTGTTAAAATCAATGGGTCTTCTTCAGATTACAGCTACTGAGTTCTAGTTATAGACTGCCAACTGCTACTTAGGTTTTGTATCAAGGTGCACAAGAATCTAAACTTTTTGTTAGCATTAAAAAAAACCCAGCCAGAGCTTTCAAAAGGCAAGAATTAGTCAGTTACTAATGCTCAAAAGTTACTCAAAAGTTACACTTTTGAGAGTACATTGCAGTCAATAAAAAGTATTTTCAGTGGGATGAAACTAAAAATATAAGTCAACAGAGGAAGTTATACATGGAAAAAGATAATTAGGCTGCTGAAGCAGATAGAACCACTCGATCGGAAATAACTATGGAAAGAAGTACAGAGTTTACACTTTGAACAAAGTCGTCCTGCAACTCATCTTTGATCTTTTTGAAAGTTCATGATCAAAGATGAGTTGCAGGACGACTTTGTTTTGCTGCAGACATAATTGGGCTGACAAATCAATAACGGACATGCTTTCTTTTAAAAAAATGGAGTCAAATTTAGATATCTGTTGTAAATAGGGTTACCAGGTCCCCTTACTGGTGGCAAGGGGGGGGGCACTTACCTCTTTTGTTTTCTTTGTGTCCGCACTTTGCAGCAGGCAAATTTAGGCCCCAAACGTCATTTAGCAGTGACATCATTGTGCCACTCCGGGAGCACGCCCAGGAGGCCTGTTCTGCCTTCCTCCCGCTGGCCAGGTGAGTGGTGGCGGAAGGTGGAGAGTGGTGGCGGAAGGTGGAGAGGATCTCCTGCTCCCACCCTCCCCTGCCTTCACCAGGAGAATGGCAACTCTAGTTTTAAGCAGAGCTACAAAAATAATATTTTATTTTTATTATTTTTCCTGTTCATGGAATTCCCTGTATTTTTCCACCCAATGCACTAGTCCATTCTACATCTGCTTAGTTTCTGCAGAACTTGGGTGTTTCATACTTCCTATCAGATTTTTTTAATGATATGCTTATATTTTGATTTCTGTGCGCCTCCACCATCTTTCCGAAGTGTAAGATAGGTCTTCATGTTCTAGTGATTATGTTTTATTATATTTGTGTCCAAATTGTAGGTAATGAAAAAAGAATGGTGTGTTTCTTAGCAAATTTCATTAGCTTTGCAAAGATTAAGGACTCGCTGATTGTTCCCTCTGTTTAGAATGTGATAGGTATTGTGGACTCAGTGAAGATTATAGAAGGAAAACAAAGTAACACCGTTTTTGTTAATTATCATGATAACGTTATGACTGTGAATAAGCACTCAAAGATAATTTGTATTTTTTATTCATTTGTTATCACTCAGTGTTTTTTAAATAGGCAAGTTAAATTAAGAGGAAACACCAGGAAGGAAAAAAATCATTTAAGCATCAGTTTGTAAATTTGAGCTCTTCAGTGAGATAAAATTGTTAGATATATATGACACCTGATTTATTTCAGAGTGGCTTATGCACAAGGTCTCTTGAAATGAAGGCTAGGTGATGGGCTTGCTTAGAGACATTTTCCCATTGGGCATTGGGCATGCAATAATACTGTAAAATGCATTTGGAAAACCTTTGTTTTTTCAAAAAGAGAAGATATTCTCAGCAATAACCAGTTGTACAGTTTGCTGAAGATCGTCAAATGCTTTTGGAAGGTGGACCGGAGAAGCACAGACATGGCTGCATCTGGTTTAGCAGCTACATGTTTTTCTTGGTGGGAGGGACTAGGCAGCAGTTATACACACCTGAGACGGCCATTCTAAGAATATTTTCCCAGGAGTAAGCCCTGTTGGATAGGCATGAGTAGGATTCTGAACAGACCTCCTCAGGACTGCCCTTTGGGTGTTCTCCAGATTATATGCTATAGTGCTGCTCTTGAAAGATATTCAGAAAGTGTAGATGGTCTAGAATGCAGCTGGTACTCCAGTTTACAGATGGCTTCACTGGCTTCCAGTCATTTCCAGGACCAATTCATAGTGCTGGTTTTTGGCCTTGAATGCAGTCAGTGGCCTGGAATCATCACACTTTCAGGACCACCTCCTCCCCATATTTAGGTTGTCTTCTGAGACCTTTCTGCCACTATCAGAGACGTGGTCAGTAGTAACACGGGACATGGGTGCCAGAAGTGTCACTTTAAAAAGTCAGAAGGAAGCGAGCGGGACACTGAAAGATCCACCATGCCAAATGTCTGGTTATCCACTGACTTGTACTACAATAACAGATTCCTGATACTATAAGTGAATTCTGAGCGATGCGTTAATGGTGATGACCATCCTCCCACAATTTTAAATTTAGATATGCAGAGTTTTAAAAGTGACTATGACATAAACAAACATGGCAAAGACGGGGGCAATGGGAGATAAGGAGCAAGAAAACAGCAACGGGCCTTTGGGTAATGTTTATGAACATATGAAGCTCCCTTCATTATGATTCATCTTGTTGGTCCATCTGGCTCTATATCGCTGACTTGGATTGGCAGCCAAAGGTTTAAGGCTTTCCTAGCACCTTTTATCTGAACTTCTTTCACTGGAAGTGCAAAGATTGAACCTGGGAGCTTCTCCATGCAAAGGAAGGACTCTGCCAGTGAGTCAGTGTATTAGGAAAAGTATTGCCTCTAAATATGGACAAATATGAGAGAGCCAGTTCTCCGAGTTGCAGACATAACATTGCCTTACTCACCATAGTCAACATTAACCATGGCTCCCTCTTAAGAAGGCAACTTGAAGGAATTGTTTAAATAGATGTTGTTAAACATGCTTATGAAATAACCTAGTTAATGTTAACAACTGTTTGGCATCTGTAGATATATAATACAAAACCATGGTGAATGGAAACAAGGAAAGGATTTACTCCAGAGAGGGCAGGAGGTATAGGAAAGGAGCTGCATTTCTGAGGCTTGATTTTCAATTTGCAAAACCTGGTTTGCCTGGAGCTGTACTTGATCTTATGAATTAGTGAAGGTGGCCTCAGAGGGTGGTCAGGATCACAGAAATCTACAACAGCAGACTCTCTCTAACATACAAACTCTAAAGATATTGCAAAGAAAGGGAAGAAAAGCTTAGGCATGCCTAAGTGCCAGAACTCAGAGGGGACATGCAGAGCTGAAAGCACTTGCTTTAGAAACCATTTCACATTCTTTTGTTCATCTAGAAATTTCAGAGAATTTCATTTCACATCTGTTGAGCTATGACTGCACTAGATGAAAAACCCTTCATGGCTGAAGACGCAAATTAAAAAAAAAATCGATCATAAGTTAATGGAAGAATATGGAGCTGGAACAAGAGTGACTGTAGTTTTTAGAGGAAAACATCACGGGGAACAGCACTCTTTGTGGCCCCAGAACAAGTGGTGTTTGCTTTGGCACAGTGAGTGTGCTTGCACTTGTCTGATCGCTGGCTGAGTGCCTGGGCATAGTATTGTTTGCCTGGAGACACAAAAATAGTTTCAAGTACAGAACGAAATATAAGCAGAACCTTACATGAAAAGATGTAATCAATAATTCCTCTTTGCATTCATATTAAGATGGCAAAGCTTCATTCTTTCATAAATTGATCCCGGAAGACTAACCACAGAAATTATGCAGTGCCTAGTCCAAATTATCGGACTTTCTCTTGACCTTAGACTTAAATATACCAGTGCAATGTCATAATAGAGAACAGCTGGATACTGGAAATGTTGTGTCTGTCCTCTCAGTATTCTTTTCCTACAAGCTTCCACCTTGCTTTGAGAAAGAAGTTCAGTGTTCTTTCTTTGGCTGTACCGCACTGTGCCTGTCAAGTCCTTGCTCCCATTATTGGGTAGGAGTTAACACTACCTTATGGTTCATAATATCATAGTTTGTGTTATTGGAAGTGGAGTCAGGGCTGCTGAACAACCAAAGACTCCTGACGAAGGAGTCTGTGAGGACCCCACTTTGTATCATATCCCAGGCTCCCCGGACAGTCACAAGAGGGGGCTATCTCGAGCAGGTTCTTTGGAGACATGTATATAAATTCTCCAAGTAAAAAAGATCACACTCGAGATATTTGATAAAATTAGATATGCTACTACTATTTCAGAGCACCCCCTTGCCTAGCTCCTGAGCCCATATGAGGACTTGGGGCCCTGGAATCTTGTATCCCTAGTCATCCCTTCTCAACAGACCCAAACGGAATTTACTAATAAAATTAGTTGCAATCTCCTCGGAAATGTGGCAAACCTATTTCTTAGTCAAGCAGCAGGGGAGAGTTGACAGAAGAGCAAAATGCGGCTCTTTTCTCCATAGAAGTGTTTTCCTCACTTACATTAGGGAAGTTTTATACCAGACCTTAGCTGAAAGTGTCAAATTAGTATTTGTGCATGGGTAGTATGGAGAATAGCAATACATGAGCAACTGTCTTGGATTCTGTGTGGTTTGTCATTTGAATAATTGACCTAGGTGGCAGCCAAGCATGCTAAACTGCCTGTGAGAGCACATAATGGGTGTTGAGGTCACTATGCCAGCAACAGAAGCCGTAATGAGAATGGGACCAGGGGGATTAAGACGTGACATTGACGAATGGCCTTACACATGTTCTCTTTATGTTACTTTATTGCAAGATCATTTGTTTCCCTTTCTCTTGGTGTACTTCATGGGAGAGGAGCTTTGCCGAAGTGAACTTTCAACCTTGGGGTGAGCCAAGAGCGTCTGGTCTGGAAAAGAATTTTGTGCCTTTGTGCAGAAAATCAGCTAAAGTGTTGTGAGAGTGCGTAGGTTTTCTATTACCCAAGGAGCGTTCATCAGGATGAAGATGCTGAATTTCATTTTAAATAGTGACCTTTCTTTTCGGAAGGAAGAGAGGGATTGTCATACAGTCGTATGGTCCTTTGGGCTGCCTGACTTACAGTCACAAGGTTCCCTCCTCCTGGAAGGAAACAACATATAAACAGGCATACAGCTTTTGTATGGTAAGTTTCTTGGAGCAGGCGCCTGTTTTATGCATCCATGAAGCTGCCTTCTGCTGAAGCAGAACATTAGTCCGTCTGTGCACCACTGCAAGATTCGAGTCCAATAGCACCTTAATGACCAGCAAGATTTTCAGGCGATAACGAGGGTTCCATTTTAAAACACAAGTTTATATGCTGATTTACAGTTCAGGAGTAAACTTTTCAGGCTACAGATTTAAACTGGTTACATAAGTAAGCCAGAAACAAACAATGGAAAGCCATGATTAGTGAATTCTCTCATCGGATAAGCACGCACTTAAGATATGTGCACATCCTTGTATTAATTTAAAAGTTCAAAAGTTGGGAAGCAAACAACAGACCTTGTGTGCTGACACAGGTGCAAGCTTCCAGCACTTGATGAACTCAGGACACCAACAGCATTATCCTAAAGAATAGTAAAGAGCCCAGTAGCACCTTTAAGTAACGAACTTTATTGTAGCATAAGCATCTGATGAAGAGAGTTGTAGTTTGCAAAAGCTTATGCTAGAATAAAGTTGGTTAGTCTTAAAGGTGTTACTGGACTCTTTACTATTTTGCAACTACAGACTAACACGGCTAACTCCTCCGGATCCTAAACAATCTTACATCATTCTAAGTCCGTTGAAATCCATGGGTTTAGAAAGGAAGTGATGCTGCTAAGGATTGCACCAATCAGGAAGCTTCATGGGTCTTTAATGCTAGGAATAATCTTGCGAAGAGATAAACATACAGACCCACACCCCACTGCCTTAGCTTGCTCTTTTTGTGTACTCAAATGAACATGTTGAAGATCACACGGCTACTTTTCTGATTCCTGCTTTCTCAACACACTACACAGCTGATTCACGTAGTATGAAGTGACTCTAAATCTGTACTCTTACAGAGGGATTCTTTACCCCCAATCTATCCACACAGGATTTTTTTTAAAAAAAAATCCAGGCTTCTTGCAGTGACAAAGGTCCATAATGCCCTCAATACTTAGCATTTCAATGGCATTTCTAAGTGTTCCAAGTCCTGCACATACATTATTGTGTTGTTATGATAAGCCTTTAAGATAGGTCAGGACTATTATCTCCCTACTGCAAACTGGGGATGGGTGCGTGGGTGGGCAAGCTTGCACATGGCTGCCTGGTGAGTTCATTGCAGAAGCGAGACTTGGACTGGAGGCTTCCTGATTAATAGCCATAGAGGAGAAGGGGATTAAGTTTGCTATCCTAAACTGGGGCAGTCAGGAGAGGGAGAGGATAAGCTATGCCTGCAGTACTATCCTAATCCGATTGACACCGTTTACTTCAGTGGAATTAGAAGGGTGTAGTTCTGCTTAGGATGGCACTGTGTGTGTATTACATGCTGTCAAGTTGCTTCTGACCTATGGCAACCCTATGAATGAAAGACCTCCAAAATGTCCTGTCATTAACAGACTTGCTCATATCCTGCAAACTGGAGGATGTGACTTCTTTTATTGAGTCATGCCATCTCGTTTGAGGTCTTCCTTTTTTCCTACTGCCTTCCACTTTTCCTAGCATTATTGACTTTTCCAGAGAATCTTCTCTTCTCGTGATGTAACCAAAGTACGAAAGCCTCAGTTTTGTCATTTAGCTTCTAGGGAGAATTCAGGATTGATGTGATCTAGAACCCACTTATTGGTCTTTTTGGCCGTCCATAGTATCCACAAAACTCTCCTCTAGCACAACTGCTGCTCTCTTAAATGTAGGGTTACCAGGCTGGACTCAGAAACAGTGGTGTGTGCGATGTTGCTGCCATTACTGTAAAGGGTAGCTCTAGGAATCATTGAAAACTAGCTCCCCTTTTACCCAGGTAAAACTCAGATATGACATAGCAACATTGAAAAAAAATGTTCCCCCTTGCTGGTCTGAGTGGCAATGCCCTGTCAAACCTCCTTACATTACAGGCTTTACTGCCATATCTGATATTATGATATTTCTGTCTTGCTTATGAGCATAGGTAGGTGGGTTATAGATGAGCTAAACATATTAAATAACCATATTAGCATTAAATATCTGTACACATTTCTGTAGCTATCAAGTTACGTTAAATGATAGCCTTGGCCAATTAAACAGAAGGATCCCGGCAAACAGAGATTTCTTAAAGAATTTATTTTCATTCCCTTAGGTAACTTTGCATTCCATAGTAATAAATTCCACACTGGGAAACCATTTTTGTTGATTAGGAGTGTACTTTGGTGTACATGTTTATTTTCTGGCAAACACAAACTTCATACCTTTAAGAGATTCGGGTAGGCATCCGTTTATGCCCCTACCTTCAGGTTTGGAAACACAAGATAAGTAGGTCATCCACAGCTTAGTATATTGCAATACCTAGATTTTTCTTTTAAATATGCACTAAATAATTTAGTGACATGAAACACAATGTGTCAAAGGGAGAAAAAATCTCATTACTTGCAGTGCCAGCCATGGCTTCTTTGAATCGTTTACTTTCAAATTAGAGTCCTGTGATTTAGGATTTTATTCTTGTGTAAAGTAAACATACCTGTTACATTAGATAAGAAATAAAGCATATATGCTGCCTGGATACCGATGCTTTTAAGACTGCCGTTTATTTAAATTTGCCTGGAAAACTTGTACCCCATTGATTTTTATGTGATTCTACAAAACACATCTTTGATTTTGTTGTATCAAGTTAGTTGAAATCCTAAAAAATTATCTATCTATGCAGCTCCCTAAAACCTGTAAGAATTATATCTTATTCAAACAATATACCTTTCTTGTTAATTCTGGCCAGAAACAAGATCTTAACCATAATGCTATCCATCTACCATGCGTGGAAGCACACAAACATATTACAAACATAAACTAAAATTTTAGGACACAATTCAGCCTACATGTAAGTAATGTTAAGTTCCATTGATTTCATACTTAAACATTTCCCATTGAATCAGTAGGACTTTAAGCACAAGCAGGGTTGTAGTAATTGGTTATTGGATACCCCCAATCGACTTGCTTTCGAACAGATTTTGAGGTACAGATGGGATTGCTTCCCTGCAAGGACTTTCCCATTCTGTCTGTTGGTAAGGCAGCTCCTCACACACATCTATTTCTGATCATGTTTTCTTTGGGAGCAACAAATTCTGCATTTGGAATCACTTCAGGTATAACATTTAACACAGTGTGTTGCTCTTGCTAAGTTAAAGACCCCGCTGTATAGCAATCCTCCATACAGACAGCATGTATAGCAGGGGGTCTGACCTTTTTGAGCCTGCAAGCACATTTGGAATTCTGACACATGATGGGAGGTGAAACCACAAAATGGCTGCTGCAGGAGGCGGAGTAAGCCACAAAATGGCTGCTACAGAGTACCTTCAGTCACACAGTGAAGATCCTTGTGCCGGAGCAGTGTTTTGAAAAATCTGCACCACCAATCAAATCTCCAGAGGCTAATCAGAAGCCATGCTTGGCAAAAGCCCCACCTGGCCCAACACACTTTCTAAAAACACTTAATGGGCACCAGGAAAGGTGTCGACAGGTGCAGTGGTGTCCCTGGGCACCATGTTGGGGACTCCTGATGTATAGGAACACATAAACCAAGACCTATTTGTCAATGAGCAAGCAGAGAGGCAGAGAAATGTCTTAACTGTGGTTTTCTTGATGCACACAAGACATTTAACATAAGGTAGATGCTTAGATCTGTTGGTTCAATGCAGATAAGATTTTCCAGTGGCAAAACATATACGTAACAAGCAATGGCTAGAGCAGAAGACTTTGCTCCATGGGTCGTGACTCGTGACTCTTACTTGAATTGCAGAGCCTCTTTTGCTGGCCCATGAGCCACTCTAGAAGTGCATTGGGTGGAACTCCTTTTTTAGAATGACCTGCTACTAGCACACATGTATTGATCTGAACTGGACCCATGTATGCCTGAGTTCTGAATTAAGCTCTGAGTATGGAACTCCCAGAAAGCATCTTTATGACCTGTGGCGGCCATGTAGGAGACATCAGTCCTTTTTGTGAACTGGCCGCTGCTCTCATATTGCTTAGTCATGTATCTGGTGCCTTCCACTTCCTGTTACATCTCAGGTCCATGCAGTTCAGTGGGTCCTGTGCTGAATTCTGGAGGATAAAAATGGGAGGAAATCCTACCTTTGATCATCTTTGATCTAGAAATCACATTGTGTGGCTTTGTCTTTGGAGTAGTGAACGTTCACACACAGCATAGCACAGCTTTACATGTTCCATATTAAAAGATGAAAAAAATGTTGGTTTGTATTTTATTGTGTGCTGAAATCTTTGCATCGGCTTCATGGTTTTCTTCACATGTTATGCATTGTCAAAGCGTCTTTCGCTTAGGCTCTTTAATTATCTATCAAGAGTTTGTAAAGTGTGTGGAAATGCCATTTCACAGCATACCACTTTAATTATTCGATGTTAATTTGTGTAAATATTCCACATGTGCTGTCTTTAATTGATCCACGTGGCATGGAAGGCAGATTAAAAAAAGAAAAGAATATCAATAATAAGTTACAGGAGTTTTCCTGTTATTATCTTGGCAACATTCTGGAAACAGGAATTTCAACAATTGTCTTGGAACTGAAACAAGAACACAATAGTAGGTTAGAGAACAAAATATAGCTATAAAGTATGCTGAGAACATGCAGCCGTACAATGCTGTAATGTGCTTTATGGAAGAATAATGGTTGAATAATGGGAAACTTCCGGTAGATTTTTAGACATGGGTCTCTTGCTTTTGCTTTTCTTTTTTTTGCATCTGAAAAAATTGGAAAATGCAGATAGTCTGTAGTCATGAAACTTCTCTCCACTTGGGAGGAGAATGAAACTTTATTTTAAGCCCGGTGTTGAGGTGATTGCTTGCAAGCAATTACAAGCCTAGTGTTTGATTTCCATTTTCCCTTAAAGAGGAAATTGCTTTCGCATTGGGCTAATCCATGCTGTGGATCGCTTCAGTACATTACATTTTGTTGCTTTGTTTGCTGTACTTTAATTATCACGTCAGGTTTCCATCTTTTTATTAAGCAAGAATAAATTGGATCTGCTCTGATTTTGAACTTAGGAGGTTTATGTGAAACCACACTGGTGTGTGGATCTGTATTGTTTTTGCTTTCCTGACTTCCCAAATCCATGTGGTTCAAATATCTGAACCACAGTTCAGAGATCTGGCTGCGGGGTGGACTGTTTGCACACATACACTCTCTCTCTTTTCAGCCCTTCCCCTCGGGGGATTGCAGTCTACCTCCTGCAATGGTGAATGGACATCGCTGCACCAACATGAGCTGCAGTGTTCTTATTGGGAAGTGCACGTGTAGTCCCAGCAGCTCAATTGGTCTAGGAAGTACATGGAGAGCTGGTGTGGTATAGTGGATAGAGTGTTGGGCAAGGATCCCGGGAGACCTGGCTTTGAATCCCCACTGCTAGCATGGAAGCTCACTGGGTGACTTTTGGCCTGCTGTGTATTTTTAGTCTAA
The DNA here is from genome assembly GCF_028583425.1 of Eublepharis macularius. NCBI lineage: Eukaryota > Metazoa > Chordata > Lepidosauria > Squamata > Eublepharidae > Eublepharis > Eublepharis macularius. The sequence goes on from NC_072800.1 coordinate 79,733,417, forward strand.
CCTACCTTACAGGACTGTTGTGAGAAAATGCAGGGGGCGGGGAATGACGTTCTAAATTGCTTTGTGTTCCCACTGGGGAGAGAAACAGGAAATAAAGAAACAAATGCGAAATGCAAATGTGCGGTACCTATTTTGTGTATGGGCTCCTCCTCCTCTGGATGCCTTTGTGGTTGTCTCCCTCCTGCAAGTTGGATCAGGCTCATTATATAAAACAGACTCTTCTTCTCAGAATGGGAACTGTTGTTTCATTCTGGAAGTTAGCTGGAAAGTCGATCCTTTTTGTGTTCTCTTTGTCATGCAGTTCGGTGTAGCATCAAGAGGCTGGCACATTTGTTTGGCTTTCATGCTAGTGGACCCTTTAAGAGTCCCACATTACAAATCATTTGCTTGCTTGTCAGCCCCACTGATTAATCAAGGGGCAAATGTTAATCTGTGATTAAGGGTTTTTTAATCAGTCAGTCACACTAGTTCATTAATTAAAGCTTCCTGCCCTTGTTTGTCTCATTGTTTGTACTTTTAGACTCCCATCACAAAGTCTCTGGATGGGGTAAAACACACACACACCTCTTACAATCTACTGAAATGCCTTCCAGTCCTTCTGTGCATGAATGGATGGGCTTCTGGGTGGAGTCTGGCTGCCTAAAAGCTTCAGTCTTCTACTGCAGGCTGTTACTGTAACTCCCTTCAGAGAGACAGGATCAAAATGTCTTGCATAGATAAATTATAGGCTGCTTTGTGGGGACAGCTCCTCTGAGCTATCTGGGGTTGCCAAGCCTCCTGTCAATTGTCTCTGTTGCCTGCCTCTGCTCCAGCAGTGGGAGGAAAATAAAGAGAAAAACGTAGCCAGGCTTTGCACCAGTATGTCGCTGGAAACTCTGTGGTAAAATGATAGTGTTTCTGGTGATTCCTAGAGGTACTCACTGTCACTTACAAGTTGTACCTGGATATGATGTAGTGACATTTCCAAAATCACACCCTCTCCCCAGATCCCCACCTCCCTACTCTCACAGCTGGTTGTCAGGCTCTATTGTTATCTGCTCTATTAATTTGAAAATTGAGATGTTTGGAGGCTGGGACAGGGGTCTGAAAAATTAGATCACCTGACTGAATCAGAACTGTTGTAGGATATAACAAGAAACCACATAACTATTTAATTCCAGTTAGATATTTTTAAAATGTTTATGATACTTCCCCTCAGAATTCAGAACTGGGCCTAGGGTTTTGCTATCTGTGAACTCTCACTTGCTTCATTACACCTCCCCCCCTCCAAACCATATTCATACAAAAAACCCATTCACTTAAGGCAAACACAGCGTGATTGCTTTTGAATTCTTCTGTCATGCCATCCAGACTTCTTTGTGTCTATTGTTTTAACAACATGCTGATATTCCTAATATCTGTGGTAACTTTCACCCACTTAAATGGTGTGGGTAAAGAGAAGAGTTTGTTGTATTATGAACTTTCTCAGACCCACACAACTTGTGACGGGCTTAGCTAGCCCAGTAACCACATACATTCAAAAGTGGCCCGTTAGCGGCTCAGCTCCCAGCATCTGGAATTGCAGAAACCTTTCCAGCTCCTGGAAGAAACAACACAAGAAGTACACATTTCCATGGACCACTGTCTGACGCAACCTTTTGGAATCTGTTCAGACATGAAGTCTTTTTGTATGCATTTTTTTCTTCCCCAGAATTCGCCCCCCTCCCCAGTTATCTTTAGCAACTGCTGACTTGAGCGTTTACTTAACTGGTAAAGAAACAAAAGATGGCTTCCCAACAGTTGTAAAGAGATCGACGATTCAGAGATAACCCACCAGCCTTATAAAGCAAGAAAGGAAAGAAAACAACATTATGAACGACCTTAGTGGCCATAAAATTCCAAAAATGGAAATGATTTGCTTTCATTGCATAAAGTGTCCGTTAAAGCTTCAAACAACGAAATAACTGTTGAGAATGGAAAGCTTCCCCGTTAAACTGGACTTTGTTTACTTTCCAATAATCCAGGCTATAAAAGCAGTGCCGTACAATTGTTCCACTCAAATAAGCAAGGGAGACCACACAGCACTCCTGGTAGAGAATATTTACATTTTGAGCTACAAGCCTCTGCAGGTCTGACTTCCACTGACAACTGTGGCAATTCCTTCTTGCCATTTAACTGTCCAAATCTTAGAAAATTTGACTCAGGGAATTAGATGGATGTCTTTTAAAAAAAAACTACTTAAAAAATAATAATTGGCTTTAATTCAGGAAAGTTTCTAGAAGATGGCAGTCTGTTTAGTGCAGAAAATGTGCTGAAATGATTTGTTTCAAAAGGTAGGTAAGACAAACAAATAGTTTGGGATGGGAGGGAGGGTTTGGGGATGTAGCATGTTAAGGAACTGGCTGAATCAACCACTAAAGTCTGTGCAAATTATTTGGAGTTTTTTTTTTAAAGTATTGACAGACCGGGTGGATTTAGCGCACACTATTGTGCATAATTTGTAAAGACAAATATGTATTGATGGAGGAGGGTATACCAATTTTCAATTCTTTTGATCGTGTGTTGCATTTAGCATTGGTTTTGGTCATCTACTTTTCATTTCTGACATAGATAATTACTTTCTTTGTCTTATGCCATTATTTGTATGTGCCATTTCTATGTAATTGATGCACAACTAAGGTTGTAAAAATGTATATTTTAATGTGAAAAATCCAGTGGAAGGAAAGAGAAAGCTGTCTGAAAATAAAGATGGGTAGGTTCCTTTCTTACATGGAAGAAGCAAAATCAAAATGTGGATATTCAACTAGCAAGTTTTTGTAATTCAGCCTCATTCCTTATTTTAATATATCTTGGAAATGCTATTTGCTTTTTTATCATTAGGTTATGTGACGAGGAGAGTGAAAGATTTTTATCCTTTCAGAGTATGTGCTTTTTTGTGTGTGTTGTGCCCTCTTATCATTCCATCTTATTTTCATTGACTGATTTTCCCAAATATCGGAGGGCTTTTCTCTTTGCTAGGCTAACTACTACCCCCTCTGCTGTCTTGGTGAGTAGATTATGATGAATACTGTTCATAGAGAGATTGTGTGCTTGTGGGTCTGGGGCAACTGAAACTCTGTCTCATATTTCTTTGACTGTATGTTGGCTGTCCCTCTGAAGAGACCTATGACGATAGCTTCTGAATTTCCTTTGTTTCTATGTCTTACCTGCTTGCTGAGACTGATCCTGGCATTACTGTGGTTGTGACTAAATTCCTGAAGGCAGCGGTTTCTATGCAGGGAGTGAAATAGAGGATGGGATTTGTAAGGCTGGTTTTGTCTGAGACTGCTGGGTCATTGGATTGTTAAATATTAAATACTATTAAATAAAGGCACTATCCGTTCGGAGTGGGAAAAAATCCTAGTAGATTGTACATTTCAGAATATGCAGTTGTTTCATTCCATTCCATTTTAATGTTATTTTCTGACTTTGCCACACTAAACCTTAGATCCAAGAATTTGTTTAATTAGGCCTATGGCTTTGCCAGGTCCTAGTGGACGGGTTCCCTTTCTGTGATAGCAGACCCACCTTTCCCTGTAATTCAGGATCACCTTTCAACTCCCCCCCAGTTTCAAATGTGGTTTGCCAAGATACCTGCAGGGGTGGGGAGTTGGCTGGTCTTCTAGCTTAAAGCTCCGCTAGGCATGAAGAATGTATTTGCTTGGTTCCTTGAATAGCCTTTTTGTCTATTACGCTATGAAATCAGTCTTGTTTCCTTTCCGTGTATCTTCTCTCCTTTCGCTTCTGTAGCTTGCTTCCTCCAGAACTGCAATCCCTAGTCTCCTTGTGTATTTTTGGAAGGGCAGACAGAGTGACTGTCTGCATCATCCGTGGGAGAAACGAGTGAGTCATAACGCTCGTTTATGAGGAGCTGTGCTTCATTCAAACCTCTCTTGGCAAGATGCTGACAGTGAACTTGAGTCATCGGCTGTGAACGGGTCTTAAAGCAACTTGGATATTCTGAGGATGTGAAAAGGTTTTTTGGGGAAGGAGATTTTCACCCAGAAACACTGTGACTTGGTATATGGTTTTCGAGAGAAATTTATATGGGTGCAATTTCATTGTCTAAAAATACCCGAAGCTGCTTGTGATCAAGCTCCATATTGTATGTGCGTCTAATGGAAATTACAGGCTAGTTCTTTGTGAGCAGCTATTAAAGTGAACTGATTGGGTTCAAATTAGAGACAGATCCAGGGCGGTTCCCCAAATTTCTTATAGCCGAGACATTTCAGAATTAAAATTGGAGGCATCCTTTATGCTTTCCCTGTCCAGACATCCATTTCCTTGGCTGTGAGAGTTAAGAATTACCTTCACTCAGAGAATCTCATTCCTTGTACTTCTGCACATCTCTGTTGTGAATATATGTCCTGATTTGGGAGAAAGCAAGCCCCGAGCCGTGACTTGACAAGTGATACAATCCTCTGAATATGGGTAATTCTTCTGTATTGAAAGAGATTGCATTATCCAACCACATATGATGTAGAAGCCCACTGGAAAGAGACAGATGAGAGCTTTCTGGATTCCTTAGAGCCTTTAATTCATTCATCATGGCACACTACCAATTTCATCAAGTATTTGTGTGTCCCTGCACAAAACTTGGGAATGAATGATCTAGGGGCTGATTCAAAGAGATACGCAAGAAAGAACATACCATACATTTGTCATTCCTACTTGAAATTCGGTTGCCAAGGAACAAGTGATCTTCTCCCTGGTTTCTTCTACAGTTAATGATAGGCTTGGGTATTGGATCTTGTCGCCAATGATAAGTTTTCTTTGCTTGTCATTCTTTTGTTGGCTTATGTTTCAATATATTCCAAAGCTGCAGTGCTGCAGAAAAAAGCATCAGGAAGAAAATCTTTGACTTGTCCAGTTGAATCCCCCCCCCTGTTTTATTAAATGAACATGATGAATGTCTTGTTTCCTGGTTTGTTGTAAACACGCATTGCACTAAAAGTTCCTGTGAGCACAAATGCATTGGATGGAGCTATCTGTGCTGTAGAAACATGGGGTGGGGACGGCAGGACAAATATTTAGCAATGCCAAATTGTATATGCCATATGTGCAGTGGATTAATGAGCTACTAAACACCTGCTGCCTGTATTTTCTTGTTGAAACTTAAATTAAGAACTCAGTGAGTTGAATATGGACATACACGCATACCCAGATACCTGTTTTTCCAGTATCTTTAGTGGGGTTAAATTCCTGCTTTGGACCAAATGAACTTCAAAATACACTTCCTAGGTCTCGGGCATAGATCTTGAGACTTAGGTTTTGGGGCTTATTCTTAGGGCCTCAGAGTGGCAAGCTGTAATCTCAGGGCCATCAGTAGAGATCACAGGTGCCCACTGGTGGTTGCCCACTATGTTTTGGGGTGATTCTTCCTGGCAGGATGCTGTTGTTTCTGGGTCATGCCAGAAATGGTGCCAAAAATGATGTCATCACCTGGCACCATGGGAGCGTGCACCTGGAAATGATGCTGGAGATGATGTCATCAACTGGCGCCATGGAAGCGTGCACACAAAAATAAAAACACCCCAGCACCTACCAATTGGTATGGGGACTTGGCAAACTTATCCATCAGCTAGCCTAGAACACCAGCACACTTGGCCTGCAGATGAAGGGGAGTGAAGTGTTAATGAGGTGACACAATTCAGAGGTAGGGTTGCCAGGTCCCCCCACCCTCCAGGTGGGAGGCCCACCACCTACCTGCTATCCTATGGTCGTACATGCGAACTCCCGGCAGGCACGCTGATGTCACTTCTGGGAAGTGATGTCATCACACAGGCCGCGGGCCAGCCTGGGAATGCAGTAGCATTCTGTAGGGACCTGAATCGGACCAATTCAAGCTCAATCCGGGCCAGATTGGGCCTGATCCAGGCCAATTTGGGCCCAGTATGGGCAATTCAGGCCTGATCCGGGCCAAATTAGGCCCAATTTACTCCTGTTTGGCCTGGATTGGGCCGCTGCAGAGTGTGGGAGTGCTACTGTGTTCTGCAGCAGCCCAATTTAGCCCCAATCTGGGGCCAGATTGGGCTGCTGGGGTGCGTGGGAGCGCATCCCAGGACGTGAGCCCCCCCCCGCTGGCCAGGTAAACGAGGGTGGGAGGTGGGGGTGGGAGCGAGGAATCCCCCACCCCCAGCAGGGGACTGGCAACCCTGTTCAGAGGTGATATTCTTTTCAACTTCAGTGAGACAAAAATAGCTTAAATCCAATTTGAGTCTGAGATTAATAAACTGTACTGTAGAGCACTTTCTTAAAGCTCTCTTCAGGCAACAATGGGTGTGCAACATTGTCTCCTGTGATTGGCAAGCAGTATGACGCCTCTGGATTGGATGAAGCTCCTGCCCTTGGCTGATCAAGTTAGAGAAAATGTGGCATAGAAATAAAAAGGAAACACTTTAAAATGAAAATAGCTAAATAAAACGGGCAGAGCTGTTACCTTCTCTTTGCTGCGTTTCAGTTTTGGTGTTGGGGTTCCAGCTCTGTAGCAGTTGACCTCAGAGACCAAAACATAGATCTTGACCTGGCATAGAGTATGTATTGAGCCAGAGTTATCACAATTCATTGGTACTGTTGTCAGGAAATGCTTTCAGCTGAGTGCTGAAATAAAATGAAAAGCCATGCTTGTAATCCGTATTTAAACATTTCAATCAATTAGTCACAGTGATAATAAAAACAGAGCCTTCGGCCTTGCTTTCTTGCTTTTCATACACCTCTAGGATGAGAGATGTGTGCCAGCTAAATGTTTGTGGGATTCATGCTGCCCGTCGGAAAATTTACCCCAACTGCACTCTTGAACGGATAGAAACAGTGTCTTTTTATAGTTCAGTCGTGGGAAGCGCAATACGTTTGATGCATTCCATTTTTGTCTTGAAGAAGTGCTTAACAGCTTAGCCAAATGTTTATATTGTTATTTAAATAGTACGTCAACAGTTCCAAATCTTTTGTATGCCCTTCATGCTTGATTAAAGAACCCCATTAATAGTGGAGAAAATGCTAATTGGTGATGTCTTTTGCCAGCCATTACCAACCAAAGCATTCTATATAATCCACTGTTGATTAACTTAATGAAGGCTGATGTGGTTTTGTGTGACAGTATCAGAATGACAAAGCAAACCCTCTGCTTCTTGGACTCCCCACTGCCGGAATAAGCTGCGCTGGGCGTTCAGTTGCCAGAAATGGCTCTAGTGTAAATTAAATTTCCTAGGCAGAATGAGTGTAATGCACTTTCAATTGTCCATTCATTACAATTGTCAAGACAAACAGACAGTGCCACAGTCGCAAAGCATATGCTAGCTCAGTCGAGCAGCCAGATTGTATCTTCATTCAGGATTTATTGATCTTTTCCCCCTTTGCTTTCCTTGGCAGGTGACATCACACAGAAGGGCTATGAAAAGAAGAGATCAAAATTAATTGGGGCTTACTTGCCACAACCTCCGGGTATGTAGAGCGGCACAAGCGATGCATGAAGCTGTTGTGCGTATTGACTCAAATATAAATGTGCATCTTGGGGGAAGTTACCTGGGATGAAAAGGAGCCTGTCACATTGTGCAATGTATGTAGATTCCCCCCACCCCACAGTCATATGTTCTCACGTGTGTCTCCTTGTATGACCAAGTCATAGATGTGTACACTTAAATGTATACTACTGTGGATTGCATGGAGAATGGACCTCCTCAAGATTCTTACAGTGAAATCCTAAGCCGAGTTACTGCAGTCTAAGCCCATTGATTTCAGTGGGCTTAGATTGGTGTAACTCTTAGGATTTCACTGTTAATTTAGTTAATTATAAATAGCTAATGGAGGAAATGATTATGGACATATATATTAAGTAGAATGTGCTTGATAAAGTTAGGAAACTTCAAAATATAAAAGATTCCCCCCACCACATGCACACCCTGGTTGCATAGCTAACATAAAACTCCAGAAGTAGTGATGGCTGGCAAAAAATATATTCTGTAATGAGTTGGCCTTGGTCTATGCGTGCTAGGGTTGCCAACTCTAGGCTGGGAAATTCCTGGAGGATTTGGGTGTAGAGCCTGGGGAGTGAGGGTAGGGAGCTCGATGGGATATCATGTCATAGAGTCCACCATCCAGGGGAATTTTCCTCTGTCACCTGGATTTAAGTTGTAATTCCGGGAGATATCCAGGCCCCACCTGGAGGTTGGCAACCCTAGTGTATGTGGCAGAATGAAATGGTAGACTCCTGAGATAGCAGCAGTTTAGGCTCCTGATGGAAGAGTTATTTTTTGAATATTCCCATATATGAAAAAAACCCCTCTCAATTAAAAAAAATTAGCAAATTAAAAAAAAAACCTCAGCACATAAAGTCTTCTGTGGTCCTTTATTTTTCCTGGGGAAGGTTTTCATGTTAGGAAGTCCTTGAAAATGTGTGATATGCTATTCGTGCCTGAAACTGTAGAATCCATTCTGGTATATAAAAGCTCCATCACCAAATTCATTCTAAACAGGCCCAAATCAAATATATGCACCGGGTCTAACACACCTTTGAAGATTTTGCTGATGTTTAATAGAGGAGCTCAGGGCATTTGATGCTAAGAGCTCCCTTAGTATTACCTTAAGCAGTGTGATTAACAGAGGTGTGGTCTCCTCATTGTCCTCAAATGTAATACACTCACTTGTTACATTTGTTGCTAATTACCATTGAAGCCAAGCAAAACTAAAAGCCAGTTTTGTTACACATACTTAACTCGAGCCATCCAATACATAACAGTAAAATGAATCCAAAATTCAGCACTATTCAGTCCCTTTGATTTTAATTGAGAGGAATTCGAGCAACTGCAGAACTTAATGAAACGTGAGTTACTTGTGTGTGGCTGGCTCATGCTCATTTGTTGTATGGAGAAATGATACAGCCCCTGCATTATTCCCCCGCCCCCAACAAGGAGTCTCAGGAGCTTAGAAGGAATCAAGGTTGCTTCATAGAGATAATAAATACCTGCATTCCTTATGCTTTTTTAACCTTTAGATTCCTTTTGCATCAACTCACTCCGTTGTGATTATGGTCAGCATAGGGTTGCCAAGTCCTCTTACCCTCCCGGTGCGTGTAGGGGGAACAGGCACTCACTTTTTCTGACATCTTTGCACATGTGTAAAGCATGCATGTGCTCCTGGGGTGGCACAAAGGCGTCACTTCTGGGAAATGACAGCATCGTGCAGGGGCTGGGAACGGTCTCTTGCTTTGCAGCAAGCTGAGCCCTAAACAGACCCAGTTTGGGCTGTTTGGAGCCCAAATTGACCCACTGTGAAGCACGGGAATGCTCCTGGGTAGTGCAATGACATCACTTCTAGGAAGTGACATCTTCATCTCCAGGAGCGCGCCCAGGAGGCCGGTTCCCCTGCCTCCCCCCTCCCCCCCACTGGCCAGGTGAGTGGTGGCTTGGAGCGGCAAATGGGAGCATCAGGGGACCCAAATAGGCGAGATCCCTAGGTCAGCAGCATCTAAGACTGGGTGCTGCATTGGGTAGACTGTGACCCCAACACTGTAAGGCCATAGGTAGGCTTAAGCCAGTCTATCTCCCTGAAATCAGTTAGAACTACATTGACTTGCACCTACAAAACTCTAATATTGGAAGGATGTGGGCAACAGCTGCGATTCTTAGGGCGAAACCACACAAGTACATTCAACAAAAAGAAGAGATTCGATTACTTTTGTTTCTTCCGTTACTAAGCAAATTATTAAGGATTTTTGGGGTTGTCTGTTTTCCTCATGGATGTTGGCTCCTTTTATGGGCTACTGTTTATGACCTACCACATCAGACTTAAGTAGACTTAAGCAGGCTTCACCTTTTAGTAGCAAAGCTGCTATTACTCTTTTTTAGAATAGTGATTTAGATCAAGAGCCAAGTACAGTTAAGTGGAATGAACTTCCGCTACAGAGGTGGCATGCCTCAGATGATCAGATATTGTAGACAGATATGTCACTATCTTGGCCTGCTTCTACAGCTCTCTGGACCATCTGGACACCACAAAATAGTGGCTTAATGGAGCACTGGTCTACTCTGCCATAGTAATTACTGTGTTCTTAACAGTGCAATCCAAAGCAGAGTTACGCTCTTCTAAGTCCACTGAAGTCAATTTCCTACACATATATTCATCATAATTAGACCGTGTCAGATGCAAATGCTAATGCATAAATGGAACCAACTGTTTTTACATAAGAGTTCATTTGTGTCTTTTGGAAACCCTAAAAATAGAAAATAATTTGCTTCAACTTCTCAAATGCCACATTGATTTAAAAAGGAAAATCATTGACTGACGAAGCTAAAAGTTCTGTTATGGCCTCAGGGCCTGCAAATGGCTGTCCAGTGGACAATTACACAATAATTACGATGTAGATCTGTAGACTGCACTGTGTACCCTAAACTGGGCAGTGATGAGGTCACCATTCCCTCTGTTATACAAAATCCAGCCTAATTTCTTCAGAGCTTTGCCAAACTTAGGCTGTATTGTTTTAACATATATGCAGGCGCAGACAAGTTTTCTCTGATGTGGAATATCAACAGAGCTGCACATCGTCAGCAGCTGCTGCCCCCTGGGCAGAATCTGCCCACTGTGTGCCATTGTCAGTGTTCTCCCCTCCGACAGTTGACAACCAAGGAGAGACAAGGAGGGGATCTATGACAGTGGAGAGCGGGTCCTTTTGGGGAGTTGTGCCTGACCATTATTTTGCCCCTTGTCCAGACTGCCCTGTGACAACACAAGCTTGCCATATGCTAAAAGTTTGTGTTCTACTGTATTAGCAATTCTTCTCTTGGGACCCAATAAAACAGAACGGTGTTATTCTCATTTCCCCCAAATAAAGTTGTATGCACTGTTCCTGACCTTAAAAGAGCTAATTTTGGATGAATCAAAGCTTATCTTAGTATTTTAGCTGTTCTATGGATCCAGAGATTTTTAATGGAAATCCTGAAAAGTTCCTATGCATCCCCACCTAGCTACTGTAGAATGAGAGCCAGTTCCCAAGTTATTGGTCGGGAGGACATGTTGTCTTGCTGCAAGAAAAAAACTTTTTGTGTGGCACAGGTATGCTGGTATTTCCTTCTTTTTCCTTCTTAGTTTCATTATGGCCTCTGTTAGTCTGTTGCCTTGAAAAGCCCACTACAGGCTGCCAGGGCTTTTTTTCTGGGAAAAGAGGTGGTGGAACTCAGTGGGTTGCCCTCGGAGAAAATGGTCACATGGCTGGTGGCCCCGCCCCCTGATCTCCAGACAGAGGGGAGTTTATATCGCCACCAGCCATGTGACCATTTTCAAGAGGTTCTGGAACTCCGTTCCACCGCGTTCCTGCTGAAAAAAAGCCCTGCAGACTGCTATGTCAGCTATGACTTGACAGCACTTTCCACCACCATGATGGCCCATGAAATGGTGAGGCCATTGGTGGGAAGATAAATTCACTGCTTTTTGACAAGCTGTGGCACAGTAGGGTGCCCTGATCCTGCCAAGACTGTGAGCTCACATGAGGCTAGCCTCGGTTTGTCAGGCAGTCAGCTTCATTTGTGTCACTGAATAACATGTCGCAGTTTTCAGGTAACAACTCCAGAGTATAGGTTGTGGCTGATAGAAGTAGGGTAAGACTCAGGCCTAGTGCGCATTGAGGTTGCAACCCTGTGTCTGATCTCTACTAACTTAGAGCGGAACTACAAGTGACAAAAGGCACAGATTGGACACTTGTCAGCTTCTCTCAAGTTTTGATGGGAAATGTAGGCGTCCTGGTCTTGCAGCTTGGCTCTCCGACTGCTGTCCAATGGACTTTTCAACTGTCACTTGTCCAACATTCCGCCAAGCTGCCTACATTTCCCATCAAAACTTGAGGGAAGCTGACGAGTGTCCAATCTGTGCCTTTTGTCACTTGTAGTTCTGCTCTCAGACTACAGGTTGAGACTCCCATGTCAGAATATTCTTCCATATTAAAAAAAGATCCCTTGTACAGTTATTTTTATTTACATCATTTATTGTTCTCCTGTCTCACAGAGACTCAAAGCCCATTACAGCATTACAAAACTGCTGTAAGAACAATATAAAATACACAACCCACAGTGAATAAAACTGGCTTCCAGGATTAGATAACAATGCAATAACACAGTATGTACAAATGAATTTGTATAAATAAAGTTGAATTGCAAACAACACAGTAAAAACTGTGTAATATATACAAGGAACAAAACAACTGAAAACTGCTAAATTTTACAACCATATATCCTTATTATAAGAAAGCTCTTCTGAGTGCATTCTGTGGAATTATAAGAAGTGTGAGAGCTTTCCTGATCTCATTGGGAGGCCATTTCGCTGCGTGGTTACAAGCTACTGTTGTTCTTAGCCACTGTTAGGATCATACCTTCAGAAAGCTTTTCTCAGATGAGGAAAGCTACTGCAGTGGAGTATGTTGAGAGAGACGTTCCTGAAGATATGTGGGTCCCTGAGTATGAAGGGCCTTGTAGCAGATAACTCGCCTCTTGAATTGAACCCTGTAACTAATCAGTAGCTTATGGAGAAGCTGCTGTATAGCTGTAATATGTATATTCTGTTTAGCTCCCAATAGTAATCAAGCTGCAGCATGTAGCTCTAGCTGGAGTTTCCACCTTAGATGCATGTAGAGTGCATTACAGTAGTCTAGCCTTGTGGCCATTGGGAAAAAAAGATGTGAGAGGGAAGGCTAGCTAGAGTGCTTCTCCCAGGCTTGGTTTTTTCTGCAATGCAGGAATCTTTTGCCTGCATAGAAGAGCATCCAGGCATGTGATGTGCAGTCTAAAATGGTACGGTCAGACCAAGTTTACCACCTCAGTGAGGCCATAGGGACAGTTCCCACGGGGAGCTCCTAGGAAAGGCTAATGGTCCTGGATCAGAAAAGGGGAATTGTGGTGGCAGGACTCCACAAAAGAGGACCACATAGATGTATTTTGCCCAAAGAAGTCTAGAAAGGAACTTAACTTCATATGTATACTTTAATATTTAAAGGAATCTTGGTTTTATTTCAATCAGAGTTCTCCAGAATTCTAACCAGGACTCTGTTCCAGGAAGAGAACTTATCCCTGGATCATATCTCTAATATATAAAAGGCAAGCTGTGTTGCCGATGGCTCATTTTTTATCCTGGTGCAGGCGCAGTGAGTCATCGGCAACACGGTGACGGAGAAGCCTGGAGAAGCAGCAGCCACAGAGGCGGCAGGGAGACAGAGCACGACAGCACGACCCTCCCAAAGCCTCCATGGTGCAGCCCTCCACACAACAGGCGTGGTTGTTAATAAAGCAATAATACTGAAGCAGTGGTGGTGATGGAAAGTGCTGTCAAGTCACAGCTGACTTATGCCAACCCCTGCTGAGATTTTCAGGGCAAGAGACTCACAGAGGTGGTTTGCCTTTGTCTGCCTCTGCATAGCAATCCTCTTCTTCTTCGGAGGTCTCCCATCCAATTAATAACCGAAGAGGACCCTGCTTAGCTTTCGAGATCTGACAAAATTGGACTTGCCAGGGCTCTCCTGGTCAGGATACTGAAGCAATAACCTCTGTTTTATCACTGAGTAGCTACCACCAGTCACCATATATTTGAATTTAAGAGGAAAAGTGACCAACTCAGAGAAATCAGAGTTGCAGGCTGAGTATACCCCTGTACCTTTCCCTTTAGACACCAACCCACCATTCAGAGCACAGAAGGCCCTGTGCCTCTTTCTGCTTATCTGTGTTTAGATCTGTGTTTCTACAGTTTGGTGTAGAAATTTCAGGCATTAATTTAAAAAAATAACCAATTATTATGATTGCAAACACAAGTTGCAAAATAATTAGACTGAAATATTATTTACATGCACTCAAGCATGTGATCAGTACTGAACGTTGCTCGTCATTAAGAAATACTGGAAATCTGTGCCCAGTGCTGCACTAAAACAAGTTTACTCCTGCAACTAATTTAAGCGCTGTCACTAACCCCTGGCTCAGCTGTCCTGTTGGCTCCTGGAATTTTCAGCAAGCACGGCCCGTACACTTTCTGGCTTATGTTCACAAACCTAAGAGCTTCTGAGCGTTTTCAGAACTGCAGGAAACATACAGCCCCACCAAGGATATCTGCTGAAACAAAGCTGATTTTAATTTACAGAAATGTGGGAAGGAAAAAGGAAACCCCATTATGGTCTGTCGTGTCTTTCTGTTACCAGAATTAATGTAAATTACAGCAAATTCCCGCTTAGGCTGGAAGGTCTTCAGTGTGTTTGTAATACTGTTCACTTTTCTATAAATGTCTTCTAGTACTTTCCAGACAAAATTGGTGTTTTCATATGATGGGACTTGTTCTGCCCTTGCTTCATATGACTGGAGGATTGCTGTTCCCCATTTGGGGAGAGGAATTGTCTTTAAATGGAACTAAATTCTTGGGGCAACTTTCTGCAACCTCGGCATCTGAGTACCCCCGTCTATTCACTTAACATAATCTTTTTTTTGCATCTGGGAATACAAGCATTGATAAAAATTGGGTATTTGATGTCATAATTGACAGGGAAGATGATATGTTTTTATTAAAACTAACATTACTGAATTCTGCACATAACTTTTGGGGTGAAGATAAGATGGCTTTACCGTTTATACAAACGTGCCCACCAGACTGACAGTAAACCCAAGGCACCCCCCCCCCCCGCCCCATATTCCAGCATCCAGTCCTCTTGCTGCTGCTTTGCTGACATTACAAACACCAATGTTGGCAGAGTGGGAAATTGACTATGTGGCTCCATACTGTAGTGTTTGTATGTGTATGTGTGCCTGTGTGTGTATGTGTGCCCACGTGTGGGCTCGCGTGCGCATGTGCCACGCGCTTTACTGCATGGGGGCAGAAGCTCCATCCGTTGCTGTAACAAATGTAAAAAAACTAAACTTGACTTAATTAGTTTTTTTCGACTTGTTACAGCGGCGAATGGAGCTGCTGCGGTACGGTGTAGACTGCAGCACAGTGAAGGGGCCGCGAGGAGGACGCTCCGCACTAGCAACATTGGGGTCTGTGACATCCGGGAAGCAGCAGCTAGAGAGCGCGCAGCACCGCACAGCACAGTGGCAAACCGGCCTCTCTTTTACTTTCGCTTTGGTGAGCACTATGAATATGTGTGTATATGTTTGCAAGCGCTTGATGGAAGAAGGTGGTGAGAAAACCTTGATTGCACTGACTGAAGATTGGTACATGCCTTCTATCTGGGATGGTCGTCCTCTTCCACCGAGCATGCACCATCGGGAGGGACGCATATGGAGTGGTGAGGGAGGAAGGGGACACCCGCCTAGCCTGCCAGATCAACCGAATCAGCCCTAGTGATCAGTGGGGTGACAGAAGTCACAGCCAGATTGCCCTCACATCCCTTTTATTGCATTAAGGCCCATATAGCTTCTGTGGCCTAAGATAGCTTGGCAGTGTACGGGGTGGTGGGGGAGAAAGAATTATTTTCTATCGTAGTCACCTTTCTCTTTGCCCTATGACCAACACTTGTTTGGAAGGATAATTCTCTGTACTCAAAGTCTCTCTAAACTAGACAAAGTACACGCGGAGGCTCAAGTGAAGAGAGGTGCAGTGCTAGCTGGGAAGATGAGTTCTAAAAAGACAGATCGGAAGACTGTCAATTTCCCTCTCTTCAGAGCTGGCAAAGAAGATCACTGTTTAGGGGGTTTATTTATTTCCTCCCTGGCTCCCACAAGAGGAGGTGAAACTGACAGAGCCTTTGGAGAGGCGAAGAGGAAATAAGTACCCACCCCCCTGCCAGCAGCAATCTTCTTTGCTGGCTCTGTTGAGAGGGAAATTGCTAAAGTCTTTGGCTCCATCTTTTAAACTCTTATGTTTCTCAGCGAGCATTGCACCTCTCTTCACTTGAACCTCCACGTGTACTTCGTCTCGTTTAGAGAGACTTTCAGATACTGTTAGGACACCATATCTCAGTTACCCTTCCAAGGAGGCACACTTGTGAGAAATAAGAGTTCTCTCTTAAAAAGAGGCCCGTTTCTCTTGACCATTCCTGGTTAAATCATGCCAGCAAAAAAAGGGAACCATTCCTGGGTGAACGTCTATTCCAACATAAAAAAGTTTGGATCCAAGATAGATATGTTTTTTAAAATACGTACTTACAAAATGTGAGCACATACTTATATCTTTTAGCATTTGTATCTCCTCTCTTAGTCCACCCCCTCCCTTCAGATCATCACTTCATCTATACATTCCTGACTCAGAAACGTTATCTCGATTCTTCAGCAGCACCCCACAAAAACCAGACACTCCTAGCCTTGATCATCAACAGAAAATTCACAGTCAAAACAAAGAAGGCTCCTTGATGGCATCAAGGCGTAAACATAAAATAATTCAGAAATCGCTACATTCTTCACAAAGCAAGAACACTCAAAGCCAAAAGTCCCAGGTCAGAGCTCATAAGATTCAGGTGTATCCATCACAACCACTCAAAGGTCTCTGCCTCTATGCCCATTGGTGACTTTGTCATTTGTGAATATTTCACATGCCTAGCCCTACCTGCTTTAGGTAACTGTTTAAAAGCTTGCCTTTAAGTTAAAGGGTTAGAGGGTTCCAGGCAGTGGCGAACTATTTAATTTTGTAATTCTGGTTGGTTCAGGATGGAATGAGCAACACACAAACACACACACACTTACTAAAAAAAAAAAATCAAGAAAAGTTGAATTCTTTGAATTGTGTTCCAACAGTATAAAGTGAAGGGATTACCTGAGGGACCGTCTCTCCCCATATGTACCCTGGAGGGCGCTTAGGTCAGCTGGAAAACACCTACTGGAGGCCCCGGGCCCCAGGGAGACTCGACTGGCCTCAACCAGAGCCAGGGCGTTTTCGGTCCTGGCACCAACCTGGTGGAACTCTCTGTCGAAGGACACTCGAGCCCGCCAAGATCTTGTATCTTTTTAGCGGGCCTGTAAGACAGATGTTCTGCCAGGCTTATGGTTGAGACCAGGAATTGGATCGATCAAATTAGCCTCCCAGCTGGTCTCCTATCAGTTGGGGGCTATATGACTATCTGCCCCTGCATAAGATTAATGATTATTGAATATCTACTCACGACTCCACCGCTTCTTTTCTTTTTTGGGTTGCAGGATCATTTGTTGGTTCTACTGATACTAGATTTTATGAAACTGTGGTTTTATGGATTTTATTTATTGCTGTATTTTATCTGTTTGTTGTAATCTGCCTTGAGCCTGCTTGCGGGAAGGGCGGCCTAGAAATTCAATTAACAACAACAACAACAATAATAATAATCTTCCATCGAAGGCAAGGAGCAGTTCATTAAAAAGAAAAAAATTAGGGTGCAGGAAATGAGAAAAGGATTTGCAAATATGAGGTGCTTGATGTTCCTCCAACCCTCAGATCAGACTTAACTGACTACCTGCTCAGCACACATCTGCAAGTGTTAATAAGATGAATCCTTCTTAAATGTAGCCCACTATCATTTCCCAGCTTTCTGGTCCTTTACAGATTAGCAGCACAAGCCTCTTGCTGTATGACTTCTACTTGCGTGTCTAACTTCTCTGCTTCCTCATTCTCTTCTTCCATCCTCGAGCTTATAGTGGCGTTTTCCGAGGAGAACATATCACTGCAGGCAGCTGGAGGAGGCAGCTGTTCATTGCTTTCATTTCTAAGATAACAAGAACAACAAAATCTTTATCTTAAGCCCTGAGAAATAAATCTTAGTGGGGAGTGATAATTTTTTTTTTAAAAAAAAAGTCTAGAACTTTTGTTTTGCAGAACTAGGATAGGATAGTGATTAACACACTGAGATTTAAACCTGACAAATCGCTGGTCCAAATATCACCCCTTCCATAAACTCACTAGGTGGTCTTTGGCAAACTAGTATTTGTCAGTGCCAGCTCCACTTTCTGTTCTCTTGGAGATTTCTTTCAGAGGAATAAAAGTGAAGAACATTAGAGAGAATTCAGGAGAGAGTTTCTTTTGCATTGAAGCAGAGGAGTTAGCTGTGTTAGTCTGTAGTAGCAAAATCAAAAAGAGTCCAGTAGCACCTTTAAGACTAACCAACTTTATTGTA
Organism: Eublepharis macularius; assembly: GCF_028583425.1. Lineage (NCBI taxonomy): Eukaryota > Metazoa > Chordata > Lepidosauria > Squamata > Eublepharidae > Eublepharis > Eublepharis macularius. The sequence goes on from NC_072800.1 coordinate 79,751,469, forward strand.
GCATAAGCTTTCGAGAATCACAGTTCTCTTTGTCAGATGCATCTGACGAAGAGAACTGTGATTCTCGAAAGCTTATGCTACAATAAAGTTGGTTAGTCTTAAAGGTGCTACCGGACTCTTTTTGATTTTGCATTGAAGATAGGTTCGGGTAGGTAGCAGAGCTGGTCTGCAACAGAACAGTAGAACTAGAGTCCAGCGGCACCTTAGAGACCAACAAGTTTTTCAGGATATTTTGCATTGAACATGTTCTCAGTACATTAGAAAGTAAGCCCAGTGATTTAAGGGAGCTTAAATGGGGTAGTTGCAAGTTTTTAATAGATCCTTGGGTATCAGATGACCATGGGTCCCTCTATCCCAGTTTCCTTCTCTTCTCTCCCCACCTTGTTGCAATTAAAATATATTACATCCCTTGCTCGCTGAGTTATATCCCACTTCACTTCTTCCCAAGTTGCCATGGAGATAATTCTAGAAAGCAGAAGCGACAGAACTCTGGGGGATCATCAAATGACTTTTCTGAACGTGATCTTCCATGGGAGGAATTAGTGAGAGAAAGTAGTTTTGATTATCCGCTCCCTCATCAAAAGTCGGAGCAAAAATCCATGGGAAAAAGATAACATCAGGTGCAAGTCACCTGGACTGCTATTGCATATGAATAAGTTGCCCTTAGACTCCATGTATGATATGCCCTTGTAAAATAAAATCATTTTCGGTTTGAAAAGCTCGCAAAACCTTATCCACATAACTGCACAGGTTGCAGCGTTGTGAGTGCCGGGCAGGTGCGCAATGGTACCTTGTTGTTTAGGGCAACCCTCCACTGTATCTCTGGTGTTTAATATTCTGCAAGGGTTTGGCTTCTCACACAAAAGCGTCTGCATACAGAATATATTGTGCTCTGTATTTCCCTGGGCAGAGGAATTAGACTGGTTTTTACATTGGAACTGACTTGCCCTGTTGAGTGCCTAATAGCACTTTGTAATCTTGTTTTGTTATTTAAAGAAAAATTGAGAACAGGCCATGAAGTGATATTTATATCTCTATAAGTGAAAAAAAATACACAGAAGTGGCTTTTGAGTTCAGTGTCCTATCTTGACCTTTCATGAAAGCAGAAAATTAAAGTAGGCATTTCCCTTTTTGGGCTTTATGCCAGAGAAATGCCGTGTACGTGTTTGCGTTATTTCTAAAATGATTGTGGCAATAAACACACACATACTAATTCCTAAGAAAACGAAAATTGGGGGGGGGGAAATATCACATTTTGATAATAACATTTTGGAATGTGTTATTTTACTAGAAGCAAATAATTTCTTTTTTTTCAGAAGCTGTTTTTTTGCAGTGTTTTTACAATCTCACCTTTCTTCCCTGACTTATACACCACTATATCAGCATAAACTATGGAGAATGTAAAGAATTACTTATGTGTAAACTCTTCAAGTGATCATTGCAAGAAGGTACTCAGTAGGAAATGAAGGAAGCATTTAAAGGCCTAATTGAGGAGAAAAAAGAAAGGCAGGCTGACGTAGGTTCTCTGTGGCCTTGATAAGAAGTCTATGAAACTTGCTAGTCCACACAATCTGTCACTAGCCTTCTTGCTTATAAATGACTATGCAAATCAGTTGTGGCCTAAAAGAAAAAAATTAAACAACTTCTCAAAACTTCCCCTAACTATTTTATAAACTTTAAAAAAAGAAGCATATATCACCTTAGGAGTTTATACAATGATAAAATATCTTTTCTTACCCTATGTTTGATTTCATATTCACCAGGGCCCCATATTTTGTGTTTTGGGGAAACTGTGGGAAAGCCTTTTTCTGTCCATCTCTATTGCATATTTGTCCCGTCCTTCCTCATGGGAGGTCAGGCAGCATACACGGGTCTCCTACCTTCTATTTTATGCGATGTCTGAGAGCCAAGCTAGAGGTGACGCCTGACACAGGTTGGACACTTGTCAGCTTCCCTCAAGTTTTGATGGGAAATGTAGGTGTCCTGGTCTTACAGCTTGGCTCTCCATTTTATTGACGTTTACAGAAACCCACACATACACACCCAGCGGAGGAGAAGGGGGGCGCCCGGCAAGATCCCAATGCCTGCACTCCATTCCCGACCGCATGTTCTCCCTTCCATAGACTGCCGCTCTGTAAACTTCAATTAAATGGAGAGCCAGGCTGCAAGACCAGGCTACATGTCCCATCTGCAAGACCAAGCTACATGTCCCATCAAAACTTGAGGGAAGCTGACAAGTGTCCAACCTGTGTCAGGCGTCACTTGTAGCTTGGCTCTGAGAGGTAGAGTTGACTGAAAGGGCATAACTGGTCCAAAGTCACTCTGCAAGTTTCTTGGCTGAATGGCAATCTGGACCTAGGCTGCTGGCCTCCAGGTGGGGCTTGGAGTGCTCCCAGAATTAAAAATAATCTTCGACCACAGAGATCAGTTCCCTTGGAGGAAATGGCAACTTTGGACGGCAGAGTCTATGGCATTACTTTGCTGCCAAGCTCCCTTCTCTTCCCAAACCCCGCCGTCCCCAGGCACTGACCCCAAATCTCCAGGAATGTCACAACCCAGAGTTGGCAACTGCTGCCCTAGCCAACACTCTAATCCGTGCTCCGCACTGGATATCAAGTTGTATTTTTTAAAAACTAGTGTGTGCACATGGGCCATTTTTGACATTTCAGTGCCCTCCCTTGGTTCTTGAGACTCTTCAGCTGCAAGGCAGATACCCATGAAATGTGCAACCTGACATTTCACATGCTGCAATGTGAATTTTGCAGTGTTCAACAGGGTAATTCCTTACATGCTTTTATAAGTCCCCTACCGTCAGGTGATATCATCCAGAAATCATAACACTTCAGCCTGTATCAAACTATCCAAATTTCAGCCATGTCACAAACACACAGCAAGAATTAAAAGTACATATGTGGCAGTGTAGATAACTCTACCAAAAGAGGCCAGCTGCAGAACCTGTGTACAGTCAAACACACACAAAACATATTATTAAGAAATTCAGCATGTAACAGTCCTTCTAGAATATTTATTTATTTTTATGCTGCTTCTCTTCCATTAAGATCTCAAAGCATACCCGTGTGTACCCATTTTACAGATCAGAAGCACTGAGACTAATCCCAGTGAATCTATGGCAGAGAACTGAAACCATGTATAGAGCAGACACACAGAAGAACAAGAAACAGGGAGTGTGGCACAGAGAAGGTGTAATTAGAGGTTACGGGGGGAAGGAATGGAGAGAGCAGACAGCAGAGGGCAACATGATACACAGAGGTGACGCAGGGCAGGGCGTAGGGTTTCCAGCTCCAGGCTGGGAAATTCTTGGAGATTTAGGGCGGGGGGTGGAGCCTGGAGAAAGTGGAGCTTTGGAAGGGGAGGGACCCCAGCAGGGTATAATGCCGTAGAGTTCACCCTCTTAAGCAGGGGAACTAATCTCTTTTGCTTGGAGATCAGTTGTAAGTCTGGGAGATCTCCAGCCACCACCTGGCGGCTGGCAACTCTAGCAGGATGTGAGAGAGAGGACCCCAAGGGGGAACAGACACAGCTGAGCCAAGGGCATAGCTTTGCTTGCTGGGCTTGCTGCTTTGCACACCCCTCTACTGCTGTCACACTCGCTGCTATCTCACCTGCACACCTGCTTTTGTTTCTGTCCTTAAGAACACAGTGCCATCACTTGCTATGGAGGGAAACAAGCAGAACCCTGTTTGTACCACGGCTGCAGGCTCTGCCAGCCAAAACAGAAAATGCTGTCTGCTCAGGGGCCACCTTCCTCCTTACCACTACTGCCACCAGTGAGCTGATCGGCTAGCTGTCCTACAGAAGGAGGCTAGCAGTCAGTAAGCCAGCCAGCTAGCCAGAATTCTCCTCGTCTCCTTTTTGGTGACGCGAAATCTGGAAGAGACAGTGAGGCAGCTGGCTCTTTTAAATGCCTTGTATGTGCACTCGTCTCCTGCTCACTACACATGAGTACAAAACATGCACAAAAAGAAACCCATTTAAAAAAATTAAAAGGAGGGAAGGATGATGAGGCAAAATAATACCTTGATCCACCATGACCCAGCTTCCATATTACCAATCCACTGCAATGTGTTTTGCCTAGTCTTGCATTATTGAAAAAGTATGTTTTCTAGTCTATCTTTAACCAAAAAAGAACCATGCACATCCTCTTTGCTTGCTTAGGACGCAAGTCAGAGCAAATTAAAGGAGTACATACAGTAGGTAAAGCAACAGCGTATAATGAGGGTGGGGCACAGGCAGCGGTCCTTGCTGTGAGAATGGGGATGTTAGAAGTACACAAGGAAGTCTCTGTTCATATTGGAAATGTTGGAGAATCTGCTCCTTTTGCATCGTGATATATAGGAGTTGCTTTTTTTTCTTCTTCTGGTCCCTGATGGTTCATATCACCATAGTATCTAATTTGTAGACTTAAAATAGAGCTGTCGCTTGCTCCTAGCACAACCACATGATGCTGTTCGGAACGAGCTGCTGAACTGATTATTTCAATTAGGCTACATTTATTTTTAACCATTTGCCGGAGTGGCGCACAGTTGATAATCCCACCCCAATGTGGTTCACTTGTTTTATATCCTTCCTTTACTTGTTGTGTATCGCGCTTGCCCTGAATGCTGTTTTTTTCCTCCTTAGAATGCCACTGCATGGAAAAAACAGCAGTTCTAAATCAACATTCTTCTCCCTTAGTCATGTCCAGGGACCTGTCTTCCCTTTTCTTTCCACTGAGAAATCAGAGATAACAACATCTGGAGATAGCAGATGGGGATCATTAAGCCAAAGAGCCAGGAAACTTTACTTTTGAAATAGAATAGATGGATAGAGTGAATAGATTTTGTTTTCCTGAGCAAAGTCAGCAAAGCGCCCAGAATCATAGTTTGATTTCCCAAGACATCTAAATTTATAACAACAACAACATTTGATTTATATACCGCCCTTCAGGATGACTTAACACCCACTCAGAGCGGTTTACAAAGTATGTTGTTATTGTCCGCACAACAACAAACACCCTGTGAGGTGGGTGGGGCTGAGAGAGCTCCTAGAAGCTGTGACTGAGCCAAAGTCACCTAGCTGGCTTCAAGTGGAGGAGTGGGGAATCAGATTAAGTCCCGCACTCTTAACCACTACACCAAACTGGCTGTCCATTTGTTTTGACTAGAGATGGGCATGAACAGCAAAAGCGGTTCGTGAGGCCCCATTCTAAACGAACAGGTGGTCGTTGCAAGCCTCGTTCGTTGCTGTTCGTCAAGCCAGACAATCTGGCACCTGCAATCAGTTCCCTTGGCAACCGGAGGCAGGGACTGCCTGAACTCTATCTGAACTCCTGCTGTTGCCCTGGAAACCCCAATCTAAGCCCAATTTAGCTTGATAGGCAGGTCTTCCTTTCAAGTGTGGCGCTCCAAATATGTTACAAGGAAGCAAAGAGCAGGAGGGATGGGGGCTCCCAGCTCTGGTTTTGCAGACAGTGAGGGAGAGACAGTTGCTGTTGGCATTTTGAGAGAGAGAGGGAGAGTGCACTGGAGCTTGAATTTTGTTTGTGTGTGGTGGGATAGGGATCTACATCTTCAAGTTCCAGGGCTGCTGCCAGGCTCTGGGCCAAGCTATTATTTATTACTGGTACCTTTCCTGCTGCCTGCTCAGGTAAGGTTTCTGGGAGTGGTGCGGTAGGGATCTACCCATTCAGGGTCCAGGGCTGCTGCCAGGCTCTGGGGCCAAGCTATTATTTATTATTGGTACATTTCCTGCTGCCTGCTCAGATAGGGTTTCTGGGAGTGGTGTGGTAGGGATCTTGATGGCTGGAGGAGAGCCTACTGGCCCCCACAAACAATGAACAACGAACATGTTCGTGAACAGGTCATGTTTGTCAATGTTCGTTGTTCATGGATGGTAACGAACAATGAATACCATGTTCTTTTTTCCCCCTCTTCATGCCCATGTCTAGTTTTGACTTGCCACCTAATCCAGTAGGAATTTGCAAAGGTACTGCACCATCACTTGCAGGAGTACAGTAAAATCGGTATCTTGTGGTTTTACTCCATGAATCTTGACCTAGATAATGTATGTTAATGTTTACGCTTTGTGGCTTCAACCTGGCATCTTGGCAAGGTGGGGACCCTTGGTACTCTCAAGGCTTGCATTTCGAGCTATCATTCTCTTGGTGTGCCCCGCCAGACCCCTCCTCTACTGATTCAAACAAGGCCTTTCTAGAGCACTTGCTCCCATATCATTGTGCTCTCTGCTTTGCTGTACTAGTGCAGCGTGTGTCATTTCCTTTGATGCATGCACCATTGCATTTGATCCTCCCTACCATTTACTTGGCACAATAGACAAAGGGGACTCAAGCTGTACCTCTTATTTTTTGCTTTACAGTCCCTCCAGCATGGTGCTCATACGCCATGCTTGGCAATCTGTAGATCAGAAAATTAGGCTGTGGGCATGCCATCCTTCAGAGTTGGGGGGTAGAAGGACGTGAATTTCTGGGACCATCTTTATCATTTGGTGTCAATGTTGATGAGGGCTTAGGATTGCCAAAGACCAATTTCAGTATTATTTTTATTGGAAGAAATAACATAAGAACATTTCACTAACTTTACGTAACCTCTGTTGCTAAGGTAGGACATGGCTTTGTATATTAAACAAGCACCTGTGCAAGAAAACTGAAAGTCTGATTTCCCCCCCTCCCACAAATGCAGGAGTGGATCAAGCACTGCCTCAAGAACGCCGAACTCCCGTCACCCCCTCCTCCTCCTCTCGCTACCACCGACGCAGGTCCTCAGGGTCACGTGATGAGCGCTACCGGTCAGGTATGTGTGAAAAGAACACAAGGATGATGAGGGTGGAGAGCTTTCCTGACTAGGAATTTGAAATGGGGATTCTGTTGTATTTGCCTTTTAAAAGGAAACCAGCAAAAAAAAAAGTTCTGACTTCATTTTCCAAACAATCCCAAGCAAACATTGCATCAAGAAAGAAAAAGAATGAAAATTAAGGGGCAACTTGATTTCTGCACTGCTCAGCAACAGAAATAGAGTTAATGTTTTTTTTTTTTAATGTACATTTATAGGGTTGGATCCAGCCAGCTTGTTTGTTTGCATCATATATACGCTGCCTTTTTCCCCAATGGGGACCCAAAGTGGTTCACGTTATTCTCCTCTCCATTTTATCCTCACAACAACCCTATGAGGTATGTTAGGCTGAGTATATGTGACTGGACCATGGTCACCCAGTGAGCTTCCATGGCAGAGTGGAGATTCGAACCTGGGTCCTAGTCTGAAACCTTAACCACTGCACCACACATTTGCTCTCTTAGGTCCTTTCCACACGTCCTAAAAAGAGCGCCTCACTCACTGAATGCTGGAGGCTTTTTCGCTGGATTTCTGACATCTCCATTTCCAAAGCTGATGCTGGCAGTTTTCGCAATGCCACAAAAATGGAAACAAAACTGCTTACATCCGTTCTGGAAATGGAGACGTCAGAAATCCCACGAAAAAGCTGCCAACGTTTGGTGAGTGGGGTGCTCTTTTTAGGATATGTGGAAACGGCCAGTATCTCGCCCAGTGCCTCGCTGTACTACAGCCCCCCTCCTACTTGGCTTTTGTACATGGAGGTCCCATGAGCCTGAGCATAGCCTGTTAAGGTGGTTGCCTCCTTCCTTTTTCACTGGCAGAAAAGCTGGTTGGATCCAACTATAGACCTGTCCAGACAATCAATATGCACCAGCAGGGATTCACTTTCTCTTCTTGGGCATCAATAAGAGAGGGCGTGTATTGCTCCTGCTTTCAGGAGTGAACAGAGAACTGCTTTCCTGTATTGCATTACAACCCAAGTTCAGAGGCGCATCTGTGTGCTGCAATAAATGCGTCTGTGGTCAAGAAGAAAGATGCATCCCCAAACTGTGGGTGGGTGGCATTTGTTAGAGTGGTTTGTTTCTGCTGCATATTATGTTCTCTTTGCATTTTACACATTTACTGTAGTGGTGAAATTCTGGTGTACTTAGCCTGCCTCATCAAGTATGCAGTTGCTGTAAGGCAAGGGCTTAAGATTTCTCTGCCAAGCCATTAAAGTGGGACCTCGTGCCTGTCAGTACCCTTTCTTTCACCTTCAGTAGTTTGTCAGAGATCTTAACATTCCTGTGCTTGGATGTAGGTTCTAAAAATGTATATGTATATATTATATCATACAACTTGTGAAAGTGTATTTCCACTTGATCTCTTGTTACTTGGATCTGAATGGAAGTCTCAAATGTACACAGGATCCAGTGTGAACCTCCTTGCTTAACTATACTCGAGTGTGAGGATTGTGTAGAGAAAATATTCTTGAGAGACTTGGTGTTCCAGGGCTACAGTCCTACTGCAAGGTCTCTGATGATCACAGCAACACTTTGTGGAGCTGCAGTGATAATTAAAACCCAAGTGGGGCATGTCAGGAGAAATTCATAGAATCACAGAATCATGGAATCATAGAGTTGGAAGGGGCCATACAGACCATCTAGTCCAACCCCCTGCCCAGTGCAGGATCAGCCTAAAGCATCTCTGAAAAATATTCATCCAGCCTCTTCTTGAAAACTGCCAGTGAGGGGGAGCTCACCACCTCCCTAGGCAGCTGATTCCAATTTTGAACTACTATGATGGTGAAAAAGTTTTTCCTAATATCCAGTCGGTACCTTTGTGCATGTAGTTTTAGCCCATTGCTTCGCGTCCTACCCTCTGCTGCCAACTGGAACAGCTCCCTGCTCTCCTCCAAATGACAGCCTTTCAAATATTTAAAGAGAGCAATCATGTCCCCCCTCAACCTCCTTTTCTCCAAACTAAACATTCCCAAGGCCCTCAGCCTTTCCTCGTAGGGCTCAGTCTCCAGACCCCTGATCATCCTCGTCGCTCTCCTCTGCACCCTCTCGATTTTGTCCACATCCTTTTTGAAGTGAGGCCTCCAGAACTGCACACAGTACTCCAGGTGCGGCAAGTTCTGGATCCAGTACTCCAAGTTCTGGATCCCAAAAGTGAAAGCAGATGCTGTTGTGTAGTTCTGGGAAGTTCTGGGCAACTCATAGGAAAACCATTGCTCACATGGGGCTCAGTCAGCTTTTGGAGAAGAAAGGTTTTTGAATAATCTTGGGTCAGTCTGTAGTCTGCACTCAGAAGGATTCCCCGTTGAAAGGGGGATAGATCAGTATTCTGGTAGAACTCCATTTTCCTTGGTTGGCAATGGGATCCATATATGTATAAGGAGCTCTTGATCGTTAAAGATATCTTCAGCAGCCTAGAGGTTGAATACATAATGAAACTGCCTTATACTGAGAGACAGACCACTGGTCGATCAGAGTCAGTGTTGTCAACCTCGACTGGTTGCAGCTCTCCAAAGTCTGAGGTAGAGTTCTTTCTTATCACCTGCTTTCTCATCTTTTTCACTGGAGTCTGTGGGTTGAATCTGGGACTTTCTGGATACAAAGAAGATGCTCTGCCACTGAGCCACAGCTCCTCTCTGATGCTGTTTCCAGGGCTCGTTTTTGTTACTTATAGACTGAAATTTCCAAGCTTAAAAAGAAAACACTTCTGGCTTTCAGGGTTGTAAAGATAAGTATGAACCTCTGGTTGTAGTAATAATAATTGTGACAACCTGTCACAATTTATTAAATGTATTTGAATCTGGCCTTATCCTTCCATAAATCTCTATGTGGGTTCTCTCACACACACATCATAAACACATAATTAAAAATGCATTACACTGTCAACAGTGGCATTTACTAAATAGCCATAAATTGAAAACCCCGATGATGTAATAAAGTTTGGCTGTTCTACATTAAGACTTTCTGTGAATTGAACTGGTATAATAATGGACTGTCAGTATTCAGACCTGAAAAGAGGTCAGCTCTCGACATTTCTGTTTACTCTTTGTCCAGGCATAGACCTATTGCCATGAAGGTTATATATTGGAGATGGGCATGAACTGAAATACAAACCAAAGTTCACCACGAACCAGGCTGGTTTTTGGTTTGTGAACTGGCAGTTCGTCGGAGCTCATTTCTGACAAACCGCGACAAACTACTATGATTTTTATAGTGGTTTGTTTCTTTTGTTTTTCAGTTTGTCACTGCAGACACCATGGTGCCGATCAATCGGTAACCTAGGCAATGGGGGGGATGGGCTTTCTGCAGACCTTCTGCAGCCCTGGAAGTGACATACATATGAACCAAACAAACCTGTTCGCAAACCAGGCAAGTTCATGGCAGTTCGTGGTTCATGAAATGCAACGAACTGCAACGGACCACCATCGTTCCCATCTCTATTATATATTCATATGGAGTGTTTTTGAGAGCAGTGCTAAGCAGGTCTACTCAGGTCTCTTCAGTGGGACTTACTCCCAGGAAAGTGTTCTTAGGACTGCACTGTGTGAGAGAGTTAATTTTGCCTCTAAAATATTAGTGTGGCTTTTATCAACATTTGATTAAGTAAACAATCTCAAAGGTCCGCATGCTACCCTGAATCTGCCGATTCTTTGCCCACAGTGTGACTCCATCAGTCATCTCATCTTGCTGAAACCTTGGACCTGTGACAAGTGACTCATATATCCATCACATGCCGCCAGAAACAGAGAAGCAAAAAAATAAATAAAATAAAATTTTAAAAACTTGGCTGCCCTAGCCAGGTCAGGCATATACTGTAAATGTCATCTCTGCACAATGGGTACAAATGTGATCAATAAAATAAAATAAATTGCACAATTTTGGTCTGAACAACAAAAAAGAAGACGACATATTTTGGAATCTTCCATCAAGCTGAAAATTAATCCTCTTAATTTCATCTCTGTTCCAAGATCTGCTTTGATCAATCTTGGCTTGCTCTTACAAGGCAAGATGGATCAAGTTAGGTGAACACAGAATGCTGCCCAAGTCAGATTGGTGGTTCAGCTAATTGATATCTGTTCTGGCAATTTCCAAAGAGGGGTCACATTTACTATATTGTGGGGAATATAATTAATGGATTTGTTAGAGGTTCCTGTAGTTACATTGGTTAGAGGTTCCTACTATATCACTGCTTACTTCATTTTTTTTGACCTTGCATCCCTCAATCACAGTAGGCTTAGGTGTGGCAGCAAGGTAAGCATTTTCCTCCTTTGCCGTTGTCCTGGCCTGAAACGGCCCAGCAGAGCTGCTGTTCTCCCAATAAGGGCAAACATACAGGTTCTCTGTATGTTTATCTTATGGGGCAAATAGTAGCTCAGCCTGTTTTGGTTTTGGAAAATGATGGAGGAGGGAAAGGTTAACTTCCCCTCTCCCACGCCTTGGTCCTGGTTTGAATCAGGGACCATAAACTTATTATTTCAAAAGAAGGAGTAAATGCTTGGGAACCCTGCTAATGCAATGTCTTTGCGAACTTGTATCTGTTTACCCTACAGCATTGTTTATGGAAATGATCTTGATATTGACTGTACTAATCTCACACTGTGTAATCCGCCTTGAGTCTCAGTGAGAAAGGCGGACTATAAATAAATCAACTCTAGACATGGAACGCAATGAGTTGTTTTTGGGTAGGTAGGAGTAAAGGACAGCTCTAATTTTAATGTAGAAAACGATTCAATTCGGCTATTGGAAGTATGAAAAACAGTGGTCTGTTTGGGCTGCTACCTGAGATCTTTAATAACAACAACAACAACATTCGATTTATGTACTGCCCTTCAGGACAACTTAATGCCCACTCAGAGCAGTTTACAAAGTATGTTATTATTATCCCCACAACAAAACACCCTGTGAGGTGGGTGGGGCTGAGAGAGCTCCAGAGAGCTGTGACTGACCCAAGGTCACCCAGCTGGCTTTAAGTGGAGGAGTGGGGAATCAAACCTGGTTCTTCAGATTAGAGTCCTGCACTCTTAACCACTATACCAAACTGGTGTTGGAGGGTTGAAGATGGGGCTTTTTCCAAGCAGAAAACATGCTCTTTTATTATGCTATGGTCATTTATGCAGTGTGTGGAGCTGTTCATTCCTACCCTGGCTCAAGGTGCTTGGATGGAGTGCATATACATAATAGGACAAAAAGGGGACTCACAGTGTGACAAACACCAAAGCTCAGATAAATAGTTAGGTGATAATTAATTATTTCTAGAGAAAATTTCTGATTTTGTGACCTATCATTTACATAGGATAGAAGGCTTATATCCGTGTGAGAGAGTCTAGTTCCAAAACTGAGTTTCTGGGCTTTGTGGTTTTTGCAAATTGACACTAAACTTGGTAATTTCTTATTGGACTTCAACACTTAAAACCTTCTGTTGCATCACATCATTAAGGCCATACAGCAGACAGTGTTGCCAAGTGACTAGAAGACCAACCTAGCCTCTTCCTGTATTTCTTAAAACAACTTGATCTGCAGGCAACAACAGGTGATGCTTTGCACAGTATGGAAATGATCATTATCCCCCAATAACATTACCAGGCAAGCAGTTGTTACAGACACAGGAACAGAGAGCAGTAAAACAGTTGGCAACTCTTAACTACTGCAGCTTCTCTCAACATACTCTTCTTTTCGCCCAGAAAGGAATAACCAATCACAGCATCCCAAATAAATGCTTGTGCTCCGTTTTCACAGGGATTGATTGTTAATGGCATTAGCGTATCAATCTCCGTGGCACTGCCAACCACCTCGCTACTTGATAACAGCAGGCTAATGATACCAAAAGACACAAGAGGCTACAAATCCTATAATTCAGCCGCTTGCATCATAGCACATTAACTGCTTTATCACCTGTCACTACCAATTAGCACATGTCCTCATCCTGTTACTAATAGACACTTAACATCAAAATTAATTATATAGTCTCAATACCTAAAATCCAAGCATTTCCAGCAATTCTTGTTAAGTATCTCCATGCTTTCTCTAGCAAGCAGAGAACCAATTGTCAATTTTCAATAATACCATACCTAAATATTCTTATCTGTAGTAAAGGCAGGTATGCCTAAACATATCAACAACCAACAGAGGATCATCATCATCATCATCATCATCATCATCATCATCTTGTTTCACTGAAGTGAGTCGCTTGAATTTTAAGAGCTAACCTAGTTTCAAAAGCCCTTTTGCCAAGTGATTGTGAGGTGAAGGGAGTGAAAAAAAGCACAGTTAGGCATGTGTAACTAGTTGCAAGTTTTCTGGAAGGCAGCCAGTATGACTTATTGCCAAGTAATGTATTTAGGAGCAGAATGTTAGGATTCCCCAAGGAGAAACAGGCTCTTTTCCAATCTCTCCGGTTTGAATACCTAAACAATAACTGATTTCATTAAAAATTGATGCCTAAAATCCAAAAGAGAAATAAAAAGTCATGTCACAACTGAAGAAATCTAGGATGAAATAAGGAGGACTGCAAACTTTAATCCTTTTTTAATCCTGCTCCTTTTCTCATTATCCCTGGAGGCAGGAAATAGGTTGCTCTTTTCCTCCCATGAGGAGAGGAAGTACCTGCCCCTCCTTAGTTCAGACACTTCCCCGGCTGGCCAATAACAACACAGTGTATGCCCAACATTTCAAAATGTGATAAAAGAAATATATAAACTCGGCAAAAGAAATGAAGAAACACTAGAAACATCTGGATGTGGGAAGAAAAAGGACCAGTGTAGAACAACACATGAGATGCGAAGAGAAGGCAAGCACAGTTGGGAAAAAACCCACCACATTCCACGCACAGGATGTCCTCCTTATTCTCAGACAGAAGGAACCTTCACAGGTAAATCTAGTGTAGCATTCTCATTTGAGAGAAAGGAAAACATCCTGCTAAGTTTGGGACAACAACAATAACTGCACTTGTACACCACTCTCCTAAACATATTAGCGCCCCACCCATAGCGGTGAATAAGTCAGTGTTATTATTATCCCCACAATACAGCTGGGAAGCTGGGGCTGAGAGGAGCAGCTTACCCAAGGCCACCTACTGAGCTCATGGCAGTAATGGGATTCGAACCAGTAGAGTGCTGATTCGCAACTGAACCACTTAACCACTGTGTTATAGATGTTACAAAGCTTTGATTGTTGGGTGGGAGAGGGAGTCCTGAATCAGTCAGACCTGATTAAACCATCCAAGAGCTGCTTCAGCTGCAGCGGAAGAGTCCAGTTTATAAAATCTCATAAAGATGAAAATAGAAGCCCATGTTGCAGTTCTGCATGTGGTATGTTGATATGCTTGTATGGAAACCTGCAGAAGCGGAAGTGCTCGTAATTGAATGGGCAGTGATTGTTTCCAGTGGCTGCAAACTCTGGGACGATTAATCTACTAGGAACAAAGTGTCCTGATACTACAGGTGTGCAAGTTAGCTTGCCAACAGACCTTTAGAAAAAAAATGTTCTGTCCTTTTAATAGAGGCCTAATGTGTGGAAATATGCAGTTGAAGCTTTTCATAACACAAAATAAATAATGTCCCGATAAACTTCCAAAAATACACTTTCTCCCAGGCCTGTTGGTGATCCTATGTAAAGGAAAATACTAGATTCTATCAGAGCAACTCTATGTCTGATGTCTCAAGAAGAATCAGGGGGGGACACAGTGGATGGAACGGAATGACGGGAGGTAAAGGCTGGTATAACAACAACAACAACAACAACAACAACAACAACAACCAATTTATATAATACCCTTCAGGACAACTTAATACCCACTCAGAGCAGTTTACAAAGTATGTTGTTATTATCCCCACAACAATCACCCTGTGAGGTAAGTGGGGCTGAGAGAGCTCTCGAAGAGCTGCGACTGACCCAAGGTCACCCAGCTATCTTCAGGTGGAGGAGTGGAGAATCAAGCCTGGTTCTCCAAATTAGAGTTCTGCTGCTCTTAACCACTACACCAAACTCTGGCTTTCAAGAATATGGCCTACTCTTCCCTTAATCTTGCTTGATCAGCAAAGATGGCTTCTGTGGGGGAGAGACCCTCTGAACAGCCACCATTGGTGAATAGCAGGAAGAAGAACAAGCTGGTCCAGTGTAAGCTACTGCTACATCCCCTTCCATAGTTTGACTCAGCAAGTGTTGTGGCTTAAAGGCATGTTTGCTTAACTGGGGGGGAGGAGGGGCTGGCTTGGTTTTATTTATAATAGAGAATGAGGAAGAAAATGTTAGAACTTTTCATTCAAACAACAGAAGTAAATGATAAGTTATCTCACTCTCGTTATCTGGCATCTGTATTTAGACTTTGGCAACAGAATGGTTTAAACTTAATCGATTAGTTGGGTAGGTGGTTAGTCAATTGCTTTGTTTAATGGGTTGCGAAATAAGTTGACAATTTTATACGGAGGAAGATTAGCTTGTACAAAATGAAGTGAACTTTCATTCCTGATTTTATGGTGAATTCCCATAAAATACAGTGAGTTAAACTTGATGGCTTTGGAGACCCCATTCAGCTCCACGATATTTCTGTGAAAAATTAAAGGTGCAGAGATGTTAAAAGCTGCCTGTACCTGTTTTCACCAACTGGTAAACTTGTGGACAGGTGATAATATATGGTGGTCAGAATGATTATGAACTAACCTGGCCTGTTTTTAGTCATTAAAGGGGTGACTACAATCCTCTGCACTTTTACTTAGGATTAAGTGTAAATCCCCTTACGCTCAGTGGGCCTTACCTCCAAGTAAATAGGCATAGGATTAGGTAGTTTAACTATTATTGCATTTGGATTTGAGTCCTGTGGCACCTTAAAATCAGATCAAGTTCTGCTGTAGACCTACACAGGTACCCATCTATAACAACAACAACATTTGATTTATATCCAGCCCTTCAGGATGACTCAGAGCGGTTTACAAAGTATGTCATTATTATCCCCCCAACAAAACACCCTGTGAGGTGGGTAGGGCTGAGAGTGCTCCTAGAAGCTGTGACTGACACAAGGTCACCAAGTTGGCTTCAAGTGGAGGAGTGAGGAATCAAACCTTGCTCTCCAGATTAGAGTCCCGCGCTCTTAACCACTACATCAAACTGGCTCTCTAAAAGTGTTATTACATATGTATTCCATTCTTTCTCCAAGGAGGTCAGGCTGTGTGACTCGGGTTATCCCATTTTATTCTTAACAAACCTATGTTGTTAATTAAAATCATAGAATTGTATTTATTTATTACATTTTTATCCCACCCGTCTTCCTGAGAACTCAAGGCAGTATCAAGTTTATCCTTACCTCCATCTCATCCTTATAACAGTCCTGAGAGGCTGGTTAGACCATGAGTGACTGGCTAAAAGTCACCAAATGGCTGATTGAGCATTTGAACTTGGATCTCTTCAGTCCAGGTCCCTCACTTTAATCACTATACAACACTGCCTTTTAGCTATCCTAGGCCACCCAGTGAGCTTCATAGCTGACCTCTGGAGTCAACGGAAAACCTTTTATCTATTGCACCACATATAGGCTATACCATATAGAGAGCCAGTTTGGTGTAGTGGTTAAGAGCGGCGGGACTCTAAGCTAGAGAACCAGGTTTGATTCCCCACTCCTCCGCTTGAAGCCAGCTGGGTGACCTTGGGCTAGTCACAGTTCTCTGGGGCTCTCTCAGCCCCACCCACCTCACAGGGTGATTGCTGTGGGGATAATAATAACATACTTTGTAAACTTCTCTGATTGTGGCATTAAGTTGTCCTGAAGAGCATTATATAAATCAAATGTCGTTGTTATTATATTAATCAGTATGAATTGACACTTTTCAACTAAAGCAGTAATCGGGAACGCAAGACCTGGCAATGCAAATAAGTGTACTGGCTCTTTCTCCAGTGGTCACATCAGATGCTTCATATGGAGATTGAAAGAATCTTGGCCTGCTAATGTGGAAACTTGAAATATTTACTAGGTAACACTTGATTGTACTGAGAAAGGCATGCAGTGTAGTGAGCCAAAGTGGAAGTAATAAATCACCTGCAGCACATTAGGGCCTTTTCTATGCTTCTGGAGCAGTGCTGCTAATACCAAGATATGGAATTCAGTGTGCCTGCCTGTCCTGCAAAGAGAAATAAGTTAGCATTTCCTGTATGCTAGAAAGGATAGGAAGATCCATTCTAAAAAGTTGCAGCCCTGGAGGGTGATCTGAATTATAGAACCAGCCCAGTTTTTCAGGTGCAGTTTCATCTTGGTAAAGGTGTTATTAGCATTGGTGGTTGAGATCATGCTTGCCACAACATGCAGTGGATGGAGACAAATGGATAGAGAGGGATTGGGGAGAGCTGTCCTTCTGCCGTGGCAGATTTGAAGGTTTGTGCGGTGTCCAGATTGAAAGATAGCCAGCTTGGATTTAACATGAGAAAGAGCATGAGCAAAAATTTTCACCAACTGTATTTCAGTGGCACTAGAGCAGGAGGAGGCAGCCCCATTTTCCCTGGTGTGCTGCTGACCCCCCAGTCAAATACACAACTGGGTTGCTAAACCTTTGCTCTCTACTAGTCCACACCTGCCTTCTTTTATACAGCTGTGCCTGAGAACAGCCTCAGGGTGAAATTTTGGCAGCAAAAACCGGTTCTGGAAAAACAGAGGGGCAGTGAGGAGATAAAGGTTTGGATCCAAACTAGGGATACCAGTCGTCCCCCCCCAAATGATTTCCCCGCCCCAGCTTTTGTCCCCTGGCCCTGCTCACCTGGTTGACAGGGAAGAAAGGAGGAGGAAGGCAGGCCGGGAGCTACTGGAGCGCATTGCGGAATGGCCCATGTGTGAGAGGAAGAAGAATTGGGGCCCTCTGCCTGCCTAGCGATCCCCTCTGTCCCCTGTTTTGGTAGTAAGGGGGGGGGGCTGGAAACCCCAATCCAGACTAAAATGTCTAGTGACAAAATGAAAATTTCCTGCCTTTCCCCTCCCACTGCAGTCCATTGATTTCCATGAACTGCTGCTTATGGGGATCAGGAATCCTGAAGAATTACAGGAAGGGGGTCTGAAGCAGGAAGGGGGAATCAGAAACCTAAACAGTGGGAGGAGGGGTTTTTTGCCCCTCACATAACCTTTTTGCCCCCCCTCCCCACACTTTCTGTGTGACAGCAGCGGGTCCCAGTTTCATCTCTCAGCCATCTTGTCTGGTTTGGCCCTAAGTTTTACTCCATTTTATGAGGCCACCTAGCAGGAATACCTGACAGGCTGAATTATGAGCCTCACACACACAGTCCTCGCACAAGTCGAGCAATTAGCCTTCCCAATCATGGTGCTTCATTTTGCTCTGTTTATATTGATTCTCCAAGAATAGCAAGAAGCACAAATTGAATCCAATATATGGGCCATCCAATTTGGAAGGGAAAGAGGAGAGGAAAGGAAACAGAAGGTTAATACCTGCTAGTAGACAAGAGAGCGAGGTGATTTTATTCAGCACTTCATGTTTTTACAATGAGATTTTCTTGAAAAGAGAGTTTTCCCCTCTTTTTTCTCTCACTTTTTTTTTTTACAGTTAGTTCCTCGAGGGGGTCATTCAGACTTTGTATACCCTGGGAAATTCCAAGCGCATTTTATTGTCAATGGAAATTACAATAGTAATTCAATACAAGTAATTTTTATGTAGCTGGGAAATTGCAGGTAACTATTAATAACGGCAGTTCTCGCGAAAATCATTTATTTTTCACCCATGACTTATTTAAACAGCTGAAAGGAACCCGCTAACCCCTTTTCTAATCTTAGAATTGCAGATTTGTGTAATAAATGTGAGGTCAGTAGAGTGTGAAAGGAGGACAATAGCTCCCCAAGTGTAGCCACTAGATGGTAGGGAAAGGTGTCACCTCCATAAGAGGAGATAACAGATACGTTTATTCTCCCATCTGTGCAATAGCTGTGTGTTCAGACTTCACAAACAAATCAAGGTTTCTTCATGGTGAGAATTAGCCAGGACATTCTTGGGCTTGTGCAAGTCTGTCCTGCTCTTCTTCTTTCCAAGGGTTAAAGATTTCTGGTTTACAATGTACCTCAGTTTGTTGCGTTCCCAAACTGGACATTTTAACAAATTGCCGTTGGAGTCTTGCTTACAAACCAGGATTCTGAACCATAGTTTAGTTCTGTTTCAAGGCAAGAAACAGTTTGCAGTTTTTGAAACGTGCTGATCCAAATATCATGACTAGTTGTTGCACCAGGTAGTCTTGATGTGGGTCTGTTTTGTTCATGATGTCTGAATAGGGTTCCCAGGTGTCCACCAGTGGCAGGCAAACTCCTGGGATTTGCCCCCTCGTCCATTGATCGCTGGGCGATCAGCGGGAGGGGGCAAGTTCCTGGAGCTTGCCCACCAGCAGCAGGCACCTCAGGAGTGTGCACTGTGCACACGCTCCCTCCCGACGTGACAATGTCACTTCCCTAAGTGACATTGTTGCGCCACCCACAGGAGCATTTCCGCGCTTCGTTTGGGGCCGATTTGGGGCAGAATCAACTCCGTGCGAAGCGTGGAAGCGCTCACACAGCCAGCACAATGACATCACTTCCATAAGTGGTGTCACCAAGCAGCAGGCGTGGTGACGTCACTTAACAGAAGTGATGTCATCATGGCGCCTCCAGAGCACACGCGCGAGGATTTGAAATGGCCTGAGAGAAGGTAAGTGCCGGGTCTCAAACCTCCCGGTAGGAGGATAAAGGGACCTGGCAACCCTATGTCTGAATATAGTCAAAAGAAAAGAGCAAGAGTCCAGTAGCACCTATAACACTATAGGTCTGCCAGCCAGATATCAGATATCTGAAGAAGTGAGCTGTGACTCACGAAAGCTGATACCTTACCACAAATTTTGTTAGTCTTATAGGTGCTACTGGACTCTTGTTCTTTTCTACTGTGACAGACAGACTAACACGGCTACCCATCTTGGTCTAGTCAAAAGAGTATGGGTTCTGGAGGTAGAGTTGCCAGCCTCCCAGTGGAGTCTGGTAATCTCCCAGAATTACAAAGATCACTTCCCCTGGAGAGTGAACTCTATGGCATTCTATCCTGCTGAAGTCCCTTCCCGAATCCTGCCCTTCCCAGGCTCCACCCCCCAAATCTCTAGGAGTGTCAGAGCTGACAATCCTTCCTGGAGGCCTGCTTCATCTGTTGGGGAATGGAGTCATGTTTGTCATAGATGAAATCCATCCGAACCATACAAGAAGCAGTTTACACCAAAGTCATACCAGAAGGAGTGATGCCCACACAGTTATACTGGAAGGGGTCAATACAGGGGCTGTGTATATGAAAGAGGCCTAATATTGTTACCTCAGATTATTGATAAAACCCAAATCAAGGATTTTTTAAAATGTCAGAGTGCTAGGGAATTGGTTATATGATCACTGAGGATTATAAACCCTGGACTGTAAACCCATTTCAGTTATCTCATTTAGGTTTACTTAAGGGGTTAGGGAATGGAGGCCTACTCTATTCCCTACAGTCTCAGTTTATACACTTCCCTCTAGGCTTGAATTGAATGACAAACACCAACCAAGGCATCATGGTATTATTAAATAATGTATTCTGTTTTTAAAACAGTGATGAAGCAACAGGTGTTAATATTCAGGTTTTCTTTTCCTAACAATTAACTCATTTCTACTTTAGACCATCCCCTTCTTTCCACGATCTGATCCAAAAGTTTTAAGTAAATGTAATGAGGCTGCCAAACAAAAGTGATAGACATGTTGCAGCTTTGGGCGGTGGGGGGGGGGCTCTTCTAGAATGGTTAGCCCAAATCCCCAAGACCTTAGAAATCATAAGATCGGAGTGGTGTAGCATTATCCATTGGTCACTCATATACCGTGGAAATCTTCACCGAATAGGTGTTTACCTCCCATGCAGCTATTAAAAGCATAGCAGGCCTCCAGGAATGATGGTTACAAGATTAGAGACAAGTAGACACAGAGAGCAATCCTGAGTAGAGATGGGCATGAACCAGAAAAAAACTGAACCATGTGGTTCATGGTTCATCGAATTTCATGAACCACAAACTTTCACGAACCTGCCACTGGTTTGTGAACTGGTTTGTTTGGTTCGTGAAAACGTCACATCCGGGTCAGAAAATCATCACTTCCGGGTCAGCAGAAGGTCTGCAGGAAGTCCATCCCCTGTTGCCTAGGAAACTGAGTGATTGGCACCAGGCTGTCTGCAGTCACAAACCAAACGAACCAGCATAAAGTTCATAATGGTTCATCAGAAATGGGATCTGATGAACCACGGTTCGCGAACCACGAACCGATCTGGTTCGTCCTTAATTTTGGTTCGTATTTCGGTTCGTGTCCATCTCTAATCGTGAACAGGTCTACTCAGAAATCAGTCCCAGGATTAGTGTGGCTGACTCTCAGGAAAGTGCCAAAATTATTTATTTGTTAAAAAGAATATTCACCTGCTTCCCCGTATTGTTTGAGTAGACATAATTTTTAAACATGATAAAAATACAATAAAACCAATCAGCACCAACGTTCAGATTTAACAACAGCAGAAAATCCAGTTTGAACCACAGCACTAGAGATACAAAAAATATATATTTTTAAAAAATCCTTAAATTAAATTACCAATGATTATTTAAAAGCTATATCATGGAATGCTTTGTTAAAAAAAATTGGGAAAGTGCTAGGTTAAAGAAAGCAAGCTGCTATGGTTTTATTATGTATTTGTGCTGCAGCTCTTTACAGGCCAAGTATACTTAGAAATTCTCCGTGAATTTGTTAGGGACTACCAAATAAATGTGGTTGTGAGTGGTGCACAACACTTTCCTATTAATAATGTCTGAATCTGTGTTCACCAGAAAAGTTGCAGGTAGGATTGCCAACCTTCGGGTGGGGGCTGGAGATCCCCTGGAATTACAGCTGATCTCCAGACGAGATAGTTCCTTTTCCCTAGAGCCAGTTTGGTGTAGTGGTTAAGAGCAGTAGGACTCTTAACTGGAGAACTGGGTTTGATTCCCCCGTTTTTCTACTTGAAGCCAGCTGGGTGACCTTGGGTCAATCACAGCTCTCTCAGGGCTCTCTCAGCCCCACCCACCTCACAGGGAGATTGTCATGAAGATAATGATACACTTTGTAAACTGCTCTGAGTGAGCATTAAGTTGTCCTGAGGGGTGGTATATAAATTGAATGCTGTTGTTGTTGTTGTTGTTATGAAGAAATGACTGCTTTGGATGGTGGGCTCTAAGGCATCACATCCCTGAAGATGTCCCTCCCCTCCCCTACTATGTGTTCACACATCAAGATGTTGCTCTCCTAGGCTTTACTTTTAAAATATTCTTTTGTTCGCTTTGCAACCCATTTGCTCTCTATTAGCAAAGGTTAAAATGAGCTGAGAGAAGGTGTTTTTTTTAAAATGTATTTTACGTAAATTAAATAAAAATATTTTACCTTCCAGACTCTTAGCATTGATTCATTATTAGCAAAAAAATATACAAAATTCTCTACTCTTGGCTCAGAAATGAGCATGGGATTCAAAATGGGATCCTGTGTAATTTTTTCGTTTTCTTCCCCTTAATCCACCCTACTTTCCCCCAGAAGCTTGATACCTTTATTAAAACATTTCAACAACTATAGGATATGTTTCATGTCAGAAAGTGGTAGAGGTTTCCTGATATATTTTGACTTCATGCTGCCGTTCTTACAACATGTCTTAAATCTGAAACAAAACATTTCCTTGTAATATTTTTTTTAAAGGCCTTGTGCTTTCTTGTTTCCCCAGAAGTTATGAACTGAAAGTCAAACTAGTTTTGTCAGGATATTTCATTTCTTGATAACGCTTGCATACATTAGGTTTCTGCTTTTCTGTAATTACTGAATCCAGTGAAGGATTTCCAATCCTTAAAAAATGGTACACCTCCTCATGAGTGTATGGCTGTTCAAGGTACATTCATGCAAGCAGATAATACCCGTCTAGCAAACAAACAAACACAATTAGAAATTGGTTGATTGCTAAGATAATTGCCTTGTTTAAACAATGCCATTTGTAGGTGAATAAGTTGACAGTTGCCTCTTTCGTTTAGAATTCAGTCCTGCAGTGTTTGCTGTGTAACTTTCAACATGCTTACCCTAAAGCATCCCATTATTTTCACAGCAATTTCTTTCAAAGAAAGCAGAATTGAGCCTTTAGAGCACTTACTAGAGACTTCAGGAACTTAGATAAATATAGTGTAACTTCTAGTACATACCTTGCTGATCATGTATTTTATGATCTCGGCAGAATTGGTCCTTGCATACAAATTGAAGGGTGCTACATAAATATAGCCTATGCCTAAGAATTGTGAGGTCAGTGTTCTTGTTTAAAAGGCTTTTTGGCTTTATGGCTCCTTTTGCTTCACTTGCACACTGATACTAACTTTTTAATTCTAGATGTCCATACAGAAGCCGTCCAGGCAGCTCTTGCGAAACATAAAGAAAGGAAGATGGCAGTGCCGATGCCATCCAAGCGACGCTCATTGGTAGTGCAAACCTCAATGGATGCCTACACGCCTCCAGGTATAAGGCAGATATTTTATGTCTTACAGGGAATTTTAAAAAACTGTTTTTTAAAATTAGTTTGTGTTTAATGTTACTTTGAATTAAAATTATTACAATCAAAGCCTCTTTAAAAGAGGAGGGAATAATGATATCTAATTTTGTGCTTGCTCGTGCAGAAGTCTTTGGAGTTTACTCCAGGGTAAGTTTGCATAGGATTACGAACGAGGTCAAATCCGTCTGCCAGTTTCTTGGCTATTTAACAACTTGTACCTACTCATCCCCTTTGACCTCTTGCTATAGAAGTTGCTGGTCCATTTTGCATTTTCACATTTGGTACGGCTAATACCTCTGATCTTAACTGCTTTTACTTGACACTAAGTCCTATCTAAATACAGTAGGCCGAACTACTAAATAAGGATCTTAAAGTCAAGATGGTATTTTTAATTGGTATTAATAGATTGTCTCTTCTATTATTAAGACCTGCAGACAGGGCACTGTGGTGAATCCTGCTTGGGAAATTATGTATAAGTGCACAGAGCAGGGCTTTGTCTGTTGCAGTGCTTCAGCTTTGAAATTCCCTTTCCAAGGAGGCCCACTGGGCAACCGTGCTTTATTCTTTAGTCAGTCATCTCTAAGAATCACCAGAAATTCTGTTTTACCAGTGATTCTTAGAGGGGACTGACATCTTGCCTGGGTTTCCCTTAGTTGTGGTGTCAGGCCAACACCCTTTTTTGTTTTGTTTGTTTTTCTTCCAGTGCCACTTGGATCAGTGGCAAGAAATGGAAGCTGGAGCTGGGGGATACCTGCCCCCATTGGGGGATTGCAGTCCTTTTTTGACATAAGGCAAAGACATTCTTGCAGCCTGACTTCCATATTTGTAGATCTATCCCACTGAATTCAGTCGGACCTGTTCTCAGGAAAGCAAACATAATATTTCAACCTTATTTTGCCCCAAACATTTTAGCTTTTTGAGGCTATAGGTAATTTGCAAGTGAAGAAGCTGTTTTTATTAGAATTGTGTTGAATTTTTGGTCTCTAAATTGAAGGTCAAAAAAGGATACGGGTGAGGAGGGCACAATCCTGCCCTTGAAACACTTGATAATGTCCTCTTTTGTTGCTATTTTCAACAATTCACAGCTCTTACCTCCCTCCCAACTTCCCCCCAGAGTTTCTGAGGGCAGAGTTTGGCATCACTTGATGTGATGTCACTTCTGGTCATGTAACCAGAAGTGGTGTGTCACCAGTACACTGTAGCACCGCCCCCCCAAAAACTCTATGTTTTTACGATAGAGTTTTTTGGGGGGGAGGGGTTGCTAGAGCATCCCAGTAACATGTCACTTGTGGTTACTTGACCGGAAGTGACACTAAGATGTCAGTTTTTGGCCTAGTTTCTCTTGTTGCTGCACTGGTCAGCAATAAGGGACTGGCGGGGGAGAGGGTGGAGAAGGTCCCACTTATAGCAAGAGACCTTTCCCCCCTTCCAGCTGGGTTTTGTTCTTTCCCAGAGATTTATCTATTGAAGAATCACTTTCAGAATTCCCTATAATTATGCTGCAATGGGACCAAGATTGGAAATATTCTAGATGTGCATGCAAATATTCATTTTCTTTCTACAGATGCATCAAAAAGAGGAGCGATCATTTGTACGTGCATCATGATGTGCAACTAGCTGCAATCCAGTTCCTTCCTCTGGTTGCAAGTTACCCACATTTTCTTTGTGAGGGGGAATATGAATCTCCACTCCCCACTTTTAACTCTCCTGCAGTTTTTATCTAGTTTTTTTTTGCTTATGCTGCTGACTTACTCTATGATCTTTAAAAAATATTTTTAAATGTTTTAATACAACCAACCTCTCAGTCACTTTTTTTAGCTGGAAAATTGATAGAGAATTTTTGAACAAATATGAAATATAAGTTTCTATCCAAATATATTATGCCTCCAATCATGGCTATGTGGAAAAAATGCTTACTTAGTAGATTGTTCTGTGGTTTTGCAAATTGTTTTGTTTCCATTCTATAGATGTTCTATAGATATTACTTGGAACAAAGTAGTGGCGCCATCTGACATGCTGCCAGAATCCCCAACAGTGGTTGATTCAACTGTTTACTTTGCCAGATTTCCAAAGTATGACTTTGTCCATGTGTTCATGTCTTCTCATCCAAACATGAAACTTGTAACTTATATTTCCATGTTTAGATACCTCATCTGGTTCAGAAGATGAAGGCTCTGTCCAAGGTGATTCCCAGGGAACTCCAACCTCAAGCCAAGGGAGTATAAATATGGAACATTGGATCAGCCAAGCAATCCATGGCTCTACCACGTCTACAACTTCTTCATCTTCAACGCAAAGTGGAGGCAGTGGCGCTGCGCATAGGCTAGCAGACGTAATGGCGCAAACACACATAGGTTTGTCTGTTGCTTGCTTTTATCATTCCTTTCTTTTCTGTTGTATAGATAATGGGTTGGGCCCAGCTAACTTTTCCACTGCTGAAAAAGGGACAACAGGGTTCATTTTGACCACAGAAGAGTCTGTGCTGGTAATCATGGATGAAAGGTCTGTGTATTGGGAGCTGTAATAAAGTGAGGAATTGGGTGGGACTCTATGGAAAAGTTGGCTGGATCCAACCGATACTATGCATATTCATAACCCTCTGGCCTTTTTAAAAAGATGGTCTCTCATGTCTTGAGATGTTTGGACATCATTGAGCTCAGCCGTTCATGTGTGTTTTTCCTCTAGGCCATTGTGTTTTCTTAATTTTTCTCTGGTAGTGTTAATGGGATAACAACTGGTAACAAAATTAACAAAATCAAAGGCGGTCACTGTTTCGGGAACAAAGACATCTATGTGCGTGATGTACGTTTCTGAATTGTAATCTGGACAAGAGTTGATCGTGTTCAAGAGGGAAAAGGCTGAAAATATTATTGAAGTGGTTGCATGGTATTGGGCATTTGTGTAGAGATTGATGCTCGGCAGTAATAGATGTTTAAAAGAAGGGGCTGAGTTAAATGGCCCCTAAGTATGGTCCAGTTAGGCTTCCTTGCATTCTTACAAGCTTGTACTCTGGTCTTCACCACGTTTACTTGAAGATGTTCACAGGATTTACTTCCAAATAAATGGATTTTAGATTGCAGTCATGGCTTATATGTACTTACTAGTAAGTAAGTATCACCTTGTTCAACAAGGTTGCTCCTCCGGTTATATTTTTGGGGTATGAGTTTCTAGGATTGCTTAAAGTAACTATGAAAACCTATGCTCAAGATGCTCTGTTTTTGAGATAAGATTAATTCTAAGTAAACCATCGTAGGAATACACTTTTAGCTAGGCCAGATCTTTTCCTTATGTTAAGGCCTTTATATTGGATCTCTTTAGGCTCATCTCATTAGGAAAGCCTGAGGAACATTTTCCCCTGTGTTGTTGTTATCAAGTTGTGTCATCTCTGACACCTAAATTTGGTCTTTTCACAGAATGAAGGTAGAATTCATATGAGTGCTTGTTTAGAAGCAAGTGTTCATCTTCGTTCTTCTGTGCCTCCACACATGGGTACTGCGCACGCGCAGGCCAGCCGCCGGAAGATTTTTTTATCGCTTTCCCAGCTCCGAAGGGGCCGTTTGCCGCGCGCCTCAGCGACCGTTTCCCGCCCAAACGGTCACATGCTCCTCCAGCGGCCAACGGCCCCTTCCCTCAGTTCTCTTCTTGCCGCCGCTTGAGGAGAACGTTCGCTTGTAGCTCCGTGCTTTTTTCCTGTGCTTTGGATTGCTTTCTCGTGACTGACTTGGATCTGGATTTGACTTCTCTTCTGCTTAGTGATTTGGACGGACTGATCTTGGTGAAGTATTTGACCCGGACTGTGTTTGACTTCGCTTTTTGGTTTGCCCCCCAGAATGGCTTCTACAGCCCTGTTTAAGCACTGTGCCCAGTGCCGTGCTAAAATGGCCCAAACGGATGGGCATAGCCTTTGCCTGCTTTGTCTGGGGGAGGAACATGTAGTCCCCACTTGCAAGATCTGCCAGGGCTTTACGCATAAAGCCAGGCAGGAGCGGTCCGCCCGCCTCAAGGCTTCACTGTGGCAGCGGGTCTTGGACGCCCCTGGGCCCTCCGAGGCGGAGAAACCTGGGGCCGCGGAGAAGTCTGGCCGAACCTCCACCCATGCCGGGAGCCGGTCTCGAGCGGGCTCTGTAACCTCTTCAAAATCGGTGGCTACATCCCGCCCGGTGGACAAGCCGGCGTCGAGGGCAAGCTCGGTGGCGAGGTCTGCGAAGTCCCCGCACAAGTCGGCGTCGGTGAGGTCGGAACCGGGGAGGTCGACTCCGAGGCCGGAACCGGGCGAGTCGGATCCGATACGGTCAGCCCCGGCGTCGATCGAAAGGCCTGTGGCAGTCCCGGGACCGGAGGCTGCACGAAAGGCATCGACCAAGAGGGCATCGGTTCCAAAAGCTTCCTCCGAATCGGTGCCGAAGAAGAAGGCTAAGAAGACCAAACATCGCTCTCGGTCCCCTCGGCGCCGGCCTGCAGAGGAGGTGGTCCTGGTGTCTCCACCTACGCCATCACCTCACCTAGACTCCCCTGACCGTCCCCTCCTTGAGGAAGAGGTGCCGGATCCGGGGGCCTATGTGGTCCTGTCGAGTGGGCGGCGTTCGCCAACACCGGAATCGAGCCCGGCTCCGCGTCGTCGGATCCGAGAGACGACCAGGGATCCTTCGCCTGCACAGTCGCCTGCACAGTCTGCCCGTAGCCAGCGGTACTGGTCGGAGGGGAGTGTCGGATCCGAGCGGGTCGGATCCGAGCGGTCTGTGGCTGCGCGTCACCAGCAGGCTACAGGTCTACCTGAGGCCTATCGGTGCCAGTGGAAAGGGGCTCCACCTGGCTTCAGATCATCGGATCCGGGGCCGTCGTCGTCTAGCCGTCGTGAGTGGTTGCCCCCACCCTTCCCAGGAGACGAGGTGTCAGCTCTTGCGTCTGATGAGGATGACGAGGATGCGGGGTCCGGCTATCGCTCTGAGTCGTTCTCTGAACCATCTCCAGACGACAATGTCGGCCCATCCACCAGCTCTCCCTTCGAGGACCTGCGGATTTATGCAGACCAAATGGCCCGCATGTCCAAGGCTTTGGAGATTGACGTGTCCTCCGTGGTCCCGAAGACGAAAGACAAGTTGCTGTGCAGAATCTATGGGGAGAACCCGGCTACAGTAGGTTTTCCTATGTTGGAGGGCTTGGAGGAGATCATCGACAAGGTCTGGAAGTCACCATCTGACCTGCCTGCCACGTCCAAACGCATCGAACAGATGTATAAGATCAAACAAGGGACGTGGCAGTCTCTCATCAAGCACCCTCCACCATCATCCTTGATAGCCGAGGAGATTCAGCACAAGAGGTCGGGGTCCTCTTCCGTCCCACCGGATAAGGAGGGAAAGAAGATGGACGCACTGGGTAGACGTCAGTACTCAGTCGCTGCTTTAGCCCTCCGGATAGCCAACTATCAAACAATTATGGCGGGCTATCAGCTCTACCTATGGGAGAAGCTGGCCAACTATGTCACTGACCTCCCTGCTGACAAGAAGGCGGTGGTGTCGTTGCTGCAGACGGAGGCAGTACGATTATCAAAACAACAGATGAATGCTGGAAGTCATGCGGCTGACACGGCTGCTCGGGGTATGGCGTCAGCGGTGCTTCTGAGGAGGCACTCGTGGTTGCGGTCGACTGCCCTCCCGCAGGAGGTGAGGGCCAAGATTGAACGTCTGCCCTTCGAGGGTGACTCCCTCTTCTCTACCACCACCGACGAGGCGCTTAAAAAGAAGAAGGAGGACCGGCAGACGGCTCGCTCCCTGGGGGTCACTCCGGCGGACAGGTCCACGTTCAAGCCTCGGTACTCGTCAAGGTATAATCCCTACCAGTACCGCAGCAGATACCAACCCCGTCCGTATTATCCGCAGTACCCTACTTCGCAGCGCCAGTATACCCCAGCGCAACACCAGGGCAGGAGGCGTAGGCCATTCAAGCCCCGCTCGTCTCAACCTCCACCCCAGCAGAAAGATCCGCAAGGGGCTGGAAGGCAGTTCTGAGGACCCGGCCCTGCGGCAGCCCTGAACTTTTCAGACAGACTCAGTCCTTTTTTGTCTGAATGGGAGTCAATAACATCTGACTCATGGGTCTTAACGATTGTTGATAAGGGGTACGGGCTGGAATTCACTGAACTGCCGATGTGTACTTCACCGCTGAGTGCGGTGAATAATACCTTGGTTGAGCTGGAGGATGAAATTAGGTCCCTCTTGGCTAAGGGTGCTGTGGAAGAGGTGCCATTTGTGGAGTCTGAGAAGGGTTTCTTTTCCCGGTTCTTCCTGGTCCCTAAGAAGGACGGGGGTCTACGTCCCATTTTGGATCTTAGGGGCTTAAATGCCTTTCTAAGGGTCACCAAGTTTAGGATGATCACACTGCCTGCTGTAATTGCCCTTTTGAGGAAGGGGGATTGGTTCGCTGTCCTGGATTTAAAGGACGCGTATTTCCACGTGGGGATCTTGGAGGGGCACAGGAGATTTCTGTGCTTCGTTTACAAGCAACGGGTATTCCGTTACAAGGTTCTCCCCTTCGGCCTTTCCACAGCCCCACGTGTGTTTACTAAGTGCGTGGCTCCTGTGGTTTCCTTTCTTCGAGAGCAGGGCTGTACCATCTACCCCTATCTCGATGATTGGCTCATAACAGCGAGCTCGGAGGTTAAGCTGCTGCAAGATGTGGCATTGGTGCTAGACACTTGCGAACGCTTGGGCCTCCTGGTTAACTTTGAAAAATCTAAGCTGACACCTAGCCGTGTTGTGCCTTATATTGGGGCAGTGTTCGACTCAGTGGAGGCTAAGGCTGTATTGCCTCCAGAGCGGGCACGTTCTTTGAAGAGACTGGTAACCCTGTTTAAACGGAATCGTTATCAGCCAGTGCGCATGATTCAATGCTTGCTAGGGCATATGGCTGCTGCGACCCCGGTGGTCCCTTTTGCGAGGCTGCGGATGCGCCCGCTCCAGAATTGGTTTGTGAGGAGATACAATGCTTTACAGCATCCTCCGACTGCTAAATTCTCTGTTCCCAGAGCCGTTATATCCTCTCTTGACTGGTGGTTGTCGGATGTTAATTTGTTTAAAGGGACCCCATTTGGTTTCCATCATCCCGAGTTCTCCGTAACCACGGACGCCTCTCTGCAGGGGTGGGGGGCTTTCTGTGGGGAGCTGTGTGTTCAGGATGTGTGGTCTGAGAGAGAAAAGGGTCTCCATATTAATGTGCTTGAACTGAGGGCTGTTCGTTTTGCACTTATGTCGTTCACAGCAATCTTGCAGAACCATCAGGTGCTGGTGCAGACGGACAACACTACCGCTATGTATTACCTAAACCAACAGGGCGGCACGGTGTCCATGATCCTCTGCAGGGAGGCCACGCTCATTTGGGAATGGGCAATCAGGAATGGGGTGACGCTTCGCGCCATTCATGTAGCTGGGTCGGACAATGTGCAGGCGGACACTCTCAGCAGGGTACACATGCTGAATCACGAATGGGGGCTCAACGCAAAGTACGCTGGGCCGATCTTTCGGAAGTGGGGTCGCCCAAGCATAGACGTGTTTGCGACGTCGGCGAACACCAAGGCCGAGGTCTTTTGTTCTCGGGCAGGAAGCGATCCCCTCTCTATTGGGGATGCCTTCCAATTTACTTGGGCCCGGGGACTACATTACATGTTTCCGCCCGTCCCTCTCATACCCAGAGTGCTGTGCAAGGTGGAGAGGGACAACACGGACTGCATCTTAGTGGCTCCGTTCTGGCCACGGCAGCTTTGGTTCCCGAAGCTGCTGGAGATGTCCGGCCGAACTTACGTGGCCCTTCCGCCCCGGAGGGATCTCCTCCTATACGGGGAGCTCTTCCATCACGAGCCCAGGAAACTACACCTGACCGCTTGGCGGATTCGGCCCCGTCCCTAGGCTTCTCTGAGCCCGTCAGGAAGGTCCTACTGAACGCTAGGAAGCCCTCCACACGGCGTGCCTACAAGGCGAAGTGGAGTAGGTTTGAGGCTTGGGCTGCCTCTAGGAAGGTGGCGCCTCGGGATAGCCCCTTGGGGATGGTCTTGGATTATCTTTGCGAGCTGAAAGATCAGGGCCTTAGTGTAGCATCTCTGAAGGTGCACCTTGCGGCCATCTCTGCGTTCCATGATCGGGTGGATGGCTGCACGGTTTTCTCTCACCAGAAGTCCCGCCAGTTTTTGAAAGGGATGCTTAATCTTTACCCGCCTGTGTCACCCCCTGTGCCCCAGTGGTCTCTCTCCCTGGTCCTGGCCAGGTTGATGTTGCCCCCTTTTGAGCCTTTGGCTACGTGCCCTCTGGACTTGCTCTCCTACAAGGTGGCATTCCTCGTGGCGATCACTTCTGCCAGACGGGTCAGCGAACTGGCTGCTCTTAGGGCAGACCCCCCGTTCCTTCGCTTTCATGCGAATAAGGTGGTCTTGCGACCGTGTCTTTCGTTCCTGCCCAAGGTGGTGGCAACCTTCCACCTTTCACAAGAGATTTCTCTGCCTGTATTTTTCCCTGAAGCTTCTACTAAGGGGGAAAAGGCCCTCCACAGTTTAGATCTGCGGAGAGCTTTGGCTTTTTATTTGGAAAGAACAAGGGTGTTCAGGAACAGTCCTTACCTTTTTGTGTGTTTCGGGGCGAAGGACAAGGGCCGCAGGGCGTCTGCACAGACGGTGTCACGTTGGATTGTGACAGCCATTGTGAAGGCCTATGCCACGGCTAAGGTGGACTGTCCTTTGGGTGTCAGGGCTCACTCCACACGGTCCCAGGCGACATCTTCGGCCCTGCTCAAGGGTATACCTTTAGCTAATATTTGCAGGGCTGCAACTTGGTCGTCCGCCGATACCTTTGTACGGCATTACGCTGTGGATGTGAATGCCAATGAGGATGTAGCTGTTGCTAGGGCTGTCCTCCATTCCTTGTTTCCCTAGGAGTATGCTGGTTAATATGCTCCAATGGGGAGGTGGAGGCGCTGTATATGATGTATATATATATATATAGATATGTATTTATACTTGCTGGATGTTGTGGGGTTGGTATGTTTTCTTTTGTAACATATGTGTATGTGTATATATGTTGTCTTGTTCCTTTCTTGTTGTATAATAAAATTGAGTTGGATTTCACCCCACCTTCCTTATTGTGTGAAGCTTGGTACTCTCCCATGTGTGGAGGCACAGAAGAACGAAGATGAAAACAGGGTTAACATACCTGTAACTTATGTTCATCGAGTTCTTCTGTGCCGACACACAACCCTCCCTCCTACCCCGCTGTGAACTCCAACGCAGATCGCTGTACTTGGCTGGGCTATGGCTCTTGTCTTCTCGGGGCTATGGCTCTGTGTGTTGGATGAGCGGCGGCAAGGGAGAACTGAGGGAAGGGGCCGTTGGCCGCTGGAGGAGCATGTGACCGTTTGGGCGGGAAACGGTCGCTGAGGCGCGCGGCAAACGGCCCCTTCGGAGCTGGGAAAGCGATAAAAAAATCTTCCGGCGGCTGGCCTGCGCGTGCGCAGTACCCATGTGTGTCGGCACAGAAGAACTCGATGAACATAAGTTACAGGTATGTTAACCCTGTTTTACAGAAATGATGGGATTTAGTTTCTGAATAAATGTGTACAGGATTGGGTCATTAGTGTTGTCCAAACTGGAATTTGCTTCCAAGCAGGCATAGCAATGATTTTAATCAAACTTGCTTCCAAGTAAGCTTGTTAAGGATCACAGGTTTGGTTTTTTTCAAAGTCTTTATTCCTAGGATTACTTGCTGCATTACATGTTGAATGTTGACTGTCTCTTCACTATGTGGTCCTAAGAATGTATCTAAGCAGGGCTTTTTTTCTGGGAAAAGAGGTGGTGGAACTCAGTGGATTGCCCTCGGAGAAAATGGTCACATGGCCGGTGGCCCTGCCCCCTGATCTCCAGACAGAGGGGAGTTTAGATTGCCCTCTGCACTGCCAAGCAGCGCGGAGGGCAATCTAAACTCCCCTCTGTCTGGAGATCAGGGGGCAAGGCCACCGGCCATGTGACCATTTTCAAGAGGTTCCGGAACTCCGTTCCACCATGTTCCTGCTGAAAAAAAGCCCTGGTTATGCCACTAGAAAGGTTGAGAAAGGGCCCAACCCTGCACTTCTCTCCTGCATTCACACATGCAAGCTCCAATATCAAATACCGCACTAAATATCACTACGTTTTATTGTGATGGCCATGTGACCATTTTCAAGAGGTTCCAGAACTCCGTTCCACCGCGTTCCAGCTGAAAAAAAAGCCCTGTATCTAAGAACATATCTAAGAATGTAGTAGCAGTGATCTGAACAGTCTCGCAGGATAGCGGTTGTCATCCTTTGTGGTTGTTTGTTGTCTTACCTCCAAATTAATTTGAGGATGGTCACTTCTAAGGAGCCAATGCACGTCTCATTTTTAAAAATTTCATTGTAATGACATCATTACTAGGAAAGCTAGGATGTTGAGAGCTGATGCAGGAAAATGAAATCGTTGGCTGGCAAATAAAACTAAAAGACTTTACTAGCTTGGAGCAGAAGCATACTTATTTGTAGCCCAAGTCCTTAGTTCTCTTGCAGTAGTATTCCTTAGGGCATCTGCCTGTGTTGTTTTGTAGCCCACCTTCTCCCATAACCAGGTTGAGCTAAGTGGAGCTTTGTTATGGAAGTATCTTGCACCTGCTTTGTTATGCTTTTCTCCACAGACAAGCTCGGAACTGTTAAAAGAAACCTATTGTGTTCTCAGCTGGTTAAATCCCTGCATTTGGAACGCTTCTGTGTCTTCCTGTTGAAATTTCCTCCTCATTATGACTTGGAGAATTAAATTTATCCCAATTATGAAAGGTTGCATTAGTCACCAAATCTGAACGTTGTCTTCAATTATATCTTTATAAAAATAATGTGGCATTTTGTTAATTTTAGAGTTGGCACAGCATCTCTCTTGTAAATGCTGGGGTGTTAGGGGTTTTATTTATGTTTGTATTGTTGAGAAAGAGCTCATTTCCAAAGTGTCTAGAGAATAGGCTGAATGTAATGCCCATGTGGTGGTCAAACCATTATCTGCTTCAAGCCCCGATGGCTGCATCTCTTCCTTCTGCCAGGGCCAGAGGAACTCAGTATGATGGTCTTCAACCAAAGATTTATGGCTCTAGTTGGTTTCCAGACCGCTCTGTGGGATTTTGAAATGGCGAGGGGTGCTTTAAACTCCCTTTAAACCCAGAGCACAGTGCTGAGTCATCACAGGATTCTGGCCAGAGCCCAGCGCAGCCTCCAGATGGAGCTGAGACTGAGGCTTGAAAAGGCTGCACTGCTGGATCAACCAGTCTGCTGGGTGCAAGCACTGTGCTCCAAGCTTCAACATCTAGCTCCAGGCCCCTGCTGCTCTGCACTCCTGAACCCAGCTGGCAAACTGACCGAGGAGTCCGGCTCTACAGCGCACAGGTCAGAGACCATGAATGTGCAGTCTGTCACATTCATGTACAGATATGGAAGGAATAGGTCATGTGTTCAGATCTTGTCACCTGTTAGGAATTTTGTACATTGGTCCTAGTGCAGGAGTGAATATCAATGCATGGAGGTTATGAAAGCTGCAGGCATGACTGTAACCCTCCCCACCCACCCCCTGGTACATTTCTGCTTGGTTTGACACCTGCACATGTTTGTGTCTTTCTGTATGGAGGCTACAGGCATACTGTGCAATGAGACTTTTTGCATGGGTCACTTGGTTCATGCCCTAGTACTTCCACAATAATAATGAGAACTGCCCAGAACGCTCTTGGTAAGTGGCACAGAATCCCTCCACAAGATGCAAGGGCCTGCATGCAGAGAGAAGAAGCAGCTCCTTGGGGCTTGCTTCTGCTGGCAAAATATGTAGACGGCTCTGATAATACCTTGTATTAAGAAGTCAAGTCACCAGTTGCTCTTAAAAATCTAGGCTGTGGAAGGAATCCGAGGACCAGATTGGTTCCAGGCGCGGCTGCCGCTTTGACATATGTTAAGTTATTTCAACTTCTCAATTAGATGGTAGACAGGTGCTCAGAAATGACCTCTCTCAGCATGGTGGGCATGTAAGGCGGTCTCCTTAAAAGCTTGTTAGCAGGTAGGGATTGTGGGTGAGCCAGTTTTGAGTCTCTTTCCTGGAACAGAGATATCATACAAGTCTTCTTTTACTCCCTTAAATAAAAGAGACGTCTTTAATAAGTCCAGTGGTGTTCCTTTCTCCATGTAATAAAGAAGAGTCAGTCCTGCAGACTGTTTTCCTGCCCATGCAGTACAATTTTTAAGTGAAGCAGTCCAGTAATGCATTGGTAATCAGGATGCTTCATTCATACCCAATAAGTAGGACAGCACAGAGTGGCTAGGACTCCCTCACCCCAATTATTCAGAAATAACAATGTGCTCTTAATGAGAAAGACATACAAATGCCCATACTTCCATCTGGGGAGCTCCCTCTGCAGTCTACTCTTTCTGTGGGAGATGCCACAATACGACAGACTGTTACATTCTCAAAGTGCTAACTGTGATAAATATGAATTTTTAAAGGACAGCATTCAATGCCTCTGACTGTGAAGAACAGAAAAACTTCCATTCTGAACTCAATGGGGATCTAACCTTCAGAGTCCAGTGCAGAATATGGGATTCCCGCTGCCCCCTCTTTGAATGCTGAATCTCCTTCCCTTCCAGGAAGGGGGAATAATGATAAAAGACTGGAACACGCAATACATCCAGGGATCAGACTATGGATATTTTTTATAACGTTTTCCAGGCTGCTATTACAAGACTGTTCATTTTAATCATGGTTCTTTGTTGTGGCCCGAAAATATAAAGGAGATAGCTTTCCATTTAGCTATTGTCATGGCTACTGTTGATTGTTCTTGTTTTTTATATTAATCATTTCAAATATCTAAAACCATTCTGCGTTCAGGGAGCTGTTGTAAGGTTTACCAAGGTATTCCAGTATTGTTGCTCTATCTCTGCTATACTGCTGATGAGCAGTGAGACTATGTAGTGTGGTTATGGCTGACGTGAGATTTAAATTTTGAATTGAGAAGAAAACTTCAGTGCTCCTTGAGCTCTTTTATGGATTTATGAGCTACTTAAAAAAAAAAATGGTCTTCTAAATCTGAATTCCATGGGACTGTTGGTAAACCGTAGCTACTTGAAATATTTAAGGCCTTCCTTTTGATTTGGAAAGCTGCAGAGTGGCTAACAAAGTATTTGGGAATAGAGTATTTAATAAAGATTAAAACAAATATTTAAAAACAGCAGTACCCTAACTGGAAAAAAGCAACTACCAAGATCTTGCCAGTTGAGATACAATCTGCAAACCCTGTAGGTTCTCCTAAAGAGCCTTTGCCCAATGACTGGACTTGGGCAGTTAGAGCAGTTACTCCATATGGTGCCCATGGCTCTTGCCAGTACTTCTGGTGCCTGTCAAGCTTTTCAGAAAGTGAGTGTGGCCATTGTAAGGCAAGGTTTTTTATTGGCTGCCCTCATTCAGATGAAAAGGTTTTCCACAACTATGAGAGCATCTGGAGCCAGTAAAGCATCAGGAAGACTGGAAAGCACCAGGGCTTACGGTTCCATTCCCCTTTTGGGCTTTCCTCTCCCTTCTCTTTCTCCCTCTTCCTCAGGATTTTCTTCATTTCTTTTTATTCCTTTTCTGTGATACTTTTGCAAAGTGAGGAGGGAGGTTCAACCTCCAGCAGCAACCATTTGAGTTTTGGCTTCTTCTTCTTTGGCAGCCATTTTGTGGTAGTGCTCACCATCTTTTTTCAAAGTTCCAAAGGTGCTCTCAGGTTCAGAAAGTCTGGGTCTGCATGCGTTAGTGTAATCTTGATGTTGATGACAAGTTCCCTGTCCTGCATCACCATCCACTGTATCTTTGGCAGGTCTTAATCCCCTCCTTCCCTGCCATTTCTTTGTGCAGTAACAGGAGACCACACGTGGCCCCTCCACATTTAGAATGTAAGCAAGTCTTGCTCAAATAAACTGAGATCACCTAGTTAGGATGTTACCATCTGTGTGCAGGGAAATAAGGGGTGAAGAGTAGGGTTGCCAGGTCCCTTGAGTCCCCCAGTGGGGGAATGGGAATGCAGGCATGCGCTCCCGGCGCTTCCGATGACGTCACTTCCGGGAAGTGATGTCATCACGTAGGTCAAAGGGCGACCCAGCATGCACTTGTGCGTTTGCCGAAGGGCTGAATTCCCCCCCTGTGGGCCCAATTCAGCCCAAAACGGGCCCGTTGCGGGATGGGGTGGGGCATGGGGGCGCTGCACCTCCTGGAGTGCATCCCCCGCTGGCCAGGTAAGTGGGGTCAGGGGGGAGGAGGTGGGAACAGGGGATTCCCCCACCCAGGGTGGGGGATTGGCAGCCCTAGTGAAGAGGGAGCATTTGAGCCTAACACTAGTCCAGATCTCATTGACATAGAAATGGGAGAGGGGAAGTACTATGTCAAGTTGCTGTAAATATGCTGATGTGGCATGGTTTGTTTGCGCTGAAGGAAAAAATATGACATTTTGGCATGTTTGGGACCTATGTATGTGAAGCCTGGAAGTATAATTTACTGAGAACTTCCCTGTTGTTAACCCTTATTTTGCATACTTCCCATCATGAGGCATGAGCAGGAAAGTCGTTCTTGTAGGTCTGTGTGCTGTGGCTAAATAGAGGAAGTCACTTCTGTGTCATTACAAGAGCTAGTTCTATTTGGTCAATATTAAGCCCTTTCTGTAGTACACAGAGATTAATTAACTGACAGTTGTTCGTAATGCATTTGCATTTGCAAATTAACCTTTAAATCCTTTGAGACAGATGCATAATGTTCCAAACAAAGCTTAAAACAAAGAATTAATAGCTAATTATTATCACAATGGGCTGGCCAGGCATGAATTCTAAACACAGTCGTTGCATAAATTTAGTAGCATAGATTGCCTAAAATACCAGGTATCCAACTATTGCTGTGGTGCGATAGGTTTTAAAGTTGTTAAAAAAAAATGCAGTACTACCATTAAAAAAATCAGAAACCACAGTTGTACCTTGCATAGATACACAAAGTTAAATTCTTATTAAAGCCAGCCCTTGAAGAAATTTCTCTTAAGGGCATTAAGCTACCTTTCAAAATACAGTTCTGAGTCCTGGGCCATTTCCAGACGGCTTACCTGCCTCCAGAACATCGCGCCATGTTGCGGGGAAAACGCGAAATATCGTGTTTTCTCGTGCGAGTTTTGCGCGACGTTGCGCGACATCGTGCAAAACTCGCGCGAGAAAACGCGATGTTTCGCGTTTTCCCCGCAACATGGCGCGACGTTCCAGAGGCAGGTAAGCCGTCTGGAAAAGGCCCTGGACTCCAGGTGGCTGGACAATGAGACTAACAGAGGGAAAGATGTATGTTTGTTAGAAGTAGGGCTTCTATTGTCTGTTGGAATTAAAGGTGGGTTCTAGATCTGACGAGACTGAAGACTTAAAAGATGAAAATTCTTGCAGCCCCTTGAAGATGACTCTGAAATTTTGTGGGAAGAGATTACTTAATCAAATGCATGAAGTAGGTAGTGATGCTTTTGAGTTAAATATGCAGGTTGGTGTTGGTGAGAATTGGGATTTGTTTTATAGACCAGAGTAAACTTCCTGGTTTCTGACACAATATGTGACCCTGTCAGTTGAAGTAAAAGATTCTATTAATAGTAATCATAATATATTTGATTAGAAAAATGGTTATGCTTTTGTTATTTGGTGGCTATGGGGAAAACAAGGTACTGGAAGTAGAATTTTAAGTATCACCTTCTCTGATATGTATTTACTGTACACTGCAGTCGTCTTTCAAAGGCCCTGCTTCGGGTGCCTTTGCCCTTTGAAGCTAGACAGGGGGAAACCCAAGAAAGCCTTCTTGATTGTGGCATCGAAACTTTGGAACTCCTTCCTGAGGGAGATTTGTCTGTCTCCCTCTTTTTTTCTTCTTCCTGCTGGCGAAGACTTTGTTCTACTGGGCATACCTCCAATAACAGTCATTGGAAGGATTTCCAGGTCTTTCTGGTGATTGGGAGGAGGGGAGGCAGTACTTCCATGGACTTCCCTTGCATATTCAATTTGTATACATTCTCCCGGCCCCACCAGAAGTGACGCCATCGCATAGTACATGGGTGTACACATGCACTTTGCACTAGGGCCAGGGCTTTTTTTCAGGGGGAACGTGGGGGAACAGAGTTCCGGAACCTCTTGAAAATGGTCACATGGCTGGTGGCCCCGCCCCCTGATCTCCAGACAGAGAGGAGTTTAGATTGCCCTCCACACCGCTGAGCGGCATGGAGGGCAATCTAAACTCCCCTCTGTCTGGAGATCAGGGGGCGGGGCCATCAGCCATGTGACCATTTTCTCTGAGGGCAACCCACTGAGTTCCACCACCTCTTTTCCCAGAAAAAAAGCCCTGACTAGGGCTAATTCCTGCCTCCCAGCAATCAGCAGGCAGAGGGGCAAATCTGAATATAGAAATGAAACATTGCTGAAGCAAAGCATACATAATTCA
Organism: Eublepharis macularius; assembly: GCF_028583425.1. NCBI lineage: Eukaryota > Metazoa > Chordata > Lepidosauria > Squamata > Eublepharidae > Eublepharis > Eublepharis macularius. The sequence goes on from NC_072800.1 coordinate 79,791,361, forward strand.
ATACGATATATTTAATGAAGCGGACACTATCCAGAAGTAGCACATCTATATCAACATACAGTACCCCGTGGTATAGTCTATGTTTTTGTAAGTTTGTATTGAATTATTGTATATATAGTTTATTTTAAATATTTTAAATGTTCATTTTTTAAAATGTTTTAAGTTCTCCACCTTGAAGAACCTATTTGAATAGAAAGGCAGCATAGAAATATTTTAAATAAGTACAATAAAATACATGCAGAAAAAGGTTTTGTATGCTCAAACCTAATTTTTGTTTTTGCGCTTGCTATTTAAAAGAGAGCCAGTTTGGTGTAGTGGTTAAGAATGCGGGACTCTAAACTGAAGAACCAAGTTTGATTCCCCACTCCTCCATCTGAAGCCATCTGGGTGACCTTGGGTCAGTCACAGCTTCTAAGAGCTCTCTCAGCCCCACCCACCTCACAGGGTGTTTGTTGTTGTGGGGATAATAATGACATACTTTGTAAAACGCTCTGAGTGAGTGTTAAATCATCCTGAAGGGCGGTATATAAATCGAATGTTGTTGTTATTGTTGTTGTTAAAAGAAAGCAAATTCAGGCTTGTTGTTAGTTTAAGGTGGGTTGTTGTGTTGGTCCTTAGTGGATGAGCAAGATTTTGGATCAGGAGCACCTTAAAGACAACAAACAGTGAAATCCTAAGCAGAGTTACTCCAGTCTACGCTCATTGATTTCAATGGGCTTAGATTGGAGTAACTCTGCTTAGGATTTCCAGGGTATGAACTTTTGAGAGTCAGAGCTCCCTTGAGTAGAATCCAAAGAGGAATTCCATGTCCGTAGTAGTTTTTGTTTTATTTTTGTTAATGGAGTGGTAGTTACAGAGCTTTCCCCCTAGAATTCAAGCCTAGGATTGTTGTGTTGGCATGATTCCAGAGCACCTTAAGCCAGCACAGATAAGTTGGAGGGCATAAAATAAGTGACAAAATGTATGAATTATGTAACTCTGTTGAAGAACAGACCCATGGAATCATATTTTTAAAATATCAGATTTGTTAAGGCAAATGACATGACCTTTTCTAACTATGCTTTCTAAAAGTAATATTCGAATGACTGCTACAATGCAAATTCATGACAAACGTGCTCTTACTTTTTCCCTTCTCTCAGAAGAGGAAAAAATCTTATATAATACTTTTGGTTTGCCCATAGTTCTGTTTGATGGTCTCCAACAGAAATAAGAATATGTAAAGTGGTGTAGACAGGCCAACTCTTGGGGCCAGTAGGTTGCAACATAGTAGTAACTTGGTGGGTGAGTGCCAAGTCCTTCATTAAGCCAGTCATTGGTATTTGCCCCCCACCATGGGAATTTTGCCCCTCCCTCCTGTTTCTTTCATTAAGTGTAAATCAGTGCAATCCTAAAAAGATTTACTCTAGTCTAATCCTCTTGAAATCAATGGGCTTAGACTGGAGTAACTCTTCTTAGGATTGCACTGTATGTGTAGTAAAATTCTCTTCTGAATGGGAGTTGTGAATCGCTGGTTTCTCACACTGCAGTTTGCCATGGTGGCCATGCAACAGCTTGTCATCACTTGGTGAGCAGTGACAAACTGGATATTCAAGTTGGGTGGTGGTGATTTTGTAAATTACGTTACCTACTTTGAAACCTGTAGATCGAGCTACATTTCTTTGTAAAAATGCCAGCCTTTTAGAATGTATGTCCATTGAAATCAGTATGTTAGGGTTGCTTTATTCCTAATATGCTTTAAGAATATGTTTGCAAATGTAATATGAATGCAGAGCTGCTGTAACATAGTGGTTATGCGGTTGGGCTGTGAATCAGCACTCTGCTGGGTTGAGTTCCATTACGCCCATGAACTCAGTAGGTAGCCTTGGATAAGCCACTCCTCTCAGCCCTAGCCCCCCAGCTGTATTGTGGGGATAACAATAAGTGGGGTACTCATCTGTCTAGAAGAATGATTAGTAAGCATTATTATTATTAATAATAATAATACAGCAAACGTATACTGTAAAGTATATTATTCAAGAAGCAATACGCTGTATGGAAAACTCAGGTTTGTTTTCCATATATTAGGATTATAAAAGAATAAATCTTACTGAAGATGAATCAGCATGGCTTCTGCAATGTGCAGTCATGACTCAACACCCTCTTGAACAAGTCACGAGATAGGAAAGAACCATAAAGGTAGACATTATCTATACAGCCTTCTAAGAAAGCTCTTGACAAAGTCCCTTGCCTACAGTTCCTGAGAAATATAGTAATCATGGACTAAGAAGACCTATCCTTGTGGAAGCGGAGGAGAGGAGTAAAGGAATGGTTCCCATACTTTCCCCACAAAGAGTCACTAAAGAGTTTAGGGCTGTTTAGTTTATTAAAAAGATGACTTGAGGGGTGAGGATGACACAGATTTATAAAATGAAGATGACTTGAGGGGTGAGGATGACACAGATTTATAAAATTAAGCAAGTTATAGAACTACCAATGAAGGTTATGGTCAACAGAACCAAGATAAGTAATACACCTCTGCATAATTATCTTCAGGAATTCAGTGCAACATGATGAGGTGAAACCACTAGCCACAATAGCATTAAAAGGGGATTAAATAAATTAGTGGAAATTGGGTGTATCGATTGTGATTAGTCTCTATGCCTAAATAAAATTTTGTGATATTTAGTGCGGTATTTGATATTAGAGCTTGCATGGCTGTGAATGCAGGAGAGAAGAGCAGGCTTGGGCCCTTTCTCAACCTTTCTAGTGGCATAACCAGGGCTTTTTTTCAGCAGGAACGCGGTGGAACGGAGTTCCGGAACCTCTTGAAAATGGTCTCATGGCCGGTGGCCCTGCCCCCTGATCTCCAGACAGAAGGGAGTTTAGATTGCCCTCCGCACTGCTTGGCGGTGCGGAGGGCAATCTAAACTCCCCTCTGTCTGGAGATCAGGAGGCGGGGCCACCAGCCATGTGACCATTTTTTCCAAGGGCAACCCACTGAGTTCCACCACCTCTTTTCCCAGAAAAAAAGCCCTGGGCATAACTGTCCTTTATCTGAGCACTTTTTTTTGCCACAAAAACTGTGATACCTGTACTATGTCTAAATATAGTATTTGGCTCCATATGACCTTGCTGCCACTGCACCATGCAACCCCCTCTCCTGTTTACTTACCAATTGGTACATGGTCATTATTTACTCTTGCCATTTCATCATCGAAGTTTGAAATGAGATGAAGGCCTGATGAGTTCCTAGATAGGAGCAGGAATCCATTACAACTTTTTGTTTTTAATGGAACTGTAGCTTAGTAAAACTATGGGGGCTGTTCTGGTCGAGTGGCAAGAACATCCGCAGTCATCTTGCTCTTGTATTGGAGAGCAGCTGCTGAACTTGTGAGCTGGCGATGTAAATTTATTGAAAGGGACAGGAATATGGGGCAATGCAAATGAATATGCTTGTGGGGGAGGAGGCACTTTGAAGTCCTACAGCTGTCACTGTTCCTATATTTACCACCAGCATATGTTGATCAGAGTCATTTTTCTTCTGAAACAACTTAATTTTACTTAATGGGGGCCGCTGAGCTTATATATCAGAGGATGCACCCTCAGCATATCTTGGTGGCTACTATCTCAAAATGACTTTTTTTATTTTTGGCCTGGTATGTCATCTGCAAGCCACTTAGGCAGTGTACATGTCTATTGAGTTAATTTTCTCTCGCTTTCAACTATGCAAAGCATGCAATGCACTATTTCAATGACAGATGCTCTATGCAAAATGTGTCTCCCCCCCCCCACACACACACATTTTCGCATAGTCTTAAGAGTAGAAGTGAACAGGTGTGGATCGGGAAGCTTTCTGGTTTCAGTATTCCTTTTGCTATGTAAAAAGAATCCAGACCCCGTGTGATGAGTCATTCTTCAGAAAGGAGAGTGGGTAATAAATTGTTCTTCCTGCTACATTGCAACCAGTGGCACCGGTCCACTTGGCTGAATCCATCTGCCACAAACCCACGTGCAACTCAGAGCCAAACTACAAGTGACGCCTTACACAGGTTGGACGCTTGTCAGCTTCCCTCAAGTTTTGATGGGAAATGTAGGCGCCCTGGTTTTACAGCTTGGCTCTCCATTACAGCTGCAAGACCAGGATGCCTACATTTCCCATCAAAACTTGAGGGAAGCCGACTAGTGTCCAACCTGTGTAAGATGTCACTTGTAGTTTGGCTCTCAGGCTTAGGCTGACCTTCCCCTACCCTGAGGTAAAACTTCTCCTCTTTAAGCCTATGAAGCTGTATACTGGGCTGGGAAGCCTCTGGTAGCATGGTTGATGATAAGCTTCATCTTTCCTTCTTGTCCCACGCTTAAGGATTATTAAAAATGGTTACCCAGCCAAGTCTTAGTAGGGGACAGATCAGGGGTTTGCGCTTCCCTTTAGCAGAAACTGGCACACAAGGCTTGAGGAGGTTCAAAATGTAACAGGAGGTTTATTTACAGAAAGTTAAAATCAAAAGGCAGGTAGGCAGATGTTCAAACTGACGTAACAGAAAGGTTTTTGTACAGAAACTTCACTGGTGTGAGGCACTAAACACTTGGTATAACTCTAAATTGCTGGCTTAATTCAGAGGTTGACATTGCTTAACAAATGTTATACTTTCAAAGCACACACGCAGCAGGACTTCCCCTCCTCTCCAGACTTAAGGGTGCTCCACTGAGACAAACCCTTACTAGATGCTGGGCAGATGTTATAGTTATGAGCTATAACCCTGTTCCTGGCGCTGAAGGGGAGACTCCTCTCTACCCACTTCCTTGGCCCACTATAATTCCCAGATCTCTCGAATCTAAGCAGGAGTTAGTGCTGGTTTTTCCCACTTTAGTCCAAGGACTGACAGTGCTTCACAAACATTTCCTCTCACAGAGGATTCTCTATCTGACCCTCTCTGGTCAAAAGCCAGGCTCCCACTCCCTTTCACTCTCTTCTTTTCTCTCTCACTCCAACTGACAGCTTCCCCAGCATTCCATCTCCAACTGCCATTTCAGGCTAGCCACATTGGGGGGGGGGGAGAGGAAACATGTCAAACTGACTAGAAATCTCAGCATCTGAAGCTGAGTCCATCACACTATCATTTCCTGAAAATTTTGTAATTGGTTGCCCTGCAAACAAACAGTGCAATCCTGACTAGTTACTCCAGTTTAAGTCCATTGACTTCAGTGGGCTTAGGCTGGAGTAACTCACCATAGGATTGCACTGAGAATGACCCCAAAGAGTGTCTGCAGGTAGAAATAACTCTGGGACATCCTGCATTGAATTAGAAGAATATAAAATAGTTCTGTGTCCTCCTGTGGAGGTATAGAGAGTCTGTAGTGTAAGGATACTTCAAAATCAATATGCCAAGGAAGATGGGGGTCTGTTTAGTGGCACAAGAAAAGTTTTCTGCAGAAACGCAGCAAACAGATGAGATATCTGATATGATTCTGTTAATGTGTACTTTTAACATTTTCCTGGCTCCTTCTTGAATAATAGCTGTTAAGATTGTAAAGGCAAATTTAATCCAATACTAAAAACTCAGGAAGCCGCTTACCTTGAAAATAAGCTGAAGAAGATATTCAAACTAAACAAAGTGCTCTCAGTGGAAAGGATAATTGCAGACTCTTCTGCTTAGTCCAAACTACTGCTACCACTTACATGCAAACGTTAATTTATCAGTTATAATGTTCTTATATTATAACTGATGAATTAACGTTTGCATATAAGTACTCATTTACAACCACAGATCTCTACCCCCTGAAAACATAGAACATTGTTTCTAATGGTGGTTTTTGGAAGATGGTTTTGTATTGTTAAGTAGGTACCCCTTTATCTAATTAGGCCAGTTTATATGATCACATGCAACTGCCTTCTCTTGCAGCTGCAAAATGTAATGGTAATCACCTGGCACCATTACAAGCATTTTCCTGAAAACTGCTTCCTGTTATGGGCTGTAAAAAGGTTTCCTTCTTGCATGTGAAACTGTCAATATTGCTGATGTCATCAGCTGAAGCTCTGCTATGGGAGCCCCAGTCTTCTAGCTAGATCAACGGCTATAGCAACAGGACCTCTTCCATGGTGGTGCCCCAACTATGGATTACAATCCTGAGCTGCTTGCTCTCATTTATGTGTCCAGTATAATCTGTTGTATGGAACTTTGTTACTTTGTGTTAACGTCTACCTATTTTGCCATTGGCTATTTTTTGATGGGTTTCTGTTGATACTACTTCTAAGACTTGCTGGGTAAAGTAATTACTTGTAATACTGATGTTTATCTGTAGGATTTTATAGTCTAGGGCTAGGATTAATGTGGTTTTATGTATTTTTTATCATGTTATATGTTTTGTTTAGATTCTTTGGATTTTATTATTTTGTTGATTTTAATTGATGTAACCAATGTAATTGTATACCGCTTCTTAACCGAAGAGAAGCAGTATACAATTAAATAAATAAGACTGTTTTGGGAATCAATAAGACTGTAAGGGAATTATAATGTGTGGAAAGGCAGGATAGAATTTCTTTTTAAAAGATGTCAATTATGTGGTTTCTTTCTTCTCTTTCGTTCTCTCGTTCTTTCTTTCTCTTTTCATTTAATGGGAAAATTTAAGCACTTTCAAGAAATGTATACGAATGCATGTAAGAGCCCATATAAGTGTGTAGAACTGGCTTATATGAGATACAAGAAGAGCACTCTGTATTTTGTCTAAGGAGTCCTTAACCTATGCTCCATCCACTTCATATTGAGTATTGGATGGGAAAGGGGTGTAGATATTACATTTTAAGAGGCAGACAAGCATTGGTTTTATTGGCAAGGCAGCCAAGCAACTAGTTAGTAATTATGAAGTGGCTTAGGGTCTTCCCACAAACCTTGGCGTATCTTCTCCCTTACCCCCTTCCATACCCTTGGTGATTTAATGTATTTAAAATGTTTTCATCTGGCCTGTCAGCACAAACCCTTCCAGGCAGCTCAGCAGTTAGAAACTTTCAGTTCATTGTTTCAAGCGGATTCACTTGTAGGCCCTTCCTGGCCAGAAACTTCCCATGATGTTGAGTTAATATGTGGGTCCCCTTCCGCTTCTTGTGTTTTGGGTTCATGTACTAGACGAAATTGGCAGGGAATTACAATGTGTCGTTCCAGCTCTTATTGCTATCTAATCTTCTGTTGATGTTATATGTATAAACAATAGACAAGGAGGCTAATGAAATAAAAAATGTGCTAAGCCAGTTACAGAAAGAAACACATTCCAAATACTTAAAAGAATATTATTGTGTGGAGAAGCGTGCGGAATTATTGCTAGTTTTGTCTGTCATCCTCCACTCACCTTCCTGCTTCTGTTGGTTGATCTTCTGTGGCAGCAGCAATGACAACAAACGGAAGGCTTAGATCAGTGAGTTGCTTCCTGAGAAGATTTTTGTATAATGGCTCAACTGTTCTGAAGGCTGACATATTGAAACTTTGGATGGCACAGAGCTGTGTGTGTACCTTTTAAAAAACCCTGCCTTGGTTGAACTCAGAGCCAAGCTACAAGTGATGCCTTACACAGGTTGGACACTTGTCAGCTTCCCTCAAGTTTTGATGGGAAATGTAGGCGTCCTGGTTTTACAGCTTGGCTCCCCATTACAGCTGCAAGACCAGGATGCCTACATTTCCCATCAGAACTTGAAGGAAGCTGACAAGTGTCCAACCTGTGTCAGGCGTCACTTGTAGCTTGGTTCTCAGTGGCAGCCATTCCACATGGTTTCAGTTTGTCTTAGGGGCATGGCGTCAGCTTCTTAACAGAAAACTTGTTTAAGCCTGAGATGGCATTGCTTCCTGCCTCTTGGAGCAATATGTAAATCAAAAAGACTGTGCAAAGAGTACAAATTGAAAAGCGACCGGGAAAAAATAACTTAGGAATTCATGTTGGGTTACTGAGCTGTGAAAGGCAAGGATTCGCTTGCGAATGGTTGAGTAACGTCACGAGGCAGGTTACCCAGTTATGCCTGCTATTGGAAACGTAGTATTTTGGTTCCTGCTTCAGTTCTTTTCTATAACACATTTATAAATAGCCAAGCAGCATGCATAGCTTGTTAGGTCTACTTAGAAGAAAGGGAAAAAATATTATCTCACTGGCTTTCTGAATATTCACCCCCACAGAGAGAGAGAGAGAGAGAGAGAGAGAGAGAGAGAGAGAGAGGCTACAAAAGCATTGTTTGCCTGATTTTAATTGTATTAGCAATAGAAATTTTATTTGTATTAATAACAGAAACAATGTGTGTAACTCAGGTGCATGAATCTGTGCCTGTCAGTTCAGTCCAATTTATTTCAGTATATGCGTGCATAGGATTTCAGCCTCTGGGGATGATTCAGGATACTTGTGCTTGCTCAGCAGAATGTGGTGATTCAGATTGCCAACCTCCAGGGGGCACCTGGAGATATCTCAGAACTGCAGCTGCTCGCCTAACTACAGGAGGGTAGACTGCATGACAGTATGCCTTGCTGATGTCCCTCTCTTCCTCAAACCCCACTCCTCCCAGGCTCCTCCCTCCAAACTCTAGGAATTTCCCAGCCCAGAGTTGGCAACCCTAGGTGATAGTTCCCCCTTTGAACAGCTGCTCCCACCAACCATCTTGCTATAAGCACATTTTTTCTGTTTCTTTTGTTTCAAGAGCAGTTTGCTATGTGACTTGCGGAGGAGATTACTATTAAAGAGCCTTGTTGTGCTCATGAAATAGTCTTTTGGTGCTAGAGCTGAATCTGAAGCTCGGGGGAGGTGGGGGATGTATTTTTCCAGAGGGAATTAGTTGGAGTGGGAAATATAAATGGGGGGAGGAATGAAATATATGCAGTGTTTTCTTATTAAACCTACACATTTCTTTGCTTTACCAATATAAAATGCACCATTTATCAATATTTGCATATAAAACTGCGCTATTTGGCATATTTATGAAATTTAAAAGTGTAAATATACTCAGTTTCAACAAGCAAAATTTAAAGTAGATCCAGTGCTAAAAATGGAGAACTGCAAACTGCTGCGCTCTATGCTACTTTAGCATATATTTCTCCATTTTTCCCTCTAGTTTGTCCAGCTTTTCTTCTGTACCTTCAGATCTCCTGTTTGGCACACAGCTAACCCCATCATCTTATTTTACTTTATAGAAATGCATTAATTTAAAACTGCTGCTGCTTTTTCTCTGTGTCACCTGTGGATACCTGGAACTATTTTTTTGTTGGTTTATTTCAACTTGTTTTTGAGGGCAGAAAACAGAACACCAGCAAAGGCCTGTGGGGTGTCCATTTTGTGCAGCTGGTGTGCATAGCTCTTTAGGTGCTGAGGTTTCTCAACAGCAGCATTGGGAAGTTTGCGTCTAACATGGATCCCCTGTAGTGAACTAGCATTTTGGATAACTTCTTTATGACTGTTCCAACACCTTAGTTGCTTCCATCAGGGTAAAATTAAGATATGTTTAAATTGTTTGAAAGTAATGGGAATTAAGTTATGAGAACTAAGCAAGATTCTTTCTGGGTTGGTACCAGTAGATAAGAAACCTGAACCTTCTCCTCGGAAATTAAAAGTTATACTGTAGGAGGTACAAATGTACGATAAGAATCCAATGCTGCAATACTTGAAAAAAATGTTAATTTTAATATATATCTTTGCTTCATATAGTAGCAAAATTCTACTTAAAATGCTTGAAGAAATAATTTAAACCCCTTAATTTTATTTTTGCAGAAAACCACTCTGCACCTCCAGATGTTACTACTTACACGTCGGAACACTCAATACAAGTAGAAAGACCACAGGGTTCAACGGCAAGGGTCGCACCCAAATATGGGAATGCAGAACTTATGGAAACTGGGGATGGTATGTTGTATAAAATGGTGGAGGAATGTGTGGGCCCCAGGAAAGAATGTTTGGATCCTTTCCAGTTTGGTGTTAGGCCTGGTTACGGGATTGGCAACAGCTTAGGTCACCCTGGTAGATGACTTGTGCCAGGAGATAGAAAGAAGGGAAAATGACTCAGTTGATTCTCCTCGACTTCTCAGCAGCTTCCAGTACCATTAACCATCATATCCTTCTGGACCACCTTTCTGGGCTGGGATTGGAAGACACTCCTTTGCAGTGGTTCCAGTCCTGCCTGCAGGGTAGATTTCAGAAGGTGGGGCATCTTATCTCTCTGCTTTTCAACATCTGCATGAAACTGCTGGGTGAGGTCATCTGGAAATATGAGTTGGGTTGCCACCAATATACTGATGATGCTCAGCTCTATCTCACACTTCTGGCTGATCCCAAAGAGGCTGTAGAAACCCTGAGTCAGTGCCTGGGGCAGTTTTGGAGTGGATGCTGGCTAATAAACTAATGCTTAATCGCAACAAGATGGAAGTGCGACTGGTGAATGGAAAGTCTGACCAAGAACTTAAGGTGTCACCCATTCTGGATGGGGTTACATTCCTCTTGAAGGAACACGTCTTTAGTTGGGGGTGCTCTTGGACCCAGGTCTTCTGATGGATAAGCAGGTAGCATCTGTGGCCAGGAGTGTCTTTGACCAGCTTTGGCTGATTAACCAGCTATGTTTTTTCCTGGGCAGAAAATAACAATAACAACATTTGATTTATATACTGCCCATCAGGACAACTTAACACCCATTTAGAGTGGTTTACAAAGTGCATTAGCTCTGAATGTAAGGCTACTTAAGAGACTGGAAGGAGTTATACAAAGGACTTCTAGGCCACCTGGCTCTGTGGCTAAACTGATCTTTGGAAGGTTCAATTCAATTCAGCAACCTTTATTGGCATTACATCCATGTTAACAAAAACACTCGACCCTGGTTTCTCTTCAGATCGCATAAATCTTTGGAAGGTTGATTACGGATTTAGTGGGCGCAGTTATTCTTAGCTGTCCTCAAGGCTTCCAGCAATGAAGGACCTTTGCCAGAGGACCGATCTGTCCCTGACAATTGCTGGTTTAGAAATAAAGACCGATCCATTGTCACATTGTTGTTGCCCATGTTGGACAGATCCTGTTTTTATTGGAATATGGTATTTGTTCTTCGGGTGACAAAGTGTCACAACTGTCTTACTTGATCGTTGTAATTTGCCTTCGGGTTGTTGCGTCTCTTCTGTTTATATCTGATGGTGCAAGACTTAAAACAACCCACTGCTGAAAACATGTATTGATCACTCTTCTGTAGGAGTTCCAGTAAGCAGCAGAGTGTCGGCAAAAATTCAGCAACTGGTCAACACCCTAAAACGACCCAAGCGGCCACCATTACGAGAGTTCTTCGTAGATGACTTTGAAGAATTATTAGAAGGTAACATGACTTGATTACCCCCTCTCTCCAATTATTTTCAATATTGCTTGGAGAGAAGTGTTCGTTCCCTAAACTTGAAAAGTCCATGTTCCACAAAAAGATAGGTCTGACAGTTCTATACACAATCTGATTCTTTACCCAGAATTAAATTATATAGATTGCTGATGTGTTTCTGGCAATCCTGCTACTGTCTTCATGTATTTGTTCTATTTGTTTGCTTTTAATCAAAATTCCTTGGGAAATGAGCAATGTCGTGGTAGGGAGTATAATGGGTAATGAATGGAACATGACTGAAAACTAGGAAAGAGGTGGTTCACTCATGCGTATATATGACTCGTTCTTCAACACATGACTATATGACTTGACTCCATGGGAAATCGTTGTGTACAAAATGATACATTAGTTTCCCTCTGTAGTTTGATCTGAGATGGCTCATTCATACCTGTAAGCCACCATTTCTTGTAGCAGTCATGAAACTGTATATGTGCGATGTGAGTCAGAAACATTAATGCCTTGCCACTTCTTCGTTGCTAGTTAGGAAGCACTGTTCTCCTCTTGTCTCTTGACCTCAGTAAACTATATTTTCAAGCTCCTTCCAACAGTGTGATAGACATTGTGTTTGGATGCTCTAGGCATCATTGCAAGGAATCTCTCTTAAAGGCTCTCTGGTAGAAGTAGAAAATCTCTTCCGCTATCATGGCCAAACCATAAATTGAGAATGTTCTCAGGAGCATGCACTTCCCATACATGTGTCATTTTTCTTCCTTCACATCCAACTCTGTAATAACCATAGTTTACCATGACATTCAAAGAAAGTTTACAGTTGCTATTAACCATAGGCTTACTTCATTCAGACATAAATTTTGGTTACTGTGAACCAGGAAGCAGAGGGCTGGAATCCAGACCAAAGCTTAATTCCAACAAAATGTTTTCATGTCCAGAAATCCTAGGAGCAGTACTTCAAGTGTATTTGGGCCTGCAGTGGGAAGGGGAGGCAAGAAAACCATGTTTCATGGTTGGAAATCCTTCTATCCATGGGAACACTCCATTGGATCCAGTATGGGGGGAGGGGTGCTGGAGCCTACAAAACACTCCCATCAGCCAGCTCATGGTTTGACTTTGATGTCTAAACTGCACCTAAGTGCAGTGAATTCTGAGCTCGTGGTTAATGTTCTTATTCTTAGATGACCTTTCAGAGGCCAATGTTTACTTTTCTTTAAATGTAATCAAGCACAGTGTAAAATGTATAAAGTAACTGTCTCTTATAACTGTAAGTTCAACAGCCAGACCCAAACCAACCAAAGCCAGAGGGAGCTCAGATGTTGGCTATGAGAGGGGAACAGTTGGGTGTCGTTACGAATTGGCCTCCGTCTCTTGAAGCAGCGTTACAACGATGGGGGACAATTTCCCCCAAAGCTCCTTGCCTAACCACTATGGACACCAATGGAAAACCACTATATATTCTCACTTACGGTAAGCAAACTCTATGGCAACTCCCGCCCAATATTTTCATCTTTGATTATTGTCAAATATTCATGGTTTTCCTTCCTGGATTATTTAAAATATGCTTTTTTGAGAAGTGATTGGAAATTTTTATGGGTAAGTTAAGCACTCAGTCTGCTCAGTTTAATGAAGAAGCCAATGTGGAGGGGCACAAATTATGGAAGAGGATGCGTATAGCTTACTGCTTGGTGTATATGAGGTTTAATGCTAATTTCTAGAATCTCCACTAAAAGAGTCTAGGTGGGATAGACCTCTTCGGGAGACTCCTTGTCAACTGGGTTTCATAATACCAGACTAGAACCTCCTTGTTAATTCATATTTTTGTCATGGAGTTCAAGGCAGCAAATAAGGGATTTTCATGCCATTGCCCACCCTAATCTTGACCAGATAGCTTTTGTTGTATTGACTTTAGCCAATTTCTTGGGAGCCTTTTTCCCCCTTCATTTAAAAAACAAACAAACACCCAAGTGTTTTATCTTTGGGCATGGGAAACATTTTGTGTCGTCCTAATTGCTGAGACTTGTTACCTAGTGGCTTTCTGAATTACAAAACCTGGGCTGTTTTCACACTACTAACCTGCTTCCATAATGTTGCGTCGCACAAAAAATGTGGAAGATAGCGTCTTCTCGTGAGAGTTTTGCACGACATCACACAAAACTCTCGCGAAAAGACGCTATCTTCCACGGTTTTTGCTTGACGTTTTGCAAGGTTGCGGAAGCAGGTTAGTAGTGTGAAAACGGCCCAAATTCTGAAGTATGCAGTATGGGTTCACGAATCTATGTTTTGTATACTCTTCATGCAACTATTTTTGCATAAGTATATTCCACCATAAAAATTGCATGCAGGGTCTTCTCTAAATCATTTCCTCTATAGTTCCACTATACTTTTGATATAATCCTAAACAGTATAATCCTATACTCTTTATGCCTATTGACCATAATGAGCTTAGAAGGGTAGGCTGTAACTCTGTTTAGGATTACCCTGTTTATAATTGAACATAACTTTTGATATTTTTTTTAAAACAAACAACCGGACATAATTATTTGCAGCTGCCATTTTGCAAACTGAGATGCTGGCTGGCGTTTCGGTAAGACGCTTTTGGCTTGCTGTGACTGAGTTGGTGCTGTGTGGTGACAACAAGCCTACTGTTTATAATATGACAACTGATCTTGTCGCATTTCCTTTTCTCTTGACATACCCCTCTCTTGCAAGCTTTATTTTCTGGCTGTCTTTACACTTTACACATTTTATGATATGGCAGTAGTGGAAGAAAAGAGACATCTGGCCAGAAGGCTTCCTACACAGTCCCTTGATAACTTCATGAGAGATCCTGGCATACTTTCCTAGGGGTCAGTCCCATTGAATTTTAATGGAATTCACTTCTGGGTAACTGAGCTTTTGGAAACAACCTGAAAAGCATTATTTGTGCTTTTGTCATAGAGGCTTGCGTTTATTTTGTCTGATGAGTGAAAGTGGCTTTGCTAAGCGATGGGCCAGTGACCCTTCAAGCACCAAAAGGAAGATGTAATACGGTCCTCCTGCATTATTGGTGCTTCTGGGCCATATTCAAAGATGTCCTGAGAATGAACTTGGGCCTCTTTGCTTTAATGGATGTTCAGTCATATTGAAATCAGCTACTCTTACCAATCTGCAGTTCAAATTACAAACGGAGAGGGGACTCTTGTCATGTAGAAACTGTGCATGTTCAGAAGGGGACCAGATTAGGACACTTTTGTAGTTCTGTGATTCATACCAACCATCTATTCTGCATTCTGAAGTGGCGCTGTTGATCTTTTTCTTTTTACACCCAAAAGTGTTTTGTGTAAAGAGGCATGCCTGATTTCAGACTTATTTCTTCCTTCTCGTGCTTTATGTAAATAAGGTTTGTGTGGATTTAAAATTTTTACCTCACTGCTTCTTCCTTATATTCTACCTGTGAATTCTTACTTTGAAATGTCCCTTATTTAATGATTGTGAAATGGAATCATTTGTGTTGAGAGTAATGACTTGGAAACGGTTCATAGAGGCGGATTGAGCTTTCTCAGTAGGTTTAATGTTGTTTACGTGGATTGAAGGTGATCAGTGCTTCACTTACAGTATCATTTGGGTTAGGGTCCAATGATGCTGCTTTATAGGTACAATCATATAGGAACTTCTCCTGAACAAGCTCTACTGGATGTTACACAAGAGCATGGCTTGCATGGGGAAAATTTGCAATTAATTATGCCCTTCATAAATAGGCCTGCTGCGGCCTGCCAGTTTGAGAGGAGCACAGGACAAAACGATAAATCTTGCCAGGCATACGGAAAGGGGTCTGATTCCTTTGTGCTAACAGAAGAAAAACTGCAACACAGTTGCTTCTAATCTCATAATACTTAAAGGCAGAAATTATCAGTGTTTGCATTTGATTAAAAAAAACGGTAGTAGACTCTTACATAGGGTCTTTGGTACCCAGGGGTCATTTCGTAGAAAAAGAGCTGCAGGAACTCATTAGCATAACTCGTTAGCATATGCCACACCCCTTGATGGGGCTGAAATGGCCAGGTTTTGGCTGCTGCCACATGGGGGAAGGTTTCCCCCACCTGGCAGTGGCCCAATCATGGCCCTTTTGGCCCCAATCCAGGCGGAAACAGGACCCAAATGGCTATTTTGGGCACGTTTTGGCCTGGATTTGGCCCAAAATGGCCAAGATTGGGTCAGTGCTGGGCAGGGGAGGGGTCCCCGCAAGGCACCAACCCAGTCCTGGTGGTTTTGGTCCTGATCCTGGCCGAAACAGGCCCCAAATGGCCAAAAATGGCCATTAGGGCCCTGTTTGGGCCCAGATCAGGGATGAAACAGCCAGGACCAGGACAGTGCTGTGCAGGGGAGGGTTCTCCCACCTGGCACCGACCCAGTCCCGGCCATTCTGGACCCAATCCCAGCAGGAATGGGGCCAAAATGGCCAAAAATGGCAATTTTGGGCCTGTTGTGGCCCAGATCAGGGCTGAAATGGCCGGGACTGGGTCGGTGCTGGGAGGGGAAGGTTTCCTCCACCTGGTACCTACCCAATATCATCTATTTTGGACCCAATCCCAGCAGAAAACGGCCCAAAATGGCTAAAAGTGGCCATTTGGGGCCTTTCAGGCCCAAATCAGGGCAGAAATGGCCCGAATCGGATTGGAACCAGGCCTGGCACTGTCCCAGTCCAGGCTGTTTTGGCCCTGATCCAGGCCCAAAAAGGCCAAAAATGGCCCTTTTGGGCCCGGATCGGGGCCGAAATGACCAGGGCCGGGTTGCTGCTGGGTACGGGAGGCTTCCCCCACCCGACACCGACCCGATCCAGGCCCATTTGGCCCTGATCCGGGCCAAAACGGGCCATAATTGCCAAAAATTGCCATTTTGGGCCTGTTTCAGCGCGGATGAAGGCCAAAACGGCTGGGACTGGGTTGGTGCCAGGTGGGAGGAGGCTCCCCCCACCCGGCACCAACATGATCTGGGCCATTTTGGCCCCAATCCGGGCCCATTCAGCCCCGAAGATGGGGGAACCCCGCCACACCTGACACCAACCTGGACCCAGCCGTTTCATCCCAATCTGGGCCAAAACGGCCATTTTGGGGTATTTTGGGCCCATTTTGGCCCAGATCGGGGTTGAAATGGCCAGGAATGGGTCGGTGCCCAGCGGGGGAGGCTTCCCCCACCCGGCACCAACCCAATCCGGGCTGTTTTGGCCCCGATCCAGGCAGAAACGGGCCCAAAATGACCATTTTTTCTTGTTTTGGCCCAGATCGGGCCAAAACGGCCGGGTCCAGGTTGGTGTCAGGTGTGGCAGGGTTCCCCCAACTTGAACTCACCTGATCCGGTCATTTCGGCCTGGATCCAGGCCAATCCGGCCCTTATCCAGGCCAAAATGGGCCCCAAATGGCCAAATATGGCCGTTTGGGGCCCATTTCGGCCTGGATCGGGGGCCAAAAGAGCCCGGATCAGGTCAGTGCTGGGTGGAGGAATGTCCCATGCCCGGCACCGACCCAATCCCAGCTGTTTTGGCCTGGGTTTGGGCCATTTTGGCCCCAATCGAGGCCTAAACAGCCCTAAAGTCACGTGGGTGGGGCCACCTGATTTGGGAGAACTGCCAGAACGCCGTTCCAGTGCATTCCCCCTTGAAATGAGCCCTGTTGGTACCAGTATTTTGGCTTCCCGTGAACTGAGAGTTTTGCTCAAGGTAGAAAGGAAGGTGGCTTTTGTGTGTGATTAAGGTCCATAGTTCCGTGAGCCTCCAACATGCATAACAAAGATTTGTTAAGAATGGCTACACCATTCTCTGTATTGCTGGAGATCGCTCTCTTGCTTTCACACTGTAGTGTCCAAATGAAAATATTTTTAAAAGTAACTTATCACAGACGGTATCTGAAGAAGTAAGCTGAGTCACGAAAACTCATATCCTACTACAAACTATGTTAGTCCTATAGGTGCTACTGGACTCTTGCTCTTACCACAGACTGGTGTGCCATTTTCCCAACACTGTAATAGCACAGCAACACTTTACTTAGACTTACTTTGTGAGAGGAATAAGTAGCAATAATTGGAAGCTTCAGGTAGTGATGCGTACTGCCATATTCAAGCTAAGCAAAACAACTTCTGTCTTCCTATATTTATCTCATCCCTTGGGAAGGAACAAAGGAATCTTAGTTGCTGTTGGAAGAAAGTTTTTGTGCATGAGCTGAATGGAAACTTTAGAAATGATTGTTTGAAACGTAGTCTAACTGACAGTGCCATATGGCCTAGGTGATATTACACCGTACTCCAGACAATCTACAGTGAAACTTAGTCATAAGCACCCCATTCCTGGAAGGACATTTCTTTGAAATCCTATTTCAAAATTATGCATTTTGCGAAGTCTTTACTTCCATCTTCAAATTACACTAGTACTTTTGACCTACCAATCATACAGACAATGTGACATTCATACAATATGGTCTGCTAAGTGTTTGCCAATCATACTTTGTCAAGCTGTATTTGGTAGGAGGCCCACGTGTTGAATCCCATTTTCTTTTCTAAATCTGCTTGAGGGTGCAGGATGCAGGCAGCCCAAGCTGCATTCGATTAAAGCCTTCACTGGGTTCTGCAGGTTCTGAACAAACGTTCAGGTTCTGAACAAACTTCCTTCCTTCTCTTCTTTTCTTCCCAATGGGCACCCAAAGCAGTTTAAATAATTTCTCATTGCTCCATTTTATCTTCATAACAGCCATCCTGTCCTGCTTTGACACTCTGACCGTGGTGGTTCTAAGCCATTGACTGTACAAAACTGCATGCTGTGACTGAGTGTATTGTAGACCCTTGGTTTGGGTAACAGGCGCAGGGCTGGATCTACAGTTGCCGGCCCCCAGGGCAACTGAAGACCGGCTACTCGCGCGTGCACGCTCCCGGCGCTGCGTGATGACGTCACTTCTGTGACATCATCACACAGGGCGGCGTGTGCCGCCCTGCGGCAAGCCGGCTGTCCCAGCACACAGCGGAGCTGGTGGCGGCAGCGTGAGTGGCTGGGAGGCCGCTCGCGCCATTTGCCTGCCCCACAGGACAGGGGGTGGCCAGCTTGCTGTACACCCCCTGTCCTGTGGGGCAGGCAAATGGCACGGGCAGCCTCGCATCCACCTGCGCTGCCTTTCGCCTGCCCCGCAGGACAGGGGGCGCACGGCAAGCGCACCCCCTATCCTGCCACCTGCGCGCTCCCAGGCCTGGCAGCTGCACTCGGCACCCCCTCTTTGGTTGCACCGGGGGCAGACTACCCCCCATGCCCCCCTGTCGATCCAGCCCTGGTAACAGGAGCCAGGTCTGCAGCATAACACAGTATTGTGGTTAGTCTGATGATCTGCTGGGATAGGGATAGGTTTAATAACTTGTAGGATTACTCAGTTTCTTATACTACAAGAACACATTGGGCACTGGGATACAAGATTTGTCCTTCAGAACATACCAAAGTCATTTGACAAATATTTGTGTGTATGAGAGTGAAAGAAAGAATAAAAACTGTTTGAATTCTAATCAGAATAAAACTGTGTAATCCATTTTAAAGGTAACTCTACAATATGTTTTATGAATAGGCAAACTCTGGACTCGGAGTATGAAGGTGGCATACAACATTCTGCATAAATTAGGCACAAAGCAAGAACCAATGGTGCGGCCAGGAGACCGGGTAAGGGCTGGAGTAGTTATTCCATATTTTTAATGGCATCCAGCTTTATTCTTTAAAACACCTAGGTAGCAGAATATGGGTATATGAATTGGAATACACTATTAATCTCCTAATTTTTTTTAGCAGGTTAGTTAAATCACTGAGTGATAATACCGTTGCAGCTTGTTTGCCTGATTATGTCCGATACTAACAGTAAAAATGGTGGGAAGTTTGTGGAGAGCTTACTCAGAAGAGCCTATCTTTTTTTAAAAAAGTTACTTTTGAAAAAGAAATGTGTGTCACAAAGGCTTCCTTATATGAAGAGCTTTAGAGAATGTTGTCATGTGGATGAAATCAATTTTGGTAATAATATCGGTCAGAGGCCTAAAACAATCAAGGCCTTGTGAGGAGGCTGGGCCTGTACCAAGAAATGTTGCCAACTAATTGTGAAGCACAGTCTGTTAAAAATGTTCCCACTTGGCACAAGAGCACAACACCATTACTGCTTGAGAAGAGTGTGGGGGTGGGGGGGATATATTAAAAGACATTCTTGAATCAGTGGAGTGGAAGTTGCATTTTTCTGTTGTGGCCTCTGTGTCGTTTCATACTGGGCTAGTCACAGAACCTCACAGTATGAGACATTCATTCTCTCCCTTTTAGGTAGACATAATTTCCTAACTTGCCTTTTGAGCTTAGGTGAGGGTAGTGTGAGTTTCAATCCGCATTTTCTCTATCACAGCATTTCTTTTCAAAAATTCTTGTCAGCAGCTCTTTTTTGATGAGTGGATCCCTGTTTTTAGTCTCTGGAAACTTTTAGTTTCCTTGCTGTGTACATTTCTCTGCTTCAGTACAAAAAATAATTAACATGTATCTGTGACACTATATAAAATATGTATGATAAGGAAAAAATATGCCATTTGAATTTTTTTATTAGCATAACAAGGCTTGCAAGCACGATTCCTTATGCATAATGTTGCCAGCTGTGCTCCTAGACAACATTTATTTTCTCTAGCAAAAGCCCAAGGTAGCTTAACAATATCCATAACATAAATATCCAAATAAAAGTGCAGTAAAATATTGGGGGGAGGGGTATAATGCACACCAACATAATGAAACCTAAAATCATGACATGTGGAAAGCTAAATTCATAGATTGCAACCTAAAATTGCTTGCCACCTAAAACACAAGATTATGGGAGCAATCCTAAGCAATTCTGCTCGAAAGTAATTCCCTTTTCATTCAGTAGGGCTTACTCTCAAGCAAGAGAGTAACTCTTCTTAGTATTGCAGCCTAACCTTTGGTAGGCTCCCATCTAGTCAGTTGCTAATATATAAGAAGACTGGAGCTACTTTTCAAAGATGTTGCTTCATACACATGGAACAGAGCGGGGCCTCTTCTGATCTCCATACTTGTTTAGTGTGTTGTTTCGTATCTTTCTTGTGCGTCAATACTTTCCTCCTCTGGCACTATCCAGCATTACCTTTCCATTTCCTTATTGTGCAACACCTTGCTTCCCCCTTCCTTTCTCGTTAATTCTCTTTTCCGTTCATACACCTGGAGTCTTCTATACATGAACTGCCTTCTTCCATCTCAGTGCTAAAATCGGGACAGTCACCAGAATTAAACCAAAGAGACTATGAGCAGATGTTGAATTTAAATCACTGACTGCTTTGGCATTTAGCCAAGATGAGTCTGCAGAATCTCGTATCTTGATTTATGACGGTGCTTAAGTCTCTAAGTCATACTTCTTGTTTTGGGCTGATATAGCTGGGAGTAAATAAAAGGGGGGATGAGTCTTGACAGCACAGCTAGATCTTTTGTCTGAGCATCCTGCATGTATATGCTTTGCCTCCTGTTACCATCGTGTTCTTCTGCAGTAGATTCTCTGCTGGATGCTTGATTTACAATGTTGCGCTGCCATAACCTGAGGGCTATGGACAGATTTCAACATCCACAAAACTGGAGAATTGAATGTAAAAAATGTGGTTGTTTCTAAAATTATGGAGATAAATTCGCTATCTTAGGTTGTTTCCAAAATGAAGTACGCCACACATGATTGCCTTATTTGCATGACCTCTTTATCCCCTTTCCCTATTCTGAAGTAAAATAACCGCATGAATCAGGCTCCTGCACATAGGGAGAGAGAGACCCATATGGAGTATGTACCTCTCATATCACCTGGTATGCATGGTGCAGAAGGAAGGAATGGGCAGCTCCACTCACATAAACTGGAGTGTGTTTCTAGGACAGGCAGCTGCTTGAGGTCCACAAAAATTCTAGAGGCCTGCCAAAACTGAGATTTGGAACAACCAAATATAGCCCTTATTTGTGTTTTTCACTTTGGACCTGCGCAACAACCAGCTACCTATTGGTAACAGCCAAAGTATCATGAATAGCATGCAAGCTTCTCATTATCATCAGGCTGGATGTTGAAGGATGAATTACTGGTAGTTTTCCTGTTGTTCTCTCAATGCTTAGGAAACTAGCGAGGAGGAAAATTAAGAAAGGAGGGGAATTTTGTGTGGCTTGTGTTGCTAAGGGTATGACCTACCAGAACCACTACAAAGGAGAAATGTGAAGACAGGTGCAAATTGGATATCAGTTCTGGAGTGTCAGGATTTACTCACACCTTTGTGAACAGTTACCCGTGGGTAGCAGTGTTGGTTTCCAGTAGAAGAGCAAGATTCCGGCTGTAGTAGCACATTAAAGACCAACTAGATTTCCAGGGTATGAGCTTTTGAGAGTCAAAGCTCCCTTCTTGAAGTGCTTTGTGAACAGCTCTGATTTTTATACATACACACTTGGAGCATGCAAGAGTAAAAACATAGGTAAGAAAAAGCCCTTTTCAAAAGATTTTTAATCTAATTTTGTACTGTGTGACATGGTAATATGCCACAGATGAATGAACCCAGAATTTCACATCTGGAATGAATATCTAGAAGTATAAAGTGACATGAGTTTGCAGGATTGAGGCCTAGATCAACACTGTAGAGAACACCAGTTCCATGTTCAAGCACATAGCCACTCTTTGTAATTTTAACAGCGGTTGAAGTGAGCATAAGTTCTAGGAGTGGAGAGAAAAGGAAAATGCAGCTTGCATGCTATAGGAAGGAGGGGATAACGGATAACCGTAATATATATTTTAAATCCCCAAATCACTGTAACAGTTGCTTCTTGGGCCTTTTGCAGGAGATCAAGATACAAACTACTGCGTAACAGCACAATTTGAATCTAGTGGCATCTTAGAGACCAACAACATTTTCAGGATATAAGCTTAGCAGGTGGGAGCTGAGAAAGTATTGTTCCAAGTCAGCCATGAATAATGCTTTCTCACCCTCTAACACCCCTCCTGTACTTGAGATACACTGATGGCATTTTTGTCATGTAGACACATGAAAAAGAAGCCCTGGAGGAATTTTACCAGGCCTTCAGCAACTTCTGCTTCACCATCAACCTGACCATGAATCAATCCGTGCTGGAAGTACATTTTTTAATCAGCACTGTAGAAATACACGACAAAGCTTAAGAACCACTTTATACAGGAAACCTAGTGATTGACAAACACATTTACACACATCCAGTCACATTCTGAACACACCAAACAATACATCATCTATAGGCAAGCTCTACGTTACAGCCGCATCTGTTCCAGTCTCTGCGACAGAGATTCTGACATTCAGGATCCACAACAGACATTTTTGGAATTACAGTTCTCTCACCTGATGTAGTAAGGAAACAGATCAACAAAGCTAGGATGATACCAAGGGATAACCTGCTGCAACATAGGCCCAAATGAAACAACAACGGAATACCACTGGTGGTCCCGTACAGCTCTCAGCTCAAACGAGTTAATTGCATCATTAACAAATTGCAACCATGATACTCTTCTCTCACAAGCATTGGGAGGCCAACTTTTTCTTTAGCACAGGCAGCTCCCTAATCTTAAACAACTTGTTACTCACATTAATGTACTTCCTGACACGGACTCTGGGACCAGGGCCTGCAGTAAATCAAGATGCCAACTCTGTCCCCATATTAACTGACAGCACAATCACTGGACCTAACAACACCAGTCATACCATCTCAGATTCATTCACTTGTTCATCTTCCAGTGTTATACACGCTATCAAGTGTCGGCAATGCCCTTCCACTCTCTACACTGGACAAACAGGCCCGCCCCTACACAAAAGAACATAAATCTGACATTAAGAATCATGACACCCCAAAATCTGTGGGAGGACATTTTAATCTTTCAGGACATTCTATTGCTGACCTAAAAGTGGTTATTCTTAAACAATGTGAGATTGCTGAACTGGAGTTCATTTAAATTCAGAACAATGGAATCTCCGGGGCTGAATAGAGACGTAGGATTCTTTTCTCAATACAGATGCTAATTTCTGATGTAATCCAGCTACATTGTACATTTACATTCTGACTCCTTTCTTTGCTTCACCCCACCCACCTTTTCCCTAAAATATAACGTGTTAGGGGGTCTCATTCTCCACTCCTCCCTGTATCTGAAGAAGGGAACTTTGAGTCTCAAAAGCTTATACTCTGAAAATCATGTTGGTCTCTAAGGTGCTACTGGACTCCTGTTCTGCTGCAGACCAACATGGGTACCTACCTGAAACGACTGGTGTTTGATTTACATCTTTTTCCAATGTCAAAATGCTTCTGAAATCTTATTCCTCACTCTGTTTCCAATATTGGGGTAAAAGCTAAAACATTACAGTACTGTCGCATAAATATTCCATCTTTGGTGTGCATTGGCTAAAGGTAGAAAAGATGTGCTTGGGAATGCTTTTTAAATATATACATATATTATATATATTTCTTCTACAGGTAGCACTAGTATTCCCCAACAATGACCCTGCTGCTTTTATGGTAGCATTTTATGGCTGCCTACTTGCAGAAGTTGTCCCGGTTCCTATCGAAGTGCCACTAACCAGAAAGGTAAGAGAGAACAGTTTCTTCTTGTCTCTATTTAGAATTGCTGTCAGAACAAATTTCAGCAGAACATGCCTGCCTGAATAGGTCATATGTTTGGGGATAAAATGGTAAATGCTGGTGTATAATTATGTAACTTATTCTTTTGTGAAAGATCAGCCTCCTATGCATGCTGTGGTTACTCTTTAAGCTTGACTAGGAGTTCTCTAGATGGTGTGTTTTTTATTGTGGTTTGGAAGCTGCATCTAGAATGGGTGGGTAGCTAGAAAGCAATGTAACCATTTGAAGCTTTACTTGGAGTGAATCAGTTCTAGCCATAAAGGTTCCTGGTTTTCTGTGTCAGAAATGCATACATAACCATGAAACGGGTTTTAGCAATATGTTTGCTAAATTAATTCAAATGCTGCTGAAGTGTATGATTAGCTTAAACTTAACTTGGGACACCTTGGAAGTGAGAACCTGAAGTTCTCAGATGAAAAGAATGGAGTTGGGGTTTTGATAGGGCAAGAACTTTTCAAAGTCCAAATCTCACTCTGAGATTTTTTCAGCTTGCTCTTGTACCACTGAGTTAGAATTCCCAAGCTCATATTTTTTTTTATGTTGCTAATAAATCTCTGAGCTCTGTACAACCCAGGCAACGCTACTTAAGCCTTTTTAAGAAGGAAGGTGGTTCAGAAAGCACCAAAGTAATTTTTGGATCTGTGAACGTCCTTAAGTAGCACTTCAAATGACAACTGAGTGATCTTCTCAAAGGCAGTCTAAAGGTTGTTAAAATATGGTGATAAGTATTCTGTATCTTAAATTGCCTGATCTTTTTCGTGTTGAGGGGACCCTGTTCTTGGGGTTGGCTTTTAAAATGTTGCACGGATGATAAGTTCAGACAAAAAATTCTCAAACGCATGCATCCATGGGGAAAATTGCAGATGACATCCATGGACACAGGAAGTAACATCAGAGCTATTCTGGATCAGCTATAAATGGAAATTCCTTGTGTTGTGTTGATTTTTATTCAAACCAGTTTAAGAAGGCAGCCTCTATTTTACTGAAAATGGAATATACCCTTTTTCAATATACCCTAGTTTTATTGCTAGTCTTTATTTCTGGACATGACTTCGATGTTGTGATTCATGTGCAGTGTATGGGCACTATTATTTGTTACACAAGCTACAATTTAATTGCACTGCCTAATGTTGAATTGGGAACCCTATAGTAGAAACAACAACATGGGAGCACCAGCACCATGTTTGCTTTTATAAGAAGTTCCAGTTTTCCATGTGTTAGCAAACGGAAAACTGGTGGGAGACCTAATTGCCCCCACAGTGTTTTACTCTGGAGGTACATACAGAGACTAGTTGAGAGGTTATTGCTAAGGTAGCTATCGCCCAGGTGGTTCCTGGGGATCTCCTGGAATTACAACTGATCTCCAGACAACAGATATTAGTTCCCCTGGAGAAAATGGCTACTTTGGAGGCTGCTATGGCATTATACCCTGCTGAGGTTCCACCCTCCCTATGGCTCCATCCCCAAATCTCCAGGAATTTCCAAGCCCAGATGAGGTAGCTTTAGGTTTTGCTGAAACTTACTTACTCTGACTAACTTGCTGTGCTGGAGAAAGTATCTTCTTGTGATGGTTCCAGTATGTGTTTTTGTGGTACAGGTAAGAATATTTTTGAATAACTATTTTTTTGTGTACATATTTATATAGGGTTGCTAGGCTGAATTTGGGTTCAAGTTCTGGGTGTTACAGTATTTCAGATTGAACTTCAGCAGGAATGATTCTCTCAGTACTTCAACAAAATGACAAGTGGGACTCTACCTGCCCAACTTCACATGTTCTATGCTGTGCATGAAAAACTGGGCCCTATGATTTTTATGAAGTTCTTCTCTATAGACAACTGAAGAGACATCAAGAAAAATGTCATGCCCAAATCATTGTGTGTCTAATTTTGTTTTTGTCTGTTAAATTTTTGCAAAAGTAACTCATAAGTATTAGCTTAAATATTGCTGAAACCGTTTTAGGAGACACATCAGAAAGTCACAAGGAAGTAGGAAGTGATGTAGGAAAAACATAACAACAGCTTGGAGATAAACAAAAGTTGGGTTTGGAAGTAGCTGAGATTGTTGTTGTTGCTGAACTTGTTTATATAAAGTAGGAACTGGAGTGCAAGCAATGAACTGAAAATCACATGAACCATCCCAGAAGGAGAGAGATCCTCCTAGTTGATTGGTTGCAGCATCAGATTTTTCTGGCACTGGTTGGAGATTGAGACTGTCAGAACAGTAGCCTAGGCCACACTTTTCTGCTCCTCTGTTATTTGAGCTCTCGCTGCTTCAGTAATGGAGGCCTTCTGCATTTTGAACTTTGTACCTCTTGAAGAAGAAAAAAAGATTGTAAATGAAATGTGGCAGTCAAGCTCATGGTAAATTGTGGGCCAGTGTGATGGATGTAGCAAGAGGAATGGTCAGTGGAATAAATGCATTTTATTTCATCCCTTTCTCATGCATGCAAGAATCCCCTGTGAATTTAACCTGCTTGAACCTCCTATGCGCTTCCATCGTGCCTGTAAGGATTCATTTTGAAACTTCTTACGTTAGAGATTTTTACTGAGCCATGGCTTTGTGCCAGTGACATGCAACTGTTCCCTTCCCATCATCCCAGATGGCAGGAATGTGGCTACATATGAGTTGTAGTTCAGTAGGTAGACCAGTGGCCAGTTCCAGTTTCTCAAACAAATCTACGCTTGCATTATGTTCATCCGAACTATCTACCTTCTTGCCTCTGCAGCCCTCCTTTCTGTTCCCCCACTGTTTTTTAAAAAAAACATTTATATGCTATACCTGGAGTGGACTGAGGTATGGTGAGTGGCTTCATGAGACAGGGCCCTTTCGTAATGGCATCAAGACCTTTCTAGGAAGGGCCGCTGTGGAGCGCAGGAGCGCTCCTGCTCTCCACAGCAGCTCCATTCAGGCTGGATTGGGCCCACAGGAGCTCACAGCACCACCCAAGAGCGCGGCCCCAGGAGCCGCGTTCCTCCCCTGCCAGCCAGGTAAGCAGAGGCGAGGAGTGGAGGGTGGTAGCGGGGGATCCCCTGCTCTCAGCAGGGGACTGGCAACCCTACTTCGTACCCATGTTTTTGACTTGAGGAGTTCCATTTTTTAAAAGCTGATTTATGATCTGCTTCCACCCAGAGAGTGTTTTCTGAATATCATTTTATATTCCACAGTGTTTGTTTTTAATGGCTTGTTTAGTTTTGTATTTTTAGTTGTAAGATGCCTTGGGCAGGTCTTTGGAGAGGCAGCATGTAAATTTTCTAAATATATTCGTGTGTGTGTGTGTGTGTGTGTGTGAGAGAGAGAGAGAGAGAGAGAGAGAGAGAGAGAGAGAGAGAGAGAGAATTTGTTGTGGTTTTGAGTTTGTTTATTGTCTTGTGGACCAAAATGCTAGCTACAAATATTCCAAATAAACAAACTGGCCTGGTCTCCTGCTGCCTCGTGCCACAGTCTTGCCCCTGCACCGCTTGCTCCTCCTCCACCCATTCCTGTACAAGTCCTGGCTTCTTCTCACCTTCCATTCTTTTGGCCTCTGCTTGGTCCATACTTCCTTCCCTATGCCACCTGTTTTGTTTAAAACATTTCCTGTTCGCTCTCTTGACATAATAGGCTTCTATTGTGCGATGTGTTGTGATTTGTTATTTTAAACCCCCTCTTAATGTTGGTATTGCTGGGCAACTTGTTCTCTCAGGCCTACCTAAGTAACCTGAGTCCTCAGTAGATATGAATTACTTTATGTCTTCAGGCAAATTGTTGAGCGGACTTGGCAGTTACTGGTTAGAGCTGGAATCGTGCTAGAAGTAAGAGGTGAGGGGATATGACTGGTACATTTTTGCCTGGCAATCTTCATATCCCCTTAAAAGCCTAGCAGGTTGTCCCGTGGCTTTCATCACTGCAATGTCAGATTGCTCACTTTTGATAGAAGAGTAGGAATAAATCTCTCTGAGGCTGAGATCCCTAAGCACTTAACAATATAGACCTGCTGAGTGTTTGTGGAAATATGGAGTAAATGTCCTTCACTAAATGTTGGTTGAAAAATCTAGTGCGTATGCTCTCCAGGGCTTTCTGGGAAGCATAATAAAAGCGTTATGGTGTGTGTTTGTGTGTGTATGTTGCTATTTTATTCTACGAAAACTGTTTCTGTGATCCTTTGGGAGGATTTTAAAACTTCTGAATGGGAGATACTACCTGGTTTTGGAATAACCATCGCAACCTTTCAGGAAGCTAGTCTCTAATAGTGTCGTTTATATATTTTTGACTCTAAGCGCTTCAGGTAGTATGAGCCAGGGGAACTCCTGTTGATAAAGTAGCGGGAGAAGACAGACTTAGTGGAAAGATCCCTTAGCTTTTCTGCAGTTAAACTTGGACCTCTGCAGAGTCACAGCTGATGAATATCTGAACTGAAAGTTGTTGGTTTCAAATATTGCCAAGCATTACCATCATTCCAAAGGGAATATGAGGTTTGTGCATGGGTGTTCTGGGCTGCCAAGACAGGATTTTACAGCCTAGCACAGAGCACTTCAAGTTGCATGAAGTGTAGTTGTGCTTTCCCATTGTGCATCCTTCTTTTCTGGCCACATCTCTCTGGGCCCCACTGTGAGATTTCTACAGTAAGTTATGTCGTACCTGCTTCTTGACAAGGCTGAGTAATAATGCTGATAAATTATACTGAGTTTGGAAACAGAAGAGTTAAGTTCAGATCCTAGCTCAGCCAGTGGTTTCAGGCAATGAAGATCAAGTTAGATATTCTAATTTGCCTTTGGATAAGGTAGGAGCAGACTCTTGGTAAACAGACAGTGGCGATATACCCTGCATTTAGCACTCTCCTGATCAAAACTAAGATGACTGGCTAATTGGGGGAGGGGGGGGCTTTGCTTCTGAGTTATGGCGTTGGCATCTAGCAATGAAAAGAACTTTATCTCTGAATCTTTAGGAAGTAACAAAGGAAAGACAGTGCTAGGCTTCTAATATCTATCCTAGACTCCTGTTGGTAGCCTTAGGTGCATTTTTATCTGCCTAAATTTATGAATGCCTTTAAACATTGTAGTTTTGCTGTAGTCTTTTCAGGCATTCTTAACCCTACTGATAGAAGAGCATGCAGAGAATTCTCCCCAAAATGGCATGATTTCATCCTCTTGTCTCTTTCTATTTATCTTAAAAAGGGGACTCCTCCTTCTGTCTGGATTTTCATAGAAGCAAAACCAAATGAGAGCTCATTTCTGAAGACTTTTCTTGCAAAAGTATGTCTTTCTTTGCCAAGCTGGAAATAAATCTCTAATTTATTAATAAACAGAAAATGCAAATAAGCTCACAACTTGTTAGATGTCTGAACTTATAAAAGTTACTATGGCTTAGTTTCTCGTCCCGCCATGTCGTTCAAATCAGCTTATGCCAAATCATCAATGTAATATATTCTGAAACTGGATTGTGGAAAAGCCTAATGCTAAGAATGGGGAGTCATGCAGTTATTTTATCTTGCTTTGATAGTTTTTATTACTGTAACTATATCTTTTATTAAAAGAAAAACAAAGCTTGAATTGGGCCCAGTGCGGAAAAAAACAGATGTGTGTGAAAGCTTTGCTTCAAAATTATGCTTTCAATAAGTACACGTTTCCCCCCCCCCTCACTCTTCATGTTTGCTTCAGTCCTCTAATGCACAACTATTACTTCGTCCTGTGTTAAGAACATAATATTTTATTCTGGCAGAAAAATTCTGGATTCTGTTTTCAAATCAATTTTGAGGTAATGTGCTGTTGAACTTTTAAAATGGAAACATGTTTTCTTAGTACTTTTTGTGCTGATGCATGGGGAAGTTTGCACGTATATGATAAATTTTTTTAATAGTAAAATGTTTTTATAAAATTGATTGTTTTCATTGAAAACTGCAACCCCTTCTACAACTGCCAGCAGCATTACTTTACTAATTTAGATTTTTCCCAGCCAGGGAGGTACCTATTGGGTTTGTACAGAGAGGGAAGGGCAAAGGCATATAGCGAGTGTGGGGTTGCATTGTGTGCTCAGAACTTCATAAATCCAGCCAATACCATCCCCTAGGTGGTAGAAATCCTGTTGAAAGACAAATTCTGTTGGATCAGACAAAGGTCATTTAGAGTAGCATCCTGTTTCTAATACTGGATTTCCAGGTGGTTCTGGGAAGCCCACAAACAGGGCGTGACGGATACAGTCCTTGCCCACTGTTGGTCCACACCATTTGACATTCAGAGCTATACTTCCTCTGAACCTAAAGATTCTGTTTAGCTGTTATGGCTGTCAGCCATTGATAAACCCATTCTCCATAAATTTGTCTAATCCATCTTTTTAAAGCCATCTAGGCCATATCTTGTAAATGTGAATTGCATTAAGTTGATACGTGTTACACATGGGCACGAACGGAAAAAAAACCCCGAACACCCTGTTCGTCATTCGTTGCCATCCATGAACAACGAATAACGAACATGGATGAACATGAACTGTTCCCGGACATGTTCGTTGTTCATGGGGGCCAGAACCACCCCCATCCCCAACCACCCCACTTAGCCCCCCCTCCCCTCAACCCCACTTATCTGGCCCTTTAAAGATCCCTTTAAACTATCAGCTGGCAGGCGGCGGGGGGGATTCCCCCCTGCCGCTTACCAGCTGATAAAGGGCCCTGTCCTGGCAAAAATAGCAGTGTCTGCTGGCAGCTAGTTTGAGGGGTTACAAACTGACCTTCCCAATGTCCAATACCCACCAAATTTGCAGGGGACATAGTCCTCACTGTCCTCTGAAGACCCCCCAGAGAGACTGCACCCTGGGAAAGGCATGATCCGCGGGTCTCCCCATTGGCTGTCATTTTCTCTTCACTGTGGCAAAAACGGGATTCTCTGCTGGAAGTACTTTGAAGGGTTAAAGCCAGAAGGAAAGCCAGGAGTTCAGACAGAGTTCAGTCCCTGCCTCCGGTTGCCAAGGGGATTGATTGCCGGTGCCAGACTGTCTGGCTTGACGAACAGTTGCCGAAGACGAAGGAGGCTTGCAATGACCACCTGTTCGTTTAGGATGGGGCCTCACGAACAGCTTGTTCGTGGGTTTTTTCTGTTCGTAATGCTGTTCATGCCCATGTCTAGTTGTGACATTGTTCTGAACCTGTTATCGATCCACTTCCTTACATCACACACACCCTTCCTGAATTCTAGTAGTGCAAGAGAGGGAGAAAAATCTCTTCAACCTCAGTGCAAATATATAGTGCATTTGTTCATACACATGCATCATTTTGCTTCCTGGATTTGGGGGGCAGGGTGTACACTGAATATGAAGTGGGCATGGAAGAAGAAACTATGGAAGCTGGGGTTAGTTGAGCTTGACTGATTAAATTAAGAGGGGTGTTCTAGACTAGGCAGAGCACGTGAGCTTCAGTCCCTGGCCACTGGCTAGCATTACCTTTTCCCCATCCCTCCTTCCTCCAAGCTTTTGATACTTTGACAAATGAACTATCAAGCTGTAGCCATAAGGCTTATGAATTCAGAGGTTTTTCAAGGATTTGTTTTTTGTTTAAGCTCAGATTCTCTTCCCCCTTTGCAATACCCCTCCCCAAATCCTATTGAAGCATGAAGTATAAAGACCCTTGTTCAGACTGTAACAATAGATCTGAGTTTTCTTTTTTTTTTAATCTTTGATTTTTTTAAATCTTTGAAGAAAGTATTTTGTGTGTGTATGTTTTTACATAGTTGTGTCCAAATAGTTTTCTGATTACAAGTCATGCACTGACTTACCTCTGTTTCTTCTTTGTTGCTTGTCTTCAACCAGGATGCAGGAAGTCAGCAGATAGGCTTCTTGCTTGGAAGCTGTGGCGTTACTGTGGCCTTGACTAGCGATGCATGCCATAAAGGACTGCCTAAGAGCCCTACAGGGGAAATACCACAGTTTAAAGGTAAGCTAATTCTCCACTATCTCCAATAATGTATTCATGTGTGCTGCACTGCAGAAAATTTTACTGACCTTAATAGTATTGGTATTTACCTTTTAAAACCTGTAATGTTTTGAGAATGGGGGACCTGAATGACTGCTGCTTTCTGAACTGTTCAGCCCAGTTGCCTCAAGCATTACTCCTGCTGCTCCCCATCCATGGGGCAGTAAATAGAGTTTGGGCCTTTACAGAGGTAGCTCCCTACCTGTAGAGTTCCCTCTGCTTGGAAACTCACTTGATGTCTTCATTATTGGTTTTTAGATACGAGGCCAAGATGCTTTTGTTCTCCAGTCTTTGAGCTGAATTTTACCTGCTGCCCTGTTCTTTTCCTGCTTATGTTATTGATTTTATATCTGTTTTCGTGTTGATTTTTGTACTGCTGCTTGAGAATACTGATGGATTTTTAGTTGGTTACTGTATTATTTTATGTTTTTTTTATTTTAAATTGCATTACTTGTTTTATGTGGCCACCTTGTATGGAGACCTTTTAACTAATAAAGCTATACCATAATAGCTAACCGTAATAAATGTGCTCAACAGGTGAGAAGAGTTAATGTGAATAAAAATGGATTTTTGAGTAAACTTGTACAAAAATAGGGTTGGCATTAGTAGAATTTGTCACCTGTAACTTTTCAATCAGTCACCAGTTATTTGACCATTATCAGTTATCCCATGAAGCAAAGAATACAGTTGTATAACTATCAGCTTACCTTTTTATTTCATTATGTGTCATTTGCTGACAAGGGCAGGAGTGCTGCTTACCTCCTAGCCCTGTGGCTTCGGGATGGAGGCAGACTGGGGGCCAAGCTACAAGTGACGAATGACACTTGAACGGCAAGTGGATTGAGTGGAGAGCAAGTGGAGGGCAAGTGAACAGGGAGGAATACACTTGCCGTCCAAGTGACATTCGTCACTTGTAGTTTGGCCCCTAGTAGCATGGTAAAGCTTCTCCTACTGGCCACCCGCTTTAGCTGCAGGCATTTCCAAACACAAGCTGTTGAGTTCCTTTCCACTTAACACAATTGCTGGTTACACTTAATTTTTTTTTTAGGTTGTTGCTGGTGCCACTTTAATTAATTTCTATTTTATTTCATTAAATTAATGAAAAATTCTGTTTAATTAAAAATTGATTTTAGGCTAACCTTGGTATTCCTGGATAAAGATGAAAGAAGACCTGTTCAGTGAATTGTTCTTTCATAGAATCCTTGTCCAGCATTTTAAATTATAACTTTTTTGAATTGTAACAAAATAACGTCATTGTTTCACAGTAATGGGTAACTAATTAATTAAACTATGCCTCAAACTTCTTTTTGTCTAATTGAGTTAATACTACACAAATACTTGACTGGTATTTGACTGATCAGTTGACTAAATATAATTTAACTCATCAGGGGTCAGCCCTAGCAAAAACTTGGTGCTGTTTTGGCTACAGGAAGCCCAACAAATATTTAAAACATTCCCACGTTCTCTGTGTTTCCTAAGGCTGGCCAAAGCTGCTATGGTTTGTCACAGAATCAAAACACCTTTCAAAACCTCCTCGAGACTGGTTTCCACATATCAAAGATGCAAACAATGACACCGCTTACATTGAGGTAAGTTTACATCTCTGTTGTCCCCTCTCCTTCCCTTTGGATACTCTCTATCCTTTCAGTCCCATATTCCTTTGGAGTTAATGTTAGGGGCTTGAAAGAAATTGCATGGGTCACTAGACTTCACCAGTGTGTTCATTTCAATTAGGCTAGAAGACACAGGGACACAGATTTGTGTAGAACAAGCTGTTACTGAGCATTTCAGTTTTAAAATTCATCACCTTAGAAAGGCTTAAGAAGAAAGTGTAAAATTATCAAATTTTACTTAAAATGTATTCAGTTCAGGTAGTGCTAGCATAAGCCAAGTTACCAAGAATGTTGCTTATGAAGGTCAGGTATGGAGGGCTTTTGAAACAGTTATGGATTGTCCTTCTAACCCTCAGTCTACATTGAAGTTAACATTGATATTTATGCTGGCCTTTGATTATGGTCAGTTCTAACCTGGTTCTCTCTCAACCAGGGTCTGCCAAGATTTTCTTATTAATGCTAAAGTTTGTGGTTGTTCATCAGAAATGGGCTCTGGCGAACCACTGATTCGCGAACCACGAACCAACCTGGTTCGTACTGAATATTGGTTCATATTTCGGTTCGTGCCTATCTATAGTGGAGAACTGGCTGAGCTGCATAGTGAGAAGGATATCCTTGGGATCTAGGTCTGGATAGAGCCCACAAACCCCTGCCTGTATCCCTCTAGCTTCTTCAGGTATGGACAGTTTTTGTGGTTTCTTGAGTCTTGAAGAGAGACCTTTTTTTGCAGTACAAAACCTGTAAAGATGGAAGTGTTCTTGGAGTGACGGTGACGAGGATTGCGTTGCTCACCCACTGTCAAGCTCTTACGCAGGCCTGTGGATACACAGAAGGTATTTCAGCATTTAAAACTATTTTTAAAAACAATTCTAAGATTCCAGTAAAGTGTTCTGCACAGCGCAGTTTTAGATATTGTTTTATACGTGGACTTGCTTTATTATTGAAGTTTATGCTGTTGTTGTATTCAGTATTTAAATAGATATAGCCAGTTTTTAAATTATTATAATGTAATACTTATGAAAGCAAGGGTGAGAGGAAGATAGTAATGACTTATTTCAGGGTAGTTTTCTCATTCATTTGTTGATTACTTTTAAAAATAAGATATTTCTTCTGTATGTTGTATGTGTTCAGTAACTCACGATTTGATTTTTGTTTGCATAGCTGAAACCATTGTGAATGTATTAGATTTCAAGAAAGATGTAGGTCTATGGCATGGGATTCTTACGGTAAGTCTGTACTAAAAGCATTTATTGTTTAAAACTCAATTTATACTGTCCCAGCACTCTAGACTTTTATTTTGACCCTAGTTGGCTCCTTAAAAAGTAATGTTTTAGAAAACTCAGTGGAAATAGTCAATTTGGGAAGAAATTGGCATTGCGAACATTGAAGGAAGACCCCAGGGCAAGCAGGCATAAGTAACTGATTTGCTCTCATTGTCAGTTGCAGCTCTGGATCACCTTGTCCAGCTGTGGAATTCACCTCCAGCAGAGGTAGTGACAGCCACAATCATAGATGACTTTAAAAGGGTGTTAGATAGGTTCGTAGACAATAGGTATATCAATGGCTTCTAGCCATGATGAATAAAAGGAACCTCCATATTCAGAGATAGTAAACCTCTGAATCTCAGTACTTGGAGGTAACATAAAGGAAAGCCATGGCCTGTTTGTCTTGTTTGTTGGCCCTCTAGGGCAACTGGTGGCTGCTCCGTGAAACAAGATGTGGACTAGATGAACCACTGGTTTAATCCCGTGGACCTTAGGTGAACCATTCCAGTGAGCTGAGTATTAGAATTTCATCTTGGCTGTATGAAATAGAAAGGCTAACCCTCAGGAGCAGTATTTTATATACTGGACCGTTTGGTCTTCAAAATAACCAAAAATAAAGTTAACAAAGCTCAAAAATGTTCCATATCCTAGCTGTGAATGAGCTAGATCAGAACTAGACCTCTTTAGAATGAAGGAGAAGTGGCTTTTAATTACAAGATTACAAGCCGTTCAATCTTATTACAAGGGCTGTGGGGAGAAAGTGTGATTGTAACAGAAGTAACTATTTACATCAAATTTCATAGATGTGCTCCAGAAACATCAGCTAAATATTGTAAGGTTATGATGGCCGAAGCACGTTGCTTTGAATTTGTCGTATGAGTTATTCTGTTGCCATTTTAGTTTCATTTTCAGAGTCAACAGGTCTGTATTTTTAGCCTGCTCAGCCATTCTGTCATTTCTTTCTATATTGGCTAGTTTCCAGGCCTGTCATGTAAGGGGATTATTTCATCTTTAAATAGTTCACCATTAGCTTATTTTGTACGTTCTTCTTTGCGTTTACTATTTTAAGCCTCTCAGATGACCTTTTTAGGTGATTGGAGGTTTTTTTGCTTTTCTTTTCTAAAAATAGATGCTATTATATCTTGCTTAAGAAGGATTGTTTCATTTGGAGCTCCACCTTGAGTTAGCTGTTAAGTTTAGGCTCTGGGTTTCCTAGCCGCTTAAGCTTCTGCCCTTGTGAAAAAGACATCTTATCTCTGTTATTCTGGTGACCATTACTGACCTTTAAATTCCTGTTTGAAATGATGAACATAGCTGTAAGCATAACATGTACCATTTGATTACATAACAGTAGACTTGCATTATTTATCTAATTCATTTGCCTGCCCTTTTCCGTTCTGGAATTCAAGGTGGAGCACATAGGATTTTGAGGGGGGGGGGGTCTCCCATGCAGTTGCCAGCTGGCCCTGGACTGTCTTAGCTTAGCAATTCTGCCACATGATAAGCCGTCCAGCCACACTCTAGGATTTTCACGTGTATCTGAGTGCACTCCATTTGGAATAATTGTGTTTGAATGAGATGAAATGGGAGCATACGCTCTCTGCTGTCTGCAGTTGTGTGAATTATGTGTGCTGCACAGCCCTGAATTGCTATCAGATCAATGATACTTTGCAGCCATGCTGTGAAAGAGACAGAAAATAAGATCTTCTCTTCTAATGTCCTTTACTATCATCCATGACTTACATTGAATATCTAGTGAATTGTGTATTTGGACTAGCAAAACAGCTGCCATATAAATACGTGTTGAAGCCTGTTTTTCTTTCATTTGATTTCAGAGTGTTATGAACATGATGCATGTTATAAGCATCCCATATTCTTTAATGAAGGTAAATCCACTTTCTTGGATACAGAAAGTCTGCCAGTATAAAGGTAAGGGCTATAAATATGCATGTGGAGGAGTATGGTTTTTGTGTTGGGAGCATGTTTATATATGCACAATCCACTTTAAGTCTTCTTTAGAAAAGTGGACTATAAGAGCTGTAATATGTGTATGGAGAGCATATTTTTATGAAGATATACAAAGTTATAATAACTGTTGATGGTAAGATCTAGAAACTTAGTCACCAATCTGCATTTTTTTACTTTGTGACTGGCTCTGTGGTCCATAAAACGTAGAGGTCCAACTTCAGGCTCCAGTTTGTCATTTGCCTATCCTTGATATGTGATAGAGAGTTAGCAGTAAATACATATTGAGATTTGGGGCTCCCAGCACGTTCTCTCCTTTTGATTATTATTCAATTTATAGCATGGCCAATTTTTTCCTAATTAATTTCAAATTTTACTCACCCAAGTTTTTAACAGTATTTCCCCACCTTCCCCATTCTCTCTCCCTAGCAAAAGTTGCGTGTGTAAAATCTAGGGATATGCATTGGGCATTAGTAGCACATCGAGACCAACGGGACATCAACCTCTCATCACTCCGTATGCTCATAGTTGCTGATGGCGCCAATCCATGTAAGTGATGGCTGTGGAGTGAGGCAACGGGACAAGGGCGTAACCTGAGCATGCTCTACTCTTTGACCTCTTTATGGACTTCCGTGGTGAAAGCCACAAAATGAGCTTGCTTGACTGCAGTGCTTCGTGGATGGCATCTGAAAATATTTATTCTCTCTCCTTCTGTGTGTGTGCGCGTGTGTAAATAGAACTGTTCATTCTGTCAAAAATGGCAAAAAGAAAGTTTAATGGCCATTTGCAGAAACTGTTCATTTGGGATTTTATTTAACATGTTTCTGTTTAGCAAATCCTGAACCAAATCTGATATTCCATGTAATGCAAGTTGCAGTTAATCCAATTATATATGACATGACAAGCCGTTATGTAACGGCTGAATCAGATTTATCCTTAAGCAGTAGGAAAGAGCAGGAAGGCTGGCTTCTTGGCAAAACATTTGAAATGCAGGGCTAGCTTTTACTTTTTTATATTCAGTGACACAAACTGTAATAGAATACACATGTTCGCCCTGTCATGTGTGACCCAAATGTGGTGGTGGAAGTGAATCAGGCATTCTTAGCTTTAAATGCACAGCCAACTCCTTTTCTGGCTTTCTTTTTAGATGTAATTTTTAAAACTGACATGTGCCTAACCATATACACACGCGTAACATTACCACTTCATTACCACTGCATACTCTAGTATGCAGCCATAGAAAAATTAAGAAGCAACTGTTAGAAGCAAAAGGGAAACAGTTGATATTTCCCTCTCAGTAAAACATGTCAGAGATGCTTTAGGCTGATCCTGCACTGGGCAGGGGGTTGGGCTAGATGGTCTGTATGGCCCCTTCCAACTCTGATTCTATGAAAACCCAAATGAATTATTTTTTTTGTCCAATTATCTTTTAAGTTGCCAGGTTGCTTATTCAAAAGCCCATCAAATATTTCAGAGGCCCATCTATTTCAAAAGCAGTTCTTATGAGAAAGAAACTGCTATCTAGGAGTACCAGGCCAAAAGAACTAGTTATACAGTTCTTCA
Source organism: Eublepharis macularius (assembly GCF_028583425.1). Taxonomy (NCBI): domain Eukaryota; kingdom Metazoa; phylum Chordata; class Lepidosauria; order Squamata; family Eublepharidae; genus Eublepharis; species Eublepharis macularius. The sequence goes on from NC_072800.1 coordinate 79,829,651, forward strand.
AATCCTGTTGGTTGAATGTATGCCTTGCCCTTTTACCAATGACCCACCCTAGCCCAACTGGCTATGACTTGTATCTGAATTATTTCTTTTTCAGAGGCATCTAGATTAATTTGAAACTTTGGATTTTTGGGGGAAATTCTCTAAGTTAGAAACACTGCTTCATAATACACTATTTATATTGGTGTCAGATCTTCTTTGTTCTAATTCTAGGGTCTATTTCGTCTTGTGATGCATTTCTCAATGTCTTCCAAAGCAAAGGCCTGAGGCAAGAAGTCATCTGCCCTTGTGCTAGTTCACCAGAGGCCCTCACCGTGGCTATTAGAAGGTACCGTATTTAAATTTTAAAATGAGAAGTGGAATAGGAGGTCTCAGTGCCTGAGGAAGTCAGGAAGGCTCTCACGCTTTTATTTAAAACATTTCTATGCTAGCTTTCTACCCAATTCCTGGTACCTAAGGTGCAGACATTAAAACAAAACACGAACAAAGTAAAAGTAAAATACACAAGTAATATACACAATATATACACAAGTAAAAATATAAATGCAAAGACACAGGCAAGTTGGAGGGCTTAAAGTTAGTGAGGGAACACAAAACTCAAAAAAAGAGTTTTCCCTCACTGGCAAAAGACAACTATAGAGGGAGTAAGACTAACTTCTTTGGGTAGGGAGTTCCAAAGTTTTGGAGCCATAACTGAGAAAGTTCTTTCATGGTTTACCACTACTGGCATTCCACGAAATGTGCAAAACAAGAGAAGTTTAGGGGGGCATTTTTATAATGTAATGGAACAATCCAGGAAGGAATTTTCATAAGGAAGTAGTTACCTATTTGTTTATTTATTTCATTTATACTCAACCTTTCTCTCCTACGGTCGCCAGTGTCAGTTTAGGAAATTCCTGGAGATTTGGGGTACAGCCTGGGAAAGGCAGAGTTTGGGGAGGGGAGGGACCTCAGCAGGTTATAATGCCAAGTGTCCACCCTCTAAAGCAGCCATTTTCTCCAGGGGAACTGATTTCTCTTCTGGAGATCAGCTGTCAGTCATCCTGTGAGATCTACAGGCCCCACCTGGAGGTTGACAATCCTCCTGGGACCCATAGCAGTTTATCTCATTCTCCTCTCTTCCATTTTATCCTTCCAACAACCATGTGAGGTAGGTTAGGCTGAGAGTATACGACTAGCTTAAGGTTCCCCAGCCAACTTCCATGGCAGACTGGAGGTTCCAACCTTGGACACTCGAGTCACGTCACCCTCACTCTCAGTTGCAGGACTGCAGTCTATTGGAATGTCTGTTGAATGTATAGTCTTGCTTTTACTGCGCTCTTCTACCTTTGCAATCTCCTTTTTGCATTATTTATGGCATGTCATTCATTAGACTGTATTCTGTTTGCATTGTTTTCTAATCCTGTAGCCCTATTCGTATTGTATTGTTTACTGGCTGTCTCATGCAGTCTGATTAAATTGGGGCTTTTGTACATTTTGTAATCTGCCTTGAATCTCAGTGAGAAATATATAAATTTATAAATGAAATAAGCAAGACAATAAAATGACTGCAGAGCTACATGCATGGCATTGTGCAAAAAGTGCGAGAACTAGGGGCTGTTGACAAATCTAGTGGAAAATGTTCTGTCCCTTGAATAGTAGTTTAATGGGATTTTATTTACCTCCATGCCATGAAAAGCTTCAACTGCCCATTTCCACACATTAAAGTAGAGGGAAGTTTTCTCCGGCCTGTTGACAACAAAGAAATTTTCACAGTCTCGTATCTTTGGATGAGAGAGTTTATGATCGCCTCTTCTTTTCCTTGGCTTTAATTAATCAGACATTCTGGTACCTTGTTGTATCACTTTTTATTAGGTATAATAAATCTTCATCAAATGTAATTTTCCATGTCTAGTTTTTTTCTCTTTTGAATGCTTATATCTTCTTTTAAAGATTAAAAGCGT